>NC_044580.1:9463193-9766223 GCF_901933205.1 Camarhynchus parvulus
GTTTTCCATCAATTCAAGCTCCTGCTGCCCAAGATACATATCCTTTTCTCGCCTTGACATTTCAAGACAGTTGAGATAATTTTTGAAATTCAGAAGTAATTGTCACAGTTCAACAGAGGAGATTTTGCAGTAGTAAAAAACCATATTTGAAATGGTTTTGCTAAACTCCATTTGTCTCAGAGTATTTGCTTCATGCCATTTGAGAAACATCCAATTAGTAGGCCCGTAAGGGATGTGTCGTAGTCAAGATTTCTTTTTCTGAGCATTGGGATATTTTTGAAGGGTTGGAGTTGGGTTTTTGTTTAGATTTTTTTTTTAATGTAGTAGGTGAAGGCAGTGGTTCTTTTGATATTTTTGGTGGAATATTATTGGCAATTATGCTGCATTGATTGAATAAGAAAAGGTTTAATTATTAATCTGTGAGATTCACAAATTTTTCTCTGGACACATGCCAACTATGAATGGATGTCTGTAACTAGAAGTGAGTATGTGAAGCAAATAAATGGCACAGTCAGTGAGCTTTACTTGCTGTTTCACCTCAGATGATCCTTTCTTTGGCTCTGTTCCACTCCTTGGGGTGACAGCACACTTCATCCCTTTTGTCCTGATATTTTTCAAACCTCACACACCCCCAAATGTTTTAGTACTTACGTCTAACTAAGACATTCTTTATGCATACTGCTTCTGGCATGTCCCACTAGTTCCCTTTGTATTAATTTTACTTTTGTCTTTGATTTGGTTCCTTGCCTCTGTGCCTGTCGTCTTCCAAGAATGACCAACATCTTATTCACCACTCATCTACCCCACCCACTTTCCCAAATATTTTTTGCTTATATACAAAATTATTAAAATGTGGATATATCAAATCTTCAACTCAGCCACATGGACAATCTTATTCTAATGATCCCAGGTTCTTTAAAGCTTTGACCTAGCAGTGTTTAACTATTTTTATGTCGTAATGTATGGAGTCCACAAATAGCTAGAAATATATCATGTTTTCTTTGTATTTTTTCTCTGCATATTTGTCTACACAGTGGTCTCTTTAAGTGAGTCTTAAGGCAGGATTAAATCTCCTAATAAGCAGCAATTGCCTGCACATTATATCTTCCCTAAGACATAGAAATAGTAAGAAATATAAATGCTTTCAAGGCACCTTCTCTGCTCTATACAATAGCAAACATTTTCATCCTTTTTTAAATGCTCCTAGAAGCATGTGAAGGCAACTCAGATGTTGGGCATTGAGTGCTGTACCTGTTAGCACATGTTGCAGTAAACTTTGGTTGGGTAGCTGGATTTTACTGGCATCCCACTGACACAATAGATAAAACAAAAAGCAGAATGGGCCCCACTTTGCCCAGATTATCAGGACTGAAGGAACAGTCAGGTACTGCTTCTTAGAAGGGCTGGGTGCTGGAGGGGAAAAGCCCAGAATGACCTTGAATTGCATTGCTTGTTGCTCACTGGTCCTGTTCCTTCCCTGGCACAAATCCATCTCAGCATCATTGCAGTCCTCCAGAGGGTGCTGCTGTGGACACAAGTGTGAGATACAGAAAAGGCAAAGATAGAAAAAGGGAAACCCTTGACCAAAACAAAGACCAAAAATGTGATGGGTGCTATGAGTACTACTGGAACAGCTTTATGATTTAAGTCCTGCCACAAACATGATTTTCTACTGCTCTTCCAAAAGTGTTGGAAGAAAAAACCCTAGTCTTTAAATAGCTGAATGTTACATCTGCAAATCATCTGTGGAAATAATCTGTCTGTATTTTAAAATGGAGAAGTATTACCCACGTCTGTTTCAAGAGCTCAGGCTTTAAAGTGTTTTATTCTGCAGCTGTATTCTCCTAGTCCCCCAGAAGAGGAGCCAAGTGTGAAATGAGACAAATGAATGGAGTTAGGTTTGCCTGTATTCTGCAAAGTGCTGCTTTGAGTATAGACATGGAAGGGTATCTGAGTATTCTAACAGATCTTCCTGAATATCTTCACTCTTACAGCTGCTTTCCCTTTAAAATCCTCACATAAGAAATACTTTCCATGTCTGTTGAAATCTGTTTCTTTCTGCACCCTCACAAGCCCTTGAAGGGCTTTGTTGGTTAAAAGACTATGCAGTAATTACTTTTGTTGCTACAATACTGTGATAAGTGAGACTAGGTGTAGCTCCCATACAGATTCACCACAGAAAGGTACTGTTCGTATACGAGGACATTTCCAAGATTGTTTTCCAAGTGTAAAATCCCACAGAGCTCTGTGTAACAAGTCTTGTAATTTTGTGTCCTAAAATAGCTTTGACCAAAAAAATAATTGACATCAATCAGCAGGCCTGCACCACGCAGGAGAGGACTATCCACCGCCTGCTCTCCCCTGCCCCTTGTTAAAATAAAAACACAGGGTAGGGTAGCAAGAGCAGCCTCAGCTGCAGACCCAGCCATAGAAATGGCTGAGCAAAGTCAGAGTGCTGGGGAGCCAGATAGTTCCCTCTGGCTGTCCTGGCCCAGGAGGGGTGTGACAGCCCTGGCCTGCTGCCCTTTGCCAGGAGCTTGTGTGCCACACGAGCCCTGCTGCTCTGCACAGTGTCACTGGCCAGACGTGACATTCTGCACGCGAGGTCGCCACAAAGTGCTCTGGGAACCTAAAGGCAGTGGGATGGTTTGTGTGCTGGGGTGGGAGGGATGAGGGCAGCCTGAGGGCTGGCTCCTGTTCAGATCTGCCTGCATTGCAGTCATTTCTTTGAGTGATAAAGAGAAGTTCACATGTTGCAATTCCAGCTCATCCATAAATACTCTCAGGCAGTGCCAGTCAGCATCCATGGCTTCCCAAAGGTGAATTTGCACACAGCAGTCACTTAAGCACTAACACATTGCTGACATGGCTGGCACCATGCTGCCTTTGGGCTTCTCTCCCTTCTCCCCAGGGACAAACCCAGTGCACAGCTGGTGCTGGGTCTCAGGAGCTCAGGCATGGGATGAAGCTGATGTGTGTGCAGGGATGCAGGTCCCACCTGCAGGCTGCCTGCAGTGGCACAGCATGGCACAGCTCCAGGGGCCTCCTGGCTGTGCCCAGGACAGCTCCCACAGAACTGTAAGGTTCTGGCAGTTCCCCCTGTGCATCAGCCTATTTTGATCTGAAATTGATTAGTGAGATTTAAAGGGAAAAAAATGTGTAGGAAATTGATTTGCAAATTAAGGTAAATCAACCTGGCTTGCTACATTATCCATCATTTTTGTGAATAAAGGGGACATATATTGATTTACATTGTATCTTATGTAAGCTCTTCACCACTCAAAACTCTGTATGTGACTGGATAGTCAGTGTCCTCTTTTTGAGAACATAAGTTCTTCTTTAGGCTTTTCATATCTTGTTGTGTTGTTGATTGCCTTCTGTCATACCCCTTCATGTTACATCAATTCCTGTGCCAGTGTGGCTGAAGGTCAACAAAATAGTATTACATAGTGGTAAAACCAGGAGGCAAATAGGCCTGTCTTTGGATGAAATATTGTACCTTCTATCAGCTCAGATAGCGCACAGTCAATCCCAGTTTAAGGCAGATAGTTAGGATTCTGTTATCTGCTAAAAGTGGGTAATTTTCTCTAACCTTGAACCATCCATGGGGACTGAATACCTGTCCTCTCTATCTCTAATTGGTGCACTGCAGATGTGCCCTGTAGTTTTGTACTTTTTTCCCCCCACCATGAAAAAGAAAGGAAAAATAGTTATTGTGTAACAATCATCATTCCATCTTCTCAGCTGCCCAGGAAGGGACTGCTGGTGTGCAGTACAGCCCAGGCAGCATGGAGAAACCTGGGTGTAAGGGAGAAGGGACTCTGTCCCTTTCTGCCAGCAAAAGAACAGGAAATTGGACAAAATGGTTCTCATAAATGCATGCTGATAATGGAAAACAGTTTGCAATGATGCTTCCACCATTAGGCCTCATTCAAGAGCAGTCTATAACACAAAAGTCATTTTGGATGATTGCTTACTTATTTTTCTGCTCTGTGTACATTAGCCAGAATTTTTAATATGTATGTGGTGTGTTCTTTGGAGTTGAGTGATTGCTTTTGCTTAGTTTGAGGTGGGTTTTTGGGGGAGAAAAGGGAGTTTTGCTATTTTTCTACCGAGGAGGATCCTTGTAGGTCCCTTCCAACTCTGCATATTCTGTGATTTTGTAAAATAACGCAAACAAGTCTAATGGACTTGTTGAAGGTACATATAGGACCCTATAGTTAAGAGCCCCTAGCCCAACAACACTGAACACCACACCTTCAGGAGTCAGATTATTTTCAAACTTAGTAAAATATAATTTCTTTTCCCCTCAGCCAAAACAGACTTCACAGAAACCTCCCACTCCACATGCAGTCCCTCAGCCTTTGTAGGAACCACCTGATTTCTTCCCACCTGGGCCTGATAATTGAAAAGAGCTTGCTGGCCCCAAGCCCTGTGGCTCTTTATGAGGGAGACCACCCTCAATACTCATACTCTTTTTCAAAACAACTTACATTTTTTGGAAAAGGAAGAAACTCTTAAATGAAAGATGGCAAACACTGTAAAAATACCAAGTTCCAAAAACATGCCTGTATTTTTAGGAGCTGTGAGATATTCACAGATGGTTTTTTGGAAAGTAGACATGCACAGCACCTGTGCATGTTCATGTAGATGCAGGCACAACTGCTTGATGGTACTGATGAGATTCCTGTGAGGAGACATCAGGTGAAAGCCACAGGAGTTGTATAATCCTCCTGGTGTTTCAGACATATAAATGCAGGCCTGCTCACCTCTTCCCATTTTATACTGCTCTAATTCAATGTCATGAAAGGGTTCAGAGAGATGGAGTCCAAATTAAGAAAATTTGATGGCCTGTCCCACTCTCTTTCTGACTCTTCCTTGCACTTTCATGGCACCAAACTGAATTGGGAATGCTGGTTTTAGCTACTAAGAGCACAATACCACCTTCCTTTTCTAACCTAGTGATTTTCCCATTTCAACCTTGGTGCTCTCTTTCTTTTATGGAAATTCATCCCTATGAAGGAAAAAGGCACCAAACTATTCTACAAGTTATATACAAAAATTATAGAAACAATTATAGTTAAAAAATTCTCAGAGGGGTTCTGATCTTGGTAATACTCTGTTAAAACACCCAGGAATCCAAGAAAAGGACAGGTTTAACAAGGCCACTTGTTAAGTCCAAGAGAAAAAGAGAAGGCATCTAAAGGAGAGCGTCCAAAAGTCAGTTGAAATCACTTCCAAAGTTCAAAGAAGACAGGAGGTCAGTAGTCAACAAAATGACATTTTGGCTGTAAAAAGCCTTTATTGCGCCTTGCTCCTGTACCACATGAGAAATGATAAAGGCTCCTTTCAGTGGGAATGTCAGGTTTCCTCTCTCTCTCCTTTTTTCACCTTGCTTTACGTGTACCTCTGCTGATTCTTCCATGGAGGAGCCTTGAGTTGTCTCTGATTACTGAGAGATATAACTTTGCTTCACATCATTTCTTTTCTGGACTGTGAATCCAGAAAACCTTGAGGGTATGTGTGAAGATTAAAAGATTTATCCCATCCTTGTTCCTCCTTTCCATAAAGCCTTAGGAAGGTGTCAGAGAGCACACTTCATTGGGGTGTCTGCAACAGCAGCATTTGCTAACAACAAACCAGAGACAGAGATCCCCACACTGGAATATCTTGGTTCTTTTTACTGGTAAAGTCAACAACAGCCTTTTTTTTTTTTTTTTTCTTTCCTAAAGGAAATTAAATGTAAAAGATACATTAGCATGGCCTTAAAGCTGAGATTTAGACATGTTTTCCAGTGTTATGATTCCCACAGCAATTGTAATTCAACTTCACTGCAAGGCATAAAAATTAACATCTCACTGTATACAGCAGAATATATTACCACAGCACTCAGAAATACTGTAGCAATTTGAGAACAGCATTAGGTTCTGTCTACTCCAAGCTCATGAATGAGGGTAACTTTCAGCATTAATATAGAAGTTACTTGGTTTTGGCTTGTGCTTATAGTCCACAGTCCCAGGTTAGCAAGGTTTTGTACTTACATGTAACTTGCAGCACATGATTTTCAATTTTTTTTTGGTGTGTTTCTTAGGGATTACTCAAGTATTTAAAATCACATGCCAGTTTAAATACCAGCCCTCTGAGACCAAGACCATTTCCACTCAGGAGTTATTTGAGCAGCTGTTTATATCTTTTGGATCTCTTGCTTTTGCTTTTCAAGCAAAAATTTCCCATCTCTTGTCACTCTTTTTTAGTTACATTTAAAAATTAATTATAATAAAGTTTCAGGGAAAAAGGTTTATTGTTTTTGAGAATGAGATGAAGCATAAAGGACACTTTCCCCATTATAAAAATTGCATGGCACTGTTAATGAACAACACAAAAGCCACAGCAGTAGGGCTAGGAAGCTTAAATTTGGCAGGTGTTTGGGGGAAGAGGTACCTTCAACTGTTCTGGTAAAAGTTTATTTTGCTTTGCTGAGCGCTTGGAAACCATTGCTCACTCACACTTGGAAGTCCTTTAGCAGAAGCCTTCTCTCTCTGGTGATGTTCCCAAAGCAAATGGGCTCTGTGACCAGTGAAAAACAAATCCATTCATGGCTTAGTGAAAGTATGATAAATTTATGTACTGGAAGAAGTAGAGATGCATGTCATTGCACTCACTTTTACTGCTTCTTCAGCTCTCCCTCTCTTAATCTACTGTGAAGTCAGGCCTTATGCTAAGTATGATTTTATACTACCCAGCCATGCCTGGCTTGTTTCTCTCACTAATATTGCAAAAAATATTGTCAAGTCAAAGCTTCTTGAAATTTGAGCCACTACTGTACTGCTGTAGCAGACAGAACTTAAAAGTTTTGTTTTATTCTGTATCAGTTGTGTGGTAACTCAGAAGCACAACTCTAGTTGTAGGCAGTTTGTAGACCTTACTGATTTTATATTTGACAGACAGAATATGGAAGGCCAGGTTTTTAGAGCAGAGCTTATTATTGCAGCATGTGGAGACAGCTGGTGCTCTGCTGAGATGACTGCTGGTTTCTGCATCTTTTATTAGCACAGAATACATACTGTAGCCAGAAACACCTCTGCCTGGACTAACTTCATTTATTTTTCTGGCCTCTTCCTCCTTGAAGTGCATGAATGTCCTGGGGAATGTGCACACATGGCAGCGAGGACAGCTGTACGTGTGAGGAACACTTGGTTATTAGTCCTGCTGTCTGTCCCAGCTGGTGATGGAGGCGTGCCAGAGCCTCACTGATCCTCGGAGGGGTTTTCCTCTGCCTGGGACATGGAGCAGCCTCCTGGGGCAGCACCTCAGAGCCTGGCTGGCACAGGGACTCTGAGCACACCCCCCAGAAACCTCCTCCACACCAAACCAGGAAGGAGCACAAGCGATTCCACAGAGAATCTTATTTCAGTAGATCCTGGAAACACAAAGTGTGGGAATTGTTAGATCTTAGTACAATCTGGCATGAACCCTTTCCCATTTGGAATAGTGGCTTCCTCTGTCATAATCATCTGCAGGCAAATAATTCAAATATTTCTTCATGATTGTTAGTAATTGGAGCATTTAATAATAAAATAGTGAAGTGAAAAAATAACAGTTTTCCATGATATTTCTCTGCAAAAATGAGGAGGAAAAGGCAAAGGATTTCAGCAGTATTTTAGTTTCCCAGTGAACCTACAGATTGCAGAGTTCATAAACAGATGAACAAATAATGCTTTTCCACAGTGGAATACAATGTTTTTGGAATTACAATAGCATATGAATTTAATATCTCTAAGAATAACACATTTTCATTACTGTTTGGATACAGAGAATCAGAATTTTTCAGAAAGGGCTGGGAATGTGACAGTATAAAAAGAACAGGCTCACAAGGATGTTTGTAGAGCTACAGACAGTTTCCTCTGGAGACTCATCAGAGCTTGCTCCTGACAATAGTAAATATTATATGATTAAATAGATGCCAGTTTGGACCCTGTTGAGACTAATAAAGGTAAATAATTATTGTGATTTGGGTTTTTCAGGCTTATCTGCACCAGGCAACCCCCAGCCTCCTGTGCCAAACATCTGTTTCAAGAGCCAGGTGCTCGGAGACCTCCAGTGCTCATTGCTGGGGAAGAGCCGAGCGTGGAAGGAAAAGCTTCCCAAGGAAGCTCTCACTGAGACATTCACATTGCAAAGACAGGAAGGGTCTGGGTTTCATTCAGCTTTCCAGGGGACAAAATCAGAATGGATAATTACAATCAGGCAAAATATTTGTGGGTCCAGATCAGAATAGTTCACATCTTAAAACTAACTAACTTTTTCTAATTCTTCTGCTATTTCTCATATCTGGCTTGACTGAAAGAAAAATGTTCAATCACTGCATCCCAGATTTGGTAAGAAATCCAGTTCTGGAGGTATTTGAGCAAGGAGTTGCCAAATCATCTAAGAAAAAAAAATTGTGATATTTTTACTTTTGTCATGGATTTTTTCACATTTCTGATGTTCAAATTATTGTTTCCATTATTGTTCCCCTCTCCAAACTAGTATCAGGAAATAACATTGTCCAAAAAGTCACTTGGAGTTAAAATTGCATCTCCACAGTGTCTCAAGGAAATGATGAACCAGTCTTTCATGTGTTTTGGTGCTGTTACAAGTCAGGTACTCACAGGCATCTACTCTTAATGTACTTCTGTAGGTTAGGCATTACATTCAACTTGTACCTCTGTGTTGTGGACTTGAGTCTTTTACTTAGAAGCTTTTTTGACATCACTTGCAGTTTGAAGGGATTCCATCTGAAAGATTTCTTCTAGCAGCATCTATACTGTAAGTCAGTGTTTATTCTGTGGTGCTCAAAAATGCATTGGTATATACAGATTTTTCAAATTTGTATTTCTTATTGCTCTTGAAAGTGAAGTAAGTGGGGCAGACTCGGAATCATTAGATTTAGGGAGTCTTCAATATTCAGACCCCTGAAAAAACAGCTGAATTCTTCAGCAGATTATTATAATAATAAATACAGTTTTATGGAACATCTGTGCCCAAAGGCCTTTTCAAAAGCACATTTAAAATGTTAGCATATTGCAATCTCTTCTGCTTCTCATCACATTGCTTTGAATTGGGAAAGAGCTGCCCACAAAATACTCCTGCAAAAATGTCACGTCAGAGTTTACTGGAAAAAAATAATAAGGTAAGATACTAATGGATGAAATATATATGATTACAGAAGATTTTTGGTTTCCATATAAACAACACACTATCAATGTAAACTGCCCAAAAAATATTGCTAATGTAGGCTCAAGGTTGTGATGTAATGCTCTTGCCCTGTGAGAGCGGGACATCTGGCTGGAGAGCAAGTAGGACAAGAGAACTGATCTTTCCCTTCTGTTTGGCATTTCTGAGACTGCATCTGGAACATTGCAGCTGGTTTGGGTGCCTGAGGACAGCAAGAGTCCAGTGGGGAGCCAGGATAGGACAGTCAGGGGTTGGAGCATACAATGTATGGGGGAGCTTGGTTTGTTTGACCTGGAGAAGGCTGAGGAAGGGGTGTAATCAGTGTTACACTGCCTAAAGAAAGGGCTACAGAACAGATGGAGCCATATCCCACTCAAAGTGCACAGTGGAAAGACAAGAAGCTGTAAACACAAGTTGCAGCAAGAGAAATTTTAGTTTGGCATAAGGAAATAATTGTCACTGTGAGAGCAGGGAGCAGGCTGTCCAGAGAGGCTGCAGGATCTCGTTTGGAGGTTTTTAAAACACAGCTGGGCAAATCCTTGAGAAACACGATGCAACTTTGAAGTTAGACTTGCTTTGAACAAGAGTTTGGACTTGATTATGATCTTCAGTGGCCCCTTCTAAACTCATTTTTTCTGTGGTTCAATTCAGCTAAGGTACAAAGTGACCCTATAGCTGTATACCTATAGATGCAAACCCGAAAGAGGCTCCAAACTCAGCCAGGAATTTGTTCCACTGCTAAATACCCACCTAAGCTGCCACAGCACTACTGTTGGAGATGCCTGTACCCTAAGTGATCTCATACATGCTTTGTTACATTTAAGACAAGTTTATACAATTTCTGTCAGGAAAAAATCAAGATAAATATACTATGATAGTGCCTCTACATTGCCAACATTTCTAATTGAATGCGTGATGTTGGCTTTAATCAAAATAGGATTTGTGGAGTCTTTGGGATAAAAAAGGTAATTAAGGCTTGATGGGCCTCATAGATTGACTTACAGATCCCAACTCATCTTACCAGTATATCTCATCATCCTACAGAAATAAATATGTAGGGCTCATTCTGATCTGGCAGCCTTTGACTCTGGCCTTGCAATAGGGTAAATAGCTGCAGTGGCAGGGGGTTATGAGTTAGAGTGCCAGTGTTTTTTTGATGGAGTGGAATTATATAGAGCCATTAAATAAATTAGCTCAAGAGATTCTAATTCATTGAAACATCCTTTATGTTAGAATATAGCTAGGTGAAACTATTGCTTCAAATTTTTTAGTGCTCACTTAGCTACTTCATCCAGTAAATCCCTAATAAAGTAATCACAATGTGATATGCACAAGGAGATAAAACTCTGCAATCATAAACACAGCAAAGAACCAAGATGTCTGAAACTATTACTCTAAAACTATTATTCAGTGGAAGGCAGGAGGGGAGTGGGGATTTGTGTTGTTGTGGGTTTTTTTAAAACATAGCACGTGTGGCAGCCTTTTATGAAGCAATATTTTACCTTCCACTGCAGGACACAATGTTTTCAAACATCCAGATGAAAGCAAACAAGGCCTGAGGATCTGCTGCCTCACTTGCAAAATCAGTTATAGACATGTAGATAAGCTCTTTCTTGCAAAGAAAGGCACGCCTGCTGCCTCATTAAATATAGCTGGGATAAGCTCTGCATTCACTGACTAATGCACAGCAGAATGCCAAATGGAGCCTAATCACAGTGCATTCCAATTTATAGAAGAGATGAGCCAGAGACTTGAGGTTGCCCTCATCAAAGAGTGCTGATATTGTTGTTAAATCGTATTTACTCATCTCTGACATTAAATTATAATCTGAACAATGTTTTTTTCTCTGATTTTGTGAAGGGAATCAGATATGGTTTGAACATCCTTACCAGTTTTAATTGTGCTACCTTGCTGAAAACTGAGCCCATGAGCCTCTGATCATAAAGCAAAAGCAGTGGCTGTGGGAACTAGGAAAGGTTTCTGCTTTGACTGCACAGTTATTCACTATGTTTAGCTAACACAAGGCATGTGTATGTGTGCACACCATGTACATACATTGAAGAATATGAATGGAAAGGAAATGTCTATAAGCCAAGTGCTGGTAAGGACCAGAAATGTGGCACCCATCTCTGACTTTTTTTTATGTCCTGGTGTGGTATTATCAGTCACCCAAATTTGTCAGTTCATAGATGGTCCCTGTAGCCACAGATATTGAGAGCACAGGATACCTCCTGATGGGTCATGACAGGCTGTCAGTTTTCCTGTAGGAAATCTTGATTAATCTCTTTTTACATGGCATATTATGTTTGCATTAGCATGAGCTGTTAGGCAGGCTATGTTGTTACTGCCCTCTTGAGCTATTATTCAACCATATATTTACTGCATTTTACATGCAAACTTTTACAACTTGAGCTTTACCTGTCGTTGAAAAGGTCATGAGTTCATTTCCCAGTGAGAATGACTTTTCAGCCCTCTTACCTGAAATATACTGTTGCCATTTTTAGCAGAACTGCAATGTTCATTCCTCCCGAGAGAAAATCATCTTGCAAAAGCACTTAGAAGTAAAACAAAGAGCTGACCTTACCATATTCAGCTTTGTAGGGGTTTACCTGGTATCTGTGTAAATGGTCCCTATAGCCACAGATATTGAGAGCACCGAATACCTCCTAATGGGTCACGACAGGCTGTCAGGCTTCCAGTAGGATGCTAATTGATTATCCAGCTTTCAGACTCACAATATGTTCATCCAAAGCCCAGCATTCTACCTGTTTGCGTGGAACACTTTTCAGTCACACCGTGCTGGGTTTTATGGCTTCAGAGCCAGTAAACAGACCAAGGTGCATTTCAGGGTTTTTAAAAAGTATATATTATTTGAACCTAAATTACGTGTTTTTGCAGTCAGCTGCTGTGAAACTAATTATAAGGAGTCTATATGCATTCAGTTCTGCTTCTTTAAACATGCAAATAGCTCTCTTGTCATTATTATGGTTCAGTGAATAGGAACAGGGGCAAGGAGGGAGTTTAGCTATTGATTTTTGCGGGGCAGGAACTTCACTACAGAACTCTCACTTTTCTGACTTGGGTGGAAATTGTGTAAGACCATGATAGTAATTATTCTCATCTCTGCTATTTCAGCAATGTTTAAACCTGGGCTTCAGGTTTCCTAATTGCAAAATGGGGATGGTGATCTGTGCCTTGTGCTGAAGAGGGTTTAGGACCAATGGGTGATTTTTGATTACGAGCCAGTGGTTACTGCTCAGATGAACAAGGTGAGCAGGATCGTAATTACTCAGTGTGAAATGCCAGATTGACAACAGTTGAATTGACAAATTCTCTGACTTGCGAATTCTAAGGCTATCCCTCACCATATACAATCAAAAGAAGCTGCAAATTACAGTCATCATAGTAGCCACAGTTAACTGAAATCAATTTGCATGTTTTTCTGAGAATTTCTTCTGGGGATTTTTATTTTCAGCAGCACCCAGCTTTATCATTAATTTCACAAACCTGGCATGGACCAGAGTGCACACAGAATTACTGGTCTCTAAATAGGGAAGCAGCCAGTGGGAACTAAAACCTATCCCTGGCTGAGATCCTGCACCATGGATCTGCTTCCTCAGCTGACCCCTTGCATTTTTCAAGTGTTGGGTTTTCCAGTGTGAATTTATTCAAACCAGAATGAGAATTACTGGTCCAGTAATATCCATTATTGGAAGTGAATTGAGAACCTTCAGTCATGCTAGAGAGAGAGCTGGCATACCAAAATGTCCTTGTTTGCTTGCCTGGAAAAAGTATTTCATAAAAAAGGCACATATTTTAAAATATGTCTTGTAAACTATGTATTTGTAGTGCTGACTGTCACTTTTCTTTTAGTACAAAAGGATGTAGCTCTCGTTTCTCCATCAGGGGGTAAAGAGCCTTCCCTGCCCCTCTGCACAGGCAGGCAGAGAGCAGTGCAGCCGTCCCTGGTTCCTTAGGAGCAGGACTGGCTGCTGGAGCACAGGGAAAAGCTGTCTGGATTATCTGCCTGCAGGCCCAGGGCAGAGCAGGCCATGCTAGAAATTAGGGGTTTGTAGCTGGCTGAGTACCAAAGTGCACGAGCACAGGATGAGTGCTGATGCAAAACAGGGTGGAAATGTTAAATTACACACTCCCGTAAGGACTGAGAGTTCCGAGGGACCATTTTTTTTCCTGTACATCAGGCTAAAGGAAGGTGGAAGCCTTGTGATAAATATATAATAAAGAACAATAATTAAACCTGAATAATAAGGTCACGTGGCCATTCTTTGAATCCATATTACTAAATGTTCTCATCTTAGTCTTTTGCATCTGTTTATGTCAGCTCTGAGCTTTGCCTGAAGAAAGCCTGATGTGACATGACACCTGTTCATGTCACCTGGTAATACACTCTGAAAGGGACCCTGATTTTTTAGTATGTTAAACTTGGAGATTATTAATTGCAAAGCTTTGCTGGTGTATTATTTTGCTGCTAGTTGCAGCTGTAACAAAAGCATCCAAGATTTTATGGCTAGTACAGTTCAGCTTTAAATTTATATCTCCTATAAATGCCATAATATTGTTATTTTAATCTGTAAATCAGGTTTGTCATGGACTACATATTAAAAATGGCTCCTGTGTCCAATATAACTCCTAGCAGCCCCAGTTTTGGTGGATAAGTGTTGATTTTAAAAGGACTCTTATGCCCTGAGCTCATCATACTCCTGACTGCCACAGAGCAGCCATGTTATGGAAGATCAAGAGGGAAAAATATTTCTGTTAGTGAAACATTTATTCTTGGCAGGCACTGAAAGTTTGCTGGATTTTCAGTTCTATCATTCCCCAGAACCAAGACATCAGTCTTCTTTTTTAAAGCTGAAACAAGTGAGAGTGATGGGACCAGCTCAGGCAATTCTGTGCTATTTGATAAAACTCCTCCACAAGGAGCTGTGAGCCTGGGGGTGTGCCACAAGCACTGCCCATCCTGGCCAGTTGCAGCCCAGCTCCACTCTGAAAGGTCAAAGCAGAGCTCTAAGCCCAGAGAAATTAGCTTTATTCTGAGGCTGGCACTGCTACCTCAACATCGTGCTAACATTGGTCTGAAGGCTTGAGAGCAGAGCTGGCCTGAGTGCAGCCAGCCTGCAGTGTGGAGAGTGCTAGCTTGAGCAGAGTGGTGTTCCACAGAAAAATGGAAAAAACAGCCTTGGTAATTTCATATGGACCTGGGTCAGTGAAGGGCCAAAAATTGCAGAGCAGGAGCCACACAACATAGGGACCTCCTGTGGCAGAGCTCATAGGCAGAGTGTGAAAATTCACCCTCTCCTTGCAGGAGCAAGGCCCAGGTGAAGACATCTGAATACCAAAAGCTGGGAAGGATCCAGGAAACAGAGGTTAGCTCAGATATTGCAAGCTGCCTTTAAGCCTTGGCTCCCACAGTGGGTGAATATGTTGGCCATGTATTGGGAGATGGCACTCAACAAAGTGTGACACTCGAGACCTGAAAGAGAGGAGGCTGCAGCAAAAAGGAAAGGGGCAGGTGTAGAGTGAGGATGTGTGTTTGCTGCTCTTTCATTTGGTTTGCCTGTCCTGGAGAGTGTGACATCCAGGGGCTGCTGGATAAGATGTCATCTTATCTAACAAAAGCAGTGGGAAACATTCCAGCCAGTGATGCCTGCACCAAGGGGTCAGTACTGCTGGAACTGAGCAAATGTGTTGTTTTTGCCATCAGATCTGGGTGAATATATCAGCAGTTGTTAAGTGTCTTTTAGTTGTTCCTATGAGTGTTCAAAGA
Source organism: Camarhynchus parvulus (assembly GCF_901933205.1). Classification (NCBI taxonomy): domain Eukaryota; kingdom Metazoa; phylum Chordata; class Aves; order Passeriformes; family Thraupidae; genus Camarhynchus; species Camarhynchus parvulus. The sequence continues at coordinate 9,478,198 of NC_044580.1, forward strand.
TTCTCCTGAATTAATTTTGCATAGTATCTGTTCAGAAGAGAAGGGTACTTAGAGAAACAGGCTGGTTCCTGGTGAGTTGGACTGAATTAAAAGAAATATTGCTGCTCACAGGCATGGGCTGATCACGTGCTTTCAAAACTTTCAGGGAGTCATTAATTTTGGAAAACTTTAGGCTGTGTTTTTATGTTATTGATGCTGCCCCTTTTCCAGTCTCTACAGAACACCAATCCCACCCAGTCAGACAAGGAGCTTTACATTATTGGGGTTTTTTAAAGGAAAAAATTACTTTCCTGCTGATATTTTTTTGGATAAGATTTATAGAAATGGAAATGCTCTCATTGCCCTGCACAAGGGGATACTGGAGAACAAAAAGTAGTGTAACTTTCCTTTGATTTCCCAAGTTGTGCATGGCCTTAGTTACCAAGGAAAATTTCCACTTAGTCTGACCGTTTCCTTCCCTAGAAGGACAAAGAAGGTGTTTTGCAGTTGCTGATGAATGTTGCTGTGGTCACAGCTGAATAGAGCACACACCATTCATTTGAGTAGCGAAGCTAATCCTCTTATTCAGGACAAAGCTCCTTCATCACTTGGGCTGAAGGAAGATCCCCCAGACCTTGGTTCCTCTCCCACACATACCCACAGAACTGGGGCAGCAGCAGCAGCCCTGGCACCTGACCTGAGCCAGGTGCTGCTGCCTTTGCCCATAAGTGATTCAGCGAGAAGCAGGGGGCATGAGACCACCTTCCCTTCTGCAGGTCTTATTAGTTATCTTCCATTCAGGCATTAAAGAAAAAAAAGTATTTCTTCTGATAGAATTTCATTGACTTTCCAGTTCAGATACAATTTCAGCAGCATTGAATGCAAAATAGTAGCACCTTTGCACTAGCCTGTTAGTGGGAGGGAAACAAAACCCCTGTTCCTAATGTAGGACAGGTTTTAGATGTTTCAGACTAGAAAAGAACTTGAGTTACCTCTTTGTAACACATTGAAGAATAAAAATCTGTGCGTTTCCAGTAGCCTGCTTTTGCAAAGGTGTTCTGATCATACGGTGTGGTGGCAATAAACCAGATTGTGCCCTGCCTGTGCACCCAAATCTCAAATGCTTAATGATTGTTTTGCATTCTGATGCCAGCATTCCTTAACGCAGAAATTCTTCTCCTCCATCCAGATTTCAGAGCAGGATGTAAGACATGATAGATATGCTATTAACTATTTATACAGTAATTTCCCCTTGAACATCTGAGTAAGAAACATGCAGATCTATCGTGTGGTAGTTAGTGAAAAATTTTGAATGGGGTCATGTGGTGCTTGGCCAGAGAAGAGAGTGAGAGGGAGCGTGAGTGCCAAACCCCAAATGTGTGCCTGCTGGCTCTCAGCGTGAGGAGCATGTAACCTGCCCTGCTCTGCTCTGCAGGCAGCACCGTCACATCCTGCTCCCTTTGACTTAAGTGTGATTAACAAGGGCAGGGTTTGCCCTCTGAACTGCAGAAACCCATGTGCAGTAGTCTTTTTAAAAGTCTTCTCGTATCTGTATTTGTGGATAATTTTGGTATTTTAACACTGTAAATTTCTGTGCTCCATTACTGGAAGATGTGCCTGACCTTAGCCCTCTAATTGTGCAGTAATTAGCATCTAAATACCATGCAGAACTCCCTGCAAATCAACCAATTGGAATATTAATTCTTTATCTAAATATATCCTTTTAAAAAAAGGAATTGGAGAAGTGCAAACTCAGTCAGTAGAAAACTGTTTTCTCTGCATCTGGCATTTCTGTGCAATGAGGGTGTTTGCGTTTCAAGTGTATCCATAGACACAGGAAGGTGTCTCTGAAAGTGAGTGGATCTCATGCCTCCCTCCAGTGTCGTGGGCTTAGGCCTAGAGCCCCAAATACTTTTATTCTGTATATACCAACTGCAAGCAAGAAAATCGAAATGTTAATTGAGTCAGATCTTAGATTCCATTATTATTGGCCATAACCATGTGGCACATCACAAGTCTTCTGAACCTAGTAGAACATGTGTGGTGGCACCACAGTTTGTGACAGGTTACACTCACAAGTACTAATTTCCCAGGACATATCCAGGTAATGAATAATGAAACCAGACCTCCTCATCTCACAGCTCATGGAAAGGCAGCCAAGGTAGTCTTTCCCACTACCTACCCATGAGCTAGAGGAGCTCTGACCTGGTGTTTGGTCTGGCCCTTCACATGGTCCAGATTCAAAGAACACCATGGCTGTGATGTTTTAGTACTGAAATAATTTTGTGAGCAGAGAATTTAAATTTTTTCCTTTTAGTTTTTTATTTTTAAAAAGACAAACTTCTCAACCATTCACTAAAACTATCAAAGATGTTCAAAAGACGTGAGCATGGGGGAGAGAAAAATTAACTCCCACAAAGGGGAGTCAGCCTCAGAACAGATAGTGCCTAAGGGAATTTTCCTCACTGAGTGCAAGGTTAGTTCTAAAAATCTAGACATGGAAATTGAGAGACAAACCCACAGAGGTCAACCTGTAAATAAGAATATTCTTTCCTATTTTGGGCTATTTTATCAGGAGGCACACCTAATATTCATTACTACTTATGTAACATGCAAACACATACACACCCCACTCCAAAGCTGCAAATCGATCTGTATGTACATTGTGATAATCAGTAAGGTTTGGGAACTCTGGTCACTTTAATAATGTGATTTTATTTAATATATGCAAGAATGAAAGCTTTATGGTGTCAGTAGCAAAACATGAAATACTATATGAATTAGGAAAAATCCAATAACAAACAGCAGGATGCTCCATGCATACATATCACTGTTGTGGTTATGAGCAAATACAAGACTGTACATGATTAACCACAATTTATTCTTACTATAAACTCAGCAGACAGATGTAGAAGACATACTATAATTGCATACACATTTCCTCCCAGAGCTTAAAACCAATAAAAATATGGTAATTTTGTATAACTTAAGACACATTCTTTACCGCTTTTAAATAAATAATAGGGTTTTAACATGCTTCCATTGTTTTGCTTTTGCAGTTCTTGAAATAGACTGTGTTTTGAATGCTGGTATGTGATGAATTAGAAACAATATTATCTACAAGAGACTGATATTGCTGTAGAGAAAGATTTTCTCAGTTAAACTTAGGAACATATAGGGTATTTATTCTATATAGTCCCAGCTAATTTAACACTTTATAGTTTCTCTAGTATTCAGAGTTTTGACTGAGGTTGGTTTTTTGCATGATATTTTGCCGTCTCTGGAAAGGATATTTTCAATTGCACAAAGTGTCTTTGAATAAGGACAAAACAAATGTCCAAGCCAAAATCAGCCTCCAGATCTCAGAAAGTGGATACAAATTTTGACAGTAATTAAAACTATGGAAATATCAATTGTTTCAGTGTTATTTTAAACGAAACATTTCTATACGGACTCCAGAAGTGTAATGCAAGTATATCTAAATATACTGTTAATTGCATCAAAATAGTGCATCCATCTGTGAGTTTTGTTCTAAGCTTGCTGAGCAAGTTGAAAATACAGAATGTGATCTGCAAACCAAGCAGGATACTAAGTAGCTGTGGAAAACTTATCTAAAGATAAAGTTGGTTTGCTGAAGTTTCCCGTTGCAGCTCTGACTGTAGCCAAATGAAACTATTCCAGGGCGGTCTCAACAAATTCACTGTTTACAAGACAAGTGATTATATGAACTTGACCCTCTTGCCTCTCCTTTCCCGCTTCCAATTTCCCTGAAGATTTCTTTCCCTGGGTAAGGTAAGCACCTCCTGAATATTCAGTGCCTCGGGCCAGTGCAGATGAAAAACTTTCCTCAGCCATCCATGTCTTTTCTGCTGTGCCAAAAAGTATCTCTCCACAGGGCCTTAGTGGGAGGATTCTGGAGTCCGCAAAGTTACTCCATTTGTTTGTGTTTGTGCTGGGGGATCCAAACAAATAAAACGGAATGCGATTGCTGAATACTCAGATCTTTAGCTGGAGAAAGCCGGTTTTTGTCTTTATTTTTCCAGTCTGATTAATCCTTTTATAAAACTGAAAGCTGCTAACCTCTGTAGCTGGATCACATGGCAGTGCTCTTTCGTCCGCCCCTCTGGTGCTGCAGTGCACCTTCAGGAAAGTCAGTTCTTCCAGGAGGGTTCAGGCAGGGTGGCTCCACCGATCACTGTGATGGTGTGTTTTAATTATGGTTTGCCATGGCTTCAGACACTCCAGCAGGACTGCCTAATTAACAAGGTTGTTCAGCTTTCACATAGTATCAATCAACTAGTTGCTGAAAATGTCTTGATCTCATTTTCTGAGATTAAAGTATAAACGAAGGACACTTTGCTCCATTGTTGCTAAACTAAGGCACTACCATCTGGTTTGCAAATGTGATATCAAAATCTCTGGAAATGTCTGAGGCCCCAACTGAACAAAGCAGTAAGCACATGCTTACCTTTGAAAACACAAGTAGAGCCATTTATTTCAATGCATTACATGCTTAAGGTTGAATGTATGTTTAAGTATTTTCTTTTAATCAGGATTTCATAGATTCATTTTGAAATAAACTTTTCAAAATAGACAGCAGTGAATTAACCTATTTGTATTTGAGAAATCATAGCTTAAATAAATTAAATATTCCCAATAGTTTGTATCATATAAGGCTCAGTAACAGTGCCTGATAAGATAATGTAAGTTTAATTCAAAAATCTTCCAAAACTACAAACCACTGTGTTTTGTATTTTCAGTCAAAGTGTTAAAACTGTGCAAGTCATACACAAAAAAATGAGAGTGAAAGAAAATGGTCACGACTAGAAATAATTTTTATCCAGAATATATTATATCCAAACATTTACTTTTCATGTCTATTTGGAACAGTAAAATGCTGCTGAGGATTATTATTATGCTAGCAATCTAGTGATGGTTTGAGTAGATTCAAACTAGGTTTTAGCTGAACTATAAAATTTAACTCTCTTTTTCCCCCTCCCAATTTGCTGCATTATTTGGAAAATTCTGACTTGTGAAATAGTCACAGATTATTTCCCCCAAAATCTGGGGACAGTGTGCATTTGCCGCCATCCCCAAGAGGCAGCACACTGGATGCAGGGGTGTGTGATGATGCAGGCAGTCAGTTCAGCTCTCACCACTCGGCTGAGGTGCTGTGATGTGCCCCCGCCCTTTCCCTGGCACAGCTCCCCCTCTGCAGGGATCCTTGCTGGAGCCCTCCTGCGATCCCGAGCGCTGCTCCAGGCCAGCACAGGGGCAGCAGTGGCAGCAGGAGCAGCCTCCTGCAAGGACCAGCCTCCCTTCCAGTGCAGAGCATCCCGTGGAGAGCACGTGCAGTGAGACAGATGGTGCTCTCTTCCTGCAGTGCCATCCCTTGGCACTTGCAGAGGAGTGTGATGGAAACCTGGGTTTCAGTGCTAGGAACCCCAGCCCACCTCTCTGCAAAGAGCAGGAGCAGGACCTCTCCCCCACGAATGAGCCACTTCAGTTCTGTTGTGGTGGCCTGTGTGTGAGCTTAAGTGGTGCTGAGGGACAGATTTTACTCATAAAATCATAAATGGATTTCATTAAACCTACGTGGTCTTTAATATATCAGACATAGTTGAGCCTCAGGAGTTTAAAAAAAAAAAGGAAAGAAAATAAGAGAAAAAGTTATATTAGTTCATTCCCCTCAGTCCCCTCTCCCCCAGACATGAATCATAGATGTTTCTGTGCACTGAAAAAAAAACAAGATTAGAATAAGAGCTGCATAAAAACAAGGTAAAGTGGCCTTCCTGGGAGAGAGAAGTTGTTAATATGTGTATGTAGATGTGGTTTGAAATCAGCAATAACATTTTTAAACCTAATTAAAGAAATATATAATCCTTCCTCAAGGAAAGCAAAAACAAGAGTCCACAATCAGAGAAGGCTGAGTATTCAAAGCAGAACAGAATATTGTCTTTAATAGTTTCACTGTCTCTCAGTATCCTCTTACCTTCAGACACCCTTTTTTCCTTAAGTTACATTCATTGTTGATGTATTCAAACCTAAATCAAAGGTCAAATACATACAATTTCCTTATTCTTAGTCCTTGCTCTTTGACCAAGTTTTTACAGACACAGCATGTGTTTCCATATTACATTGGATTTTGAAAAATTAAAGAATTATTCCTACATTTAATGCATGGTTTTGAAAGGAGGACCTTTTTGTAGTAAACACTGATGTTATTAATGTTCTGCACATGAATATTGGAGCAAGTACTGGCAGATGTAATGTGCTGTATAGTTAGTAACTACTTAGGTTAAAAAACCCTGTGTTTCTATAGTGTGGCTACCTTGAAAACCCACGTAGCTGTAAAGATTTGTGGATTAATGCCTTTGAATCAGCAAAACTGCTTCAGATTAACAATTCTTTTAGCTGGCGCCATTTTTTTTATTCTATATAATAGAAAACATGATTAGCACAGAAGTACCATGCTCTCCATAACCTGTTTGTAATTGGGAGAATCTGCAATGTGTGTCCTACAGTCCATCTCACACTGCAGATTGAGGTGTAATTACAGTGCAGGCAATCTCATCTCTACTAATTACAGCTGTCACCATTGATCCAGTTAACCAGGATAACAAACTGCTGAGCCAGAGCTGACAGAGCCTTCTGCCTAAACCCAGATTGCTGTTTAAGAGGGGGTTTTGTGGTTTTTGAGAATTTCTGATTGTCGAAACACTGGTGCTTGAAAAAGTAGATAAAAAATATTGTGGATTATGGATTAGGAAACAGAAAGCACAATCCTGTTTCACTTCATCCTCAGGATTGGGGACTCTCACCTTGCAAGGCAAGCAATGAAAATGAAGGCAATCCCTTACAGAAATGAGCTGGGTGAAGCAAGGGGCAGGACTGCTTCCTGCTGTACAGCTCAGGGATGTGCCTGCTCCCCACAAGGGCAGTGCAGAGAAGGAGGCACTGCCTGCCAGAGGGCACATCTGGGGTGTGAGGAGAGGGAGTGCAGGGAGCCCCAAGCCTGTCAGACCTGCACCCTCGGGTCCCTTGCAGCTAAGGTCTTTCCCAGTGCAGCTGCAGTACAGATATTACCTCTCTTTTCTCTCTCTGCAGACTGATTTCTTAGAGTTGGTTTTAAGTACTCATCAGTACACCACAGTCTAAATTGTTTAAAGAGGAAGACAAATCTCAGTCTGTAAGTCAGAGTCCTAAAGTGTAAGTTTTAAACTTGGTGGAAAATAAAACCCAGAAGGCTTTTCAGTTATGACCAGGAAAGGAAATAGATGCCTCTTCAAAAGGATATTAATATTTTTCAGAAGTTTAATAACAAGAGTACAACTTCCTCCACTCTACTGCAGTACAATTGTTTCCTTTCTGTGCTATAACTCAAAGGCAGCTGAAAACTTCCCTATAGGCAGTTACAGATCCCACTGTATTATAAACTGTTGCCTTGCCACCATGTTGGCTGTTGTGCTCCAGATTTAGGATGACAAGTTTTATGTAACTGGGTAACAGTTCCATCACAGGGGCCCACAGTGATTTCAGTTGAGGAATAAAGCACTCTTCAGTGGGTTTAGACTAAATTTTTCATAACAGAGAAGAATTTTGCATTCTTTGTATCAGGCACTTTTCCAATCCCATCTTGGACTGTTAGAATATAATGTACTTAGGCTGCCTGACTTCATGTAAAAACAAGTCATGAAGATGTAAGTGAACAAAAATATTTGATACTTGCTTCTTTCACAAGACTGCAAAGTATTGCTATGTTAGGCTAAAGGCTGCAGTTTTGTGTTTCTGTCTCTCTGGCTTTTTAGGAAAAAATACAGGGTTTGGGGAGGTTTTCTCTTTTCAGAATTTTTCCTAGTTTCCAAAACTACATCTTGAGAGAGGTTTGGAACAATTTAATCCTTTCCTCACACAGTTTTATCTAGATCTTACTAAACCACTCTAAGATATGCAGAATGAGCGTTATAGCAGTGTTAGCAATGAGAGTGACAGCTGTAAACTCTGAAGCCAAAAAGTTACAAAATAGTTCATCATCAGGCTTAACACATACCAGGAAACTTCTTTCCAAAACGTCACCAGAAGAAAACAGAAGAAAGTGGCAGATCCAAAATTTGTCTTAACTGCATCCCCGATTGTAGTGACAGCAAGACAAAAAATACTGTAGGTAGATGTCTGCCTTAGAGAATGCCTCAGAAAAAAAATTTGGAGCACATTGGCTATGGAGAAATTTACCTTTCCATGAACAAAGATATCAATTTATTGGGTATGCTGTAAGACAGAACGAATCCACACAACCAAAATCCCCAGCATCTTTCATTCCTCACTAAAGCAATATATAGGCACCTTATGTGCAGTACTTTGCCTTTACTTGTATTTATAGCCCCATTGAAGAAAAAAGTCTATTGAATGTACTCACCGTGGGACCGTATATACTCCAGCATCTGAGCAGGATATAAAATTATCCACCAGATGCAGTGACTGGCTGTGCACTATGCAGTCATCTCTGTGCAATACAAAAAAAATTACAAAAAAAGAATTGTGAAGCCATGTCCCATCAATAATACAAGGTATTGTAAAAGGGCTGTAAATTGAGAGACCAGCTTGTTGGTTTGGGCTTTGGTTTTGTTTTGTTTCTTCAGTGAATGTGTTTGTCCAAGAAAAGCCTTGCAGTGAATCAGTGTTGTGGTGGTAGCTGTATTTTAAGAAATGTTTCCTAGCTTTTCAATGAGCAGCACAATGAGCAGCTGGGTTTAATAAAGAGGTGTTTTGACATCCGTTCAGATCTTTTTGGTTTCCTACATTTGTATACAGAAGACTTGTAATAAGGACACCTTAGAGGTGTGATTGCTGTAAACTGTGCAGCCTTTTCTTGCCCTGTTTGACCCTTTGCTGTGCTGCTGCAGCATCAATCAGAGGGTCTTGAAGACTTTGGGGAACACTGATTAATTTTGCCAGAGGAGAAGGATGGCAGCTGCTAAGAGCTAGTTCTGCTTCCATGCATGTCAACAGTAGAACTCCCATTGACTTCAGCAGAAATGGAGGCATGCTTATCAGGAGAGAATATCTTCTTCCAAAGAGAAGAAAACAGATGCATGAACTTGCTCCCTTTCTCAAATATCTGTACACAGCACACTGATAGATTTGGTCAAAAAATCACATGTGAAGGATGTGACAACCCAGGGCTGAGCGTGTGCTAGTGTTGTATTTAACCACCATCTCTTGGAGGTCCCCAGCACAGGACAGTTCTAGCTGGCTTTATTTCCTCTGCTTTAGATTCTCTTTCTTTTAACTGGGCTAGCCCTGTTAAGTGATACATTTGTCTTGTGCTTGAGTGTTTACAAATGCACCTGTGTCTTGGACTTTTTCAGGTACATTCAGTGTTCTGCATAATGTTAGTGGAGCACAGCTACCACATTAAACTGCCTCTGCAATGCCATGCTCCACTGTGCATGTTTTCTGGCTGTACAGCTTAGTGTGCATATTTTATTGATATTTAGAATGAGATCTGTAAACATCTTAACAAATTCTGGAAGGGAGGGGGGGAAATGTGGTCCAGTATCACTTAGTTGAGGTTTTCATTTGAGAAAAATTCTATGGCTTTCCTTTCTCCCAAAATGCAGATCCATATCCTCTGTAAAAAAATACTGTCTTTCCCTGTTCTGCACAGCTCATTAGCACTTCCCTCCATACACTTATTTCTGGTGCCATTTATTTCTTCTGATATCATATTATGCAAATGTAATACACAGCCTTGGTGTATAAATAAGAAGCCTTCCTTAGCACTTATTTCTTTTTTCAAGCTCTACAAAGTGCATTTCACAAGCACAGTTGCTCTAAAACAATTGCATGAATTGGATAACAGATTAAAAATATGTGTGAGAAGAAAATCCCCAAACAGTTAATCTTAAAGGTCACAGACTAAAGTAGTTAAACTTCATAAAATGGGATCCTGAGTCCTGAAGGCTGGCCAGGAGAACCTTGGAATGTCTTATATGAGGAGAGGTGAAAATCTTTGCATGTCTAATGGCATATTTATGACTAGACAACCTCTAAGGAAGTCTGTGGTTGGTTTTTTGTAATCCTAAACACATCTGTTTTGTTAATTGGAAAGAGCTTTTAATGAAACTGAATGGTGGGTGCTTTTTAAGTAACCCAATTCAATAACAACATCCTTGCTTGAAAGCTGAAGCAAAAACTGCTGCTTTTCCCAATAGTGTATGTATTTGGAAACAATTGTCCAGTTTTATACATTTATCAGGATGTGTCAGAATTAGAGCTGGATTTTTTTGCTTGTGTCTAGCCCGGAAAGAATATATTTAAATGTCAGTCTCAGCTGACACAAAACATTTTGCCTGACCTAGGAGAAAGAACTTGATTTTCTAAGAGAGTTGTTTATGGTTTTTTCATCCCAAAAACCAAATGGGTCTGTCAGTTTCAAAATGCAATGTTACTTTGGAACAAAGAGTCAAAATATTTCACCTAGAAAATGTCAGTGAATAACATTTATACTTCTCCGAATTTACTCTTTTGGCCAAACTGTTTTACAACAAGATCTGACTTTCTGAATAGTTTCATTCCCTCTGAGACTGCATATCTGTAAATTTTATGTACCCTGAAAATATTTTCAACCCCCTCTACTTAACATGCAAGTACTGCTAAGATCTGTATTAGCTTCAGTATCCCTCTGCAAAGGCACATCTTTAGGGGCTGTCCCTGGGGCTCTGACCAAGGGCAATCCCTGGGACAGTTTGTCTGCAGCCAGGCAGGATCAGGCCAGGGTAGGGTCTCTTGCTCTCAGAATTCATGTGCCAGCTTGCTCTGCAACTCTGATCCTCTTATCTCCCCGCAAGGTTTTGCTTTCCCTCGTATCTACACATATCTAGGGCCTTGTCCTGGAAGTTCTTGCTCATGCCAGTAAATTTCATTGCCAGGAGATTCCTCTGAAGGCAAAGCAACTGTTCCCAGTGTGAGCAGGAGTGGGTGGGCGCAGATGCAGGCCTACAACCCGTGCACAAACACCTGTGCACTGCATTTGTGTATGTTCATCTCTTACAGTGCTAAGGAAGCTCTGCTGGTAAAGCCCATTTTCCTCGAAGATTGTCAGTCTTAATAAGAACTAAGCAACTAGAACAAAGCCATCACGAATTCTAATGTATTTGAGCATATGGCCCTAGGACCTGTTATTACCATATCAGTCAGATAAAGGAGTGGGAGAGTGGTTGCAACAGCACAGAAGGAAAAATGTTAACACAGCAAAAGGACTCTTTTAATTTTAAGGAAATATTCAGTCTGTGAATTTAGTTTCCAACTTTAAAAAGTCTTGTGGGTAGTATCAATTTCTTTCAATTCTTACTCAAGTGCTATTTTTTCAATATTGTTGAAGTATTTATTTTCTGTTTAAAAATGAGATTTTTCTGTAAATCTGCCTTTAGAGGGAAGGGTGTTTGAAATACTGTATTTGCTCATTGTTCATGGTAGGGTAGGGAGATAAGTAAAATAATCTTAAGCAAAAAGTGGATTCAGGTCAGAGTCCATTTCCAAGGCACATCTAAAAAGCTAATCAGTTCATTTAGTCTCTGTCCTCCAGCTCTGAAATGTATATCAGCAGCAAATGTACAGTTCCCAGGTCTCCAAACAGCAATCAGCTGATTCTGCCAGTTGCATATGTGTGAGAGAGAGAAGGACATGTATGAAACCATTTCATTATATGTATCTGGAGCAAGAACTGGACCCGGGGTTGCCACGAGCTTGATGAGAGCTTTAATCAAGTTTGGCTGTAACTCAAGATCCTCTAGAATTCCCAACCATCTCAGACATGGAGAGCGTGACATTTTCCTGTTAATCCATTGTAGGCATAATAGTATTTGCAGAATTTTTTGAGAAGCAAAAACTGCATTTAATAGATTTATACGTCTTGCTGGAGGCATGGATGCCTGGCAGCAGGTTAGGGAGTCAGGATGAGAGGTCTGGTGAAGTTTCCTGAATGCAGATGGTAGAGAGCCAGGATGGATGGTAGTGCCTTGTGATAGACTACTACCACCATGTTCCAAAGCATCGCACCATCTGGATTGTGATCATTTGAAAATTTCATGGTTTATATGTCATTAAAACATTTCTAAAGCTTTACTTGGGTTTTATACCAATCTTTCTGCTAAGTTTACAGCTGAGCAAATACAGAAACATTTGGATAATTGCTTTTAATACTTGCATTAGCCTGCATCAGCTTTTTTTAAAAGGATTTCTCTTTGAAAATGTTCCAGTGTCTTCTGTCTTTCTTTACACAGATACCCACATAAATCACTTTGCTCAAGACATAGGAAATTATCTAAGATAGATTTATCCTGTATAGAGGACCATCACAAAGTCTGCATCATTTAAGTATTGTGTTTGTCTTCAAAACAGACCTGAAGTGACATCTAAATGCAGCTTCAGAGATGTGCAGGCTTTGAGATGAGCATCCTCACAGGGGAAGTGGAAAGGCAGCTACCAATCTCTTCTCTCTGGTGAGCAGTGACAGGACCTGAGGAAACAACACAAAGCTGAGTCAGGAGAGGTTTAGGTTAGATCAGGAGAAGCTTTTTCACCCCGAGGGTGGCTGAGGACTGGAACAGCCTCCCCAGGGAAGTGATCACAGCACCAAGCCTGAGACAGTTTAAAAAGCATTTGGACAACACTTGGACATATGATGTGACTTTTGGGGCTGCCCTACATTGTTGGCAGGAGTTGATGATTCCCTTCCAGCTCAGTATTTTCTGTGATTCTACACTGACCTGTATTTTATCCAGCTTGGTGTTTAAGAATTCATGTAGAGCAGAGCAGAAAGTAGATTATTCTCTGTTTCACTGGTAAAATTGAGAAACTTGGGGTAGTCATTTTGACCAATGACTGACTCTTTACAGGAAGGATACAGTAGCAATGCAGGAACATTCGAGGGTCTGTGCCTATTTGTAAGGATGCATTTCGGGTATTAATGATAATAAAATCAAGTGATAAGAAAATTTCTGCATTGTACAACCAAGAGCAAACAGCAAGCTGTGTGGTTTTAGCTGTTTTTCTATTATTTCTAAGTGTTCATATTTTAGCTTCTGCTAAAGGAGAGGATGAGAAAGCAGCCCGGGAAGAGCTGAAGTAGTTCTTGCATTAGATCTGATTTCCAACAGCTCCAGCATGAAGGAGAGTGGTGGATTCTGGTTCTGGGTTTGCCATGCTCACTGGGGACTGGCATCACCATGCCTTGTGCAGCAAAGCCACATCTGTCATTAGGGAATGTAACTTTTGCACTGAAATGCACTCACTCAGTCCAAGCTGTTGTCAATAGGATTTTCAGTTCTACCTTTTGTGTGGTAGGACTTAGGGATTTAGGTTTACACAGTAAGGAATATGATTTTAGCTTGGAAAGGAAAAAATAAGAGTTTTTTCTACCTATACTCAGGGTTACACTGAATATCTAAGCACTTTCTTCTGTTAAGATTTAGTCAAATAGGTTTCACAACAGGCTAAACCTCACTCTAGGAAAGACCTTAAGGCTACAAGCCTGATTTTTTGCTTCTGACTCAATTTTGCAGTTAAATCTTACTGCAATAGCCACTGGTTTTGTTGGGCTTCTTTCTTTTCCTTTGACATCTCCTTTTGTAATGTATGATTTGTGTCTTCACGATGTTTTAAGGAAACATCTCTCATTACCCACAAAAAAGGCAGGCAGAAAGTACTATGTAATGCTGAATATGAGCAAGCCTAATACTAACTGACACCTAGAGAAAAGAAAGGGATGAAAGCCTTCATGAAAGTTTGTCAACGCCTTGAGACTGGAATATCCCAAAGACTTGCTAAAAACTCACCACATACAAGTACAGAATTACTTGCCAAAAGCTTCTGAATGAAGCAAAACAAGCTGTAAAATATTCACTGACAGATCACAAACAGAATGAGAGGCTAAATTTGTGCATTGTAAATTCACTATAATTTGTTTACTCAGCTTCAGCCAGTTTATAGGTTATGCTGGAAATTTGACAGGTCCTGGTACAGCTGAGGCTCAGTAATGTAAGAAGAACTCTTGTTACTGCTTATGATAAGAGGTTCTCAGTGCTCCTCTCATGGAAAGTCAAATGAAATGAAAGTAGATGTTGATGTGCTCCCCACTGAATTTCAGTGCTGCTTGTGGGCAGTCAGGTCAGAACATGTCACTGGATGTGTGCCACAGTAGGGCCAGGCTGAGGGGGGGTGCCCTGTGCCAAACACCAATGTCCAGGACAGAACAGTGATACCCACACAGAAAACAGAAACAAGGAATGGCCTAGGATGTTTCCAAAAGGATTATTACAGGCCCTCATGGCCTGAGAAAGCTATGGCCACCACCTGTTGAGAAATTTCTCTTTGTGCCCTTGAATCATGCCCAGCTTCTGCACGTGCTGGAGAACAGATTGCTGCTAGTGCAGCAGAGGGCAGCAATGGAAAATGACCCTTGGAGATTCCATGCTCTGTGTGTTTTGCAAATAATAAACAGGCACAGGGTAAATAAAACATAAAAGACCAGAGCAGAACAAACCCTAAATAGATCCTCTAGGAGTAACCCTCCAAAAACAGAACATTCAGGCAATGGTACAACTTAGAAATTATCAGTGCAAATATTCTTTTTTTCTTATCTTCAGCCTTAAGCAAATCTTCTGCTAAAAGAGTGAGGGCCACAAATCAAATTGCCTCTGGGGCACTTGGAAGCCCAGTGGTTCAGTATCATGCTACTGCGTGGAAAATACTGTGTGGAAAAGATTGTTCACTTTCCATTGTCTATGGAAGAGACAGGAAGAGAGCATCTTCATAGCAGTGAGAAACAGAAATTCAGTATTTAACATCTGTGCACAGTAATAATTGGAAAGGGTGTGAACACAGATGACCAGCTGATGCAGCCTCTGTCCTTCTGGTGGGTTTAGTTGCCACTTGCTGAGGAGCAACCTCAGTGTTGTTGCCATGCCCTTAAAAATCCAGTATTTTTCAATGAGACAATGTCCCTTGGTTATTGAAAATAAATTAAGTTTATTCTATCAATCTGATACATTTTAATCCGATAAAATTTTAGAAACACTTCTGTGACTAAACTCCGGGTTTTTAGGGTTAAACAATTTTCAGTGAGTCAGCTAAGAGTAATCTGCTACAATCAGAGCTCTGGATAATGGCTATATTTCAGACATACATTATGTGCACTTTAAGCAGATAAGTGTTAAAAAACGAAGTTGAAATAGCCTTCTTGTGAACTGTGCTAATACAGAATGGAAAGGATAGCCTAACTGTGAAACTTGAACAAAGGAGGAAAAGAGATCATTGCAAAAACTTAATTCTGAAATGGTGAGTGTGCATGAGGAACACAGGAAGACAGAATTATTACTGTGTCCGAGCTCTTCATGCCCTGCAGAAGCAGAGAGGGTAATTTGAATCCATTTTCATTTACCAATCATGCCTTTTGAAGTGATGGAGTTTGGCAAGGGTGTTTATGACTTGTTTAACAATTACTAAATGAGCCTTTCTGTTAAAAAATCAAGCTGACTGTGACTCAGTAACATCTCAGATGCTACAACTGGTTGATTGTATTAGATTGAATGATGTCTTGAGACTTGCATGGCCCTCAGAGAACTGTCATTTACAGTATTTAACATTTATTCAATGAGCAAAGATTATGCTGAGCTAGAAAACGGTAAGCAAAAAAAAACAAAAACATCCTGGGTGATTATAAAGATAAGTGTGCTGGTAGTTGATTTGGACAGCCCTGATGTGTCTGCTCAGACATGCAGTGGAGATTTACTCTGCCTCCCCAAATGTTCTTTTGGAGATATTTACTGTACCTACAGCAGCCTTTGCTGAAATTGCATTCTGGAGGATCCATGTAATGTGATTTGAAATCAATAAGATGATAACTCCAGTGCTTCATTTTAAAGATGAAACTTTGGGAATTTTAAACAAATTTTAAGTAAAATGCACTCACACTGCAAATATTGCATAAATTATTTCCCAATTTTATCTTGACTGAATGGCAACTTGTTAGCGCCAATATTTCTCAACATATTTGTTTCATAACCATATGAATGACAGAGGCAAGTGATGCTTATTAAACATACACGTTGATATTTTTTACCTTCTTTTGCTACTTGAGGTAATCTTAAAATACGTGCTTCACTTTCAAATGTGACAGCTGTTTCGTTTTGTTTTTCTTTGAGAGCTTCAACCCATATTATATTAGTCAGTCTTTGGTGTTCTGCAGAAGCTGTCTGTATTCCAGGGTGCTAAAACAAAGAATATTTTGTATCATCTGGCATATTAAAGCCAGCATGTTATAAAATCAAGCACAGTATCATCTTTACAATATAAAACGTGTGAATCGTTTATACTTTTTTTGCTGTCAAATGTTGTTTGACAATCATCGCATGATAATGAAATGTATAATTAATAATAAAAATGCCAACATCTGTTAGATTGCTATTACAGACTGATTCTAAGTGTACTACTTGGAATATGTCATCATTAACTTAATTAATATTAAAATCCTTTAAATACAATTTGTTTTCATTAGTTGCTAATTTAGGAAGATACAAGGCATACAGAGTAGGTTCTGTTTTTTCACTTTGTCAATAACCAAACTTCACAAATGATTTTCAAACTGTTTAATTAATGTAAATGTCCTATTAGCAGATGAATCCAGTTAGATGAATGTTGTGTGATTGACTCAGCCTTTGCCTTAGCCAGGTTTGTCCTTTTATGGGGACCCTCTCTCTGGGGGATGTTGTTTTGCCTGATGCGTCCTGCCCAGTAACCTCTCTAATTGCTCTTTTTGCTTCCAAAAGCAGACACATTTAGGTGCTCGTTCTACTCCTACTGCAATATGCAGGCCCTTGAGCTAATATTATGCAGTTATACAATGCATGTTTATAGCCCTGAGACATTCTCCTGCTCATTGAAGAGAAAAAGTTCTGAGGTCAGGCTCCCCTGGAGGTCTGATCAGCAACTGAATGAAAAAAAAACTCCCCATGAATGTATTTATGTGTGTCCGTGTATATATATATATATGCATGCACTTAACCCGTGTATGTATGTGTCTATCTACTTGCCAAGAGAATTAGTGGGCACTTGGAAGATTGTGTGGTGAACAAACAGAGGCTGTTGCAAAGAAGAAATTCCCATTTCTTCTATCTTGCCATCTGCAGGGAAGATCTTATCTCTGGGACAAACTGTGAGGGACTGCAGAAAAACAACCTATAAAGCAAGCCTGCCTATCTTTTAACATGCAAATTAAAGTCATCCTCCAGTAGTCTGAGGGCGACCTAGGGATTTGCTGAGGCCATCTGAAAGCTGCAAAGCTGCTCAGTAATGGGGGTGAAAACATCTGGCCTTGGATGAAGATCTCCCAGAAACATCCCATTCTTCTGGTCACAGCTGAGTTGGGAGGCATTTTGTAATTTTTGTGCTTGGAGTCATCTTACAGTCATGTGTGTCCCTATATTTCTCCGAAAAGCTACTAAGGCTATTGAAAGTAGTAGATCTACATAGACACATTTCATTTTGATTTATGAAACGGATATCTAAACATTTGTGATGATTGATAATTATGTTTAAATAATCCCTACATTTTTGCAACAGTGGATGTTGCAAATTTTCATAGGAATGATGCATCAACAGAGACTGACCGCATTGTTCTTGTCATGCAATTAAAGCTGTCCACAAAAAGTGCCCAGATCTCCATTTCCTGCCTGGGAAGGGATCAAGCTGGAATAAGTGAGAAACTCCTTTTTTTCTCACATCCTTTTCCTCTTCAACAAATTCTCCGTCCACCATTTTGTAGTGATTGCAATAGAAAGCAACTATTGCTGGTTTTGTGGAGTTACAATAAATAATTCATGAGTTGGAATTAACAGATTGTGAAAATACACTAGTTAGGAAAATGAAAAAAGAAAAAAAGGAAAACCAGCATTTATGCTGACCACAAAGATAAGACAGCTTTCTTCAGTTCACAGTGATGTTAAGGAAATTAAAATCATCAGTGAGGCTTTGTTCATAATTTAGCAAGAGTGATGCCATATTTCAGTATGAGCTGTAATACTTCAGTCTCCTGTAGTACCTTTACTTTTGTAGCACTCCTCCATCTGCAGGAGAAAGAGGCTCCTTCTCAAATGAACCTTTCCCAGCTAAGCTGGTTCACTTTGATTGGCATAAATTTGGGGAGCTCCCAGGCACAGCTGAGCTGGCTGACCTGAAGGAGCCTCCAGGAGGGGGAAAGGAGTGACCTTGGTGATTTGTGCTGAGGGCTCCCATCTCTTCCACCAGGACTGGGCTCTGTGTTTCTGTAAAATCCCTTCAGCTGCATGTACCAGTCCAATGCCTGTGGCTGGAGTTAGGTACCTGAGTCACACCTTTTGTCTTCATCACTCATGGGAAGAGTGACTAATTTCTCCTAACCACACTCGGGAGCCAAGAGAAGTTTAAGATGCAAGTAATTTGTCACAGCTTTAGTGAACAATAGAGCAAACAAAATAAGCCAACACTAAGAGCAAACAATAGAAAGGGATGCAAGCAGGAGTTGCTCTGAGGCTCTGTTTTCACATGAACAGCTTCCCTGTTGTATGATCTGTGTGGAGCAGTAGGATGGAATAATATTTTCAGGCAGGCTATTAGCAGTGGGTCAGAGATTTGGGGTTGGTTCCACTCCAAAAATTTTTAATAGTGAATTGTAATTCAGCTCTGGATATAAAGACTGCCTGAGTCAATGATTATTGAAGCTATTTACTTTAATGAACTTCGGACTGGATTTTTATGTGAAAATCTGGAGAAGAAAAAAAGTTTTTTGCATTTAGTTTGTTTTTCTATCCTGATTTTTAAAAAGTCACAGTTCTGGGATCATATTCTCTATAGACTCCAGCCTTCTGTTCCAACCCGACTGCAAGTGCTCCAGTGTGCCAGTGGAGCTGCTGTGACAGTGCCTCCCTCCTTCCTCTCAGGCAAAGCAAATCCTTGCTGTGCAGAATGTGCAGACTTGGGGGGTTAGAGGTGTGAGCTGACTGTTGAAGAAGCTTAGCTGGTTGATCAGAGTAAGCCATTACCTCTGGAAGCAGGAGTGGAAGCTTATCCATGTCTAAGTGACCAGACCAGAAGCATGCTGAGGATGTGTGATTCCCCCTGTGCCTAACCCTGTTAGTCCCTTTTCCCTCAGTCTCCCCTTCCATCAGTTTATTCAACAGGAGCAGCTTGCTGCTGAGTTGATGTTGGCATTGCTGCTGTTACAGTATATGTGTGCTTTCATTTAAAAAAATGAGAAACTAAGAAATTTGTAAAATCTCTGATACTGCTAAATACATTTTTGACATATTTGAATATATTACCCTTTAAATAGTTCAACCAATAAGTATGCTCATTTCTAAATAAAGATGAGCACCCTTTAGCTGGCCACATGTTTTATACAGAGGAGATCAATAGTATTTACTAGTATGCAAAAATTGGATAAATACAGCATTCTGCAAGCAGAGTATGCTGGGTCTGCACACTGATACCACTGAAACCAAAATTAAAATTTACTGATTTCAGTGGGAACAAGTTTCAACTTTGAAAAACAGAAATAAGGACAAAGCCAAATCAGTTAGGTATTCTTCAAAGAATGTTATAACACTTAATGTAAAGGAAAACAAATCATAATATTCCTGCCACAACTGGTCTATAGCAAGTGTAATATACTAATGCAAATATAATATTTGCATTGGCTCATGTATCCACTTTGTTTCACACATAGAAGAATTGCATATGCCTAATAATCTGTGCTTTTAGCTTGAGAGAAGCTGGGTGTGGTCTGGCTTCTTTCTTGCAGAAGTGAATCTTTCCACTGCCCTTCTGCCATTGTCATTATTATTTGTCTATCTAATTCCCATCATAAAAAATGCAAGTAAAAGGGCCTCTGATTTCTTCATTCTGTGTACAGAACTGTGTACCCTCTACCTACTTTCCCTAGTCCAGGTAAGATTGTTATCTTAGATAGTGTTGTTTAATCAGTGATTGAAATGTAAACAAATCCCATTTTCCCTTTGTGCTGGTAACGGCTATAGTGCATCCTTGTAGCCTGCCTGGGCTTTAGAAGACAATGAATAGTTTCTGTGCAGAGGGTGAAGCCTTGCACTTTGTGCATTTACCATTAGCCATTTGAGGGTATTTTATAAAGCATCCACGAGGTCTGAAGGAGAGAGCCCATCATATGAGGGACTATAACCAATCAGATTTCATTTCTGGGTGTTTTGCAAACCTCCTCAAATCCTCAGATTTCAGTTTCATGGCAGTTCCAAAGTACTTGTCTTATCATTTTATTAAAAATAAAATAAAGCAGTAACACAATCACTTATACAGTTCTATGATTTGATATTCTCTTCATACATTCTCAAATAACAGAAAAAGTTCAGTGTTCAGATGTAATGAAATCAAAGCATGCATTTACTAAGAAATCTCCAGTTGTCTGAAGTTTTGCTAAGAAAATAAACATTCAGGTGAGAAGGGCAAAGTGGACAACTGTGCTATTTAGATATCTGAATTGCTTATTGAGACCAGATTTGGCCAGTGCTTGTGAAGTACAAACCGTTGTAGCTCTATAGCTCTTCCCTGATCATAGTGATTCCCAATCAATGCTGTAGAATAAAACATACCAATGGGCTGGCAGCTAAAATTAGTAATTTTGAGAGTTGCTTCACCCTGCAGATTGTTTCTGTAAGATTTCAGATCTGTCTCCCTTGGAGGCAGGTTTGTATCATGACTTTGGCTCTACAAAGCTATACAATATTAAAATAAAAGGACCCTAAGTGACCCATTCCACTCTGGGAATGCCCCATTACCCTATTCCCTTCTTTCCCTCCCAAAGTAGATGTAGTTCATATATTTCTAATGCTGAATATATTCAAAATTATGGCAGCAGTTTTCTAGGGCTTTTAGAATTACCTCTGCTCTGAAAGGAGTCAGATCACTTGCTTAAGTGGCAAAGGTTTAGCTGTTTTGGGAGATGACACCAAGTCCTACAGAGAGGTGGATATGAACACAATCAAGCAAAGAATAGGTACCTCAGTGGTATCCACCAGTGCCGAAGTTTCTGTCTGGCATCAGCAACATGTTTTGCCCCTCAGTATCTGGACTCAATGAATGAATCTTAATTCATCTGGTAACTGAAAGACCCCTCTGATCAAATTTTGAAAACCACTAGCCAGTAACAGCTGTGTGGGTAGATGAGAGGTCGGATGTGCATCCGTGTAAGACTTCTGGGTGTTTTGATACTTCATAACAAAAGCAGCAAGTGTAGCAAACCACATCAAACTCATACTGTTGAACCAATTAAAAACATCAGCAAGTCATCTGTGCACTGAAGTCCATAGAGGTTAGTGAGATGAATTATTTCCTGCTTAACGACCACCACGAAGCAGGGGAAACTGGTCAATCTTCCTAAACGGGACACATAATATTTTCTGTACGTCTGACTTGGCATGGCAGCCTGGAGCTGAAAGCAGAGGCAGGAAAAAAGGAGTAAAGAGTGTCAGTATTCATCACTGTGGATTTATTTATATCTTTACTAGGCCAGTGCCCACCTTTCACTTGAAGGTGGTATTAACTGAGGCATGTATTCATCATCTCCTTTGTCTGACATAAGATATAAATCTGATCTGAAGATGCTTAAAGGAAATTATTTTTGCAGATTGTGTAAAAAAAACGTATTGGTTTGGTTTTCATCAAGGCTGCAGTTCTGGCCAGAAAAAAGCTTAGCAGAAGACCCTTTAATTGGGCTGTAACTGGCAGCATGTTACACTCCCCTTGCTCTAAAGCTGTCTCAAGCCACTCACTCCCGATTCTGTCACACACGTTTAGCTCGTGATGGCTGCTCAAAGAGCACATAAAGCAGTTACCATCACTGCATTCTTTGTGTCTAAACTTTGTGCTTACAGTTTTCCTTGAGAGAGTAATATTTTCTATGAAAAGTATACTTTACAATGTATTGGAATTTAACTACAAAGATATACACCTTCATAAGTAGAGGCTATTAAAACAATTTACTGGCATGTCAACAAGTAGCGATATGTACATAAAACCAGAATAATTTGGTTTGTTTTAATGCACTGAGCCAATCCAGCAGTGTGCTGTCAAGTGCTATTGAGAATCACTTTGCACTAACAGGATGACATGACTGGAATCACATTCACTGCACATCTTAGTTCTACTGAATGATGCAGAGCTGAAATGAATGACTGACACTTTGTGAATAAAAGAATAAAGCAATTGTGCTATTCACACTGCATTAAGGGTGAAAATTTACTTTCATTATATTGGGTGTTAAGATTCACTATGTTACAGTTCATTTAAGTAAATGGGAGAATGGGACTCAGTGAATAATTAACAATAAGTCATTTATCAAGGAAATCTAGTTTTTCTTTCTGTTTGTAGAAAATCCATAAATAAATCACAGCTGCTTAAGAAGTGTTTGCTATGCAAACTTATTTTTTTAAAAAAGATGATTTTTTTTCCTCCAATTCTTAGCTGTTTGGATTGATTGTAATTTTTTGGTGAGGCTATAAGGTACATGCTAGTCATATAGCATTGATTAGCTAGTTTGTCAGAAAGGTACATGATTAGCTGTCTCACTCCTACTCGGATGTGTTTGCCTACTTCTCTAGAGCAAATACCAGTGTGTGCACATGCAAATGTAAATTTTTTCTTCATCACAATCTCAACAATGACACTTTGAAGGCTATTTGCCATGAATGCTGATGCCAAAAAAGTGACATTTCTTGAATTTCTTAAAAATGTAAACAAAAAATCTGATGTACAAGTATATCAATTTGACATAATGTCAATATTTGCAAAGTACTTCTACAATATTTCACTTTCTTTACAAAGTTGTATCTCTGCATATTCAAATTTGAAAGAAATTAGACAAGCCAAATAGTCAAAAATAATTAGTCTGACATACAAAATAAGCATCAAATAGCAAACATCTGCATTACAGTGTGCAGTGCTTTGTTACAAAAGGCATATTTTGAATACAGAGACTGTGACAATATTTTTGCCAAAGCTTTTTTGTGTTTATGGCTCCACTGAAGTAATTTTGCCATTAAGTGCAGTGAGATCAGCATGTTACCCAAAACAATTGACCATTGTCCTTTCTAACAGCCCAGCGCATGTTGTTCTGCAGGCTTCCTCCTTCAAATGATAGGATCCCTCACGCCACAAATTTAACTTTCCCCTAGTAGTAAATGCCAGTATCTGGTTGAGATCAGTGGATTAAAAGCTTTACAGGAGTGCTGAGAATTATTATTATCTTAGTTATCACTATTTTTCAGAAGTATTCCCCAGGACTGGAGACACTCTGGGCCTCTAGATTGCAGGGTCAGACAATGCTGAGTGCCTGACACTATAATAACAAGAGAATTCATTCAAATAGAAATGGTGGTTTTCTCCTACTAGTTCTGATAGCTGTCAGGTAAAGGAAAGATGTCAAAAGGATGCGTGTGGGAGGAGATCTATCTACAACTCAAAGCCATCCATAAAGTCAATAAAATTAATTTCTTATTCATAGCTTATAGAGAAAAAGGTGCATTTACAGTAAAATATAGGTACTGAATTCCATTAGCAAAATAGCACATCTCTTACACTTAAGTGTATATAAAGCCCTCTTTGAATCCCTTTTCAGAGCTCATGTTGCCAGCAGTTATGCCTCAAGTCTTTCATGTGACAAACTTGCCTGCACACCTGGCGGGCAGCGGGCTGTGCTCCCTGATGGGGGAGGATTGGGTTACAGGGGGGCAGTGCCAGGAAGGTCTCAGGAGGGGTGGCTGAATTATTTTTTAAGAAGAAAAGCTTCAAATGGAAAGTGTAATCCAATGCTTTCTAAATGTGGAGACATGCTTAAAGAGCAGTGCTATTTAGTTTCTCTCTTCTTTGGAGAAATTTAAATCCTCGGTAAATAAATCCTGCTCTTCAAGTACTGAACAAATGAAATTGCCCGATTAAAATTTAGAGAAGCTCCTGCTGCACGTTCCAAAAGCAGGAGGGATGACAAGAGAGTCAGACTTGCTAAAAGAGAGCAAAAAATCAGCCTCTAGCTCACAGAGCTAAATTCTGTCCTTGGGTCAACTCAGTGGAGCTGGGATAGCCTGGGTGTAAGCTGAGAGCAGAGCCTCACCTTCCTGGAGGAAGATCACAGCCAAAGTGAAGGCACTCCTGTAGTAGAAACAGCTGCTTTCAGAATAAAAGTCTTCCTGAGTTTGAAGCCTGCAGGCATGACAAGCACAGGCTTAGCAAAAATAGACAAGGGGAGAAAGACTGGAAAACAGAAGATTGTAGGAATTTCTTTAAAGCACCTAATGTACGTGGAAAAATTCTTTCATGTTGGTGAGCAGTTGTGATCTGCAGGCACAGGTGTGAGCACAAACACATTCCCCCACAGTGGAGGCTGCCAGCACGGGAGAACAGCTAAAGCTGCTCCTGCTGCTGAAATGCTCTTTGATAACACGTGCCTGGGACGTGCTCTCATAATATTTGTGCATGAGTATGATCAGGTCTGTGGCCAAAGATGCAGTGGGGATGTGGTGGGGCTCATTCAGAGCTCATCTGCCCTCTTCCAACAAACAGTTTGGTTTAGGGTTTCTTTTTTTCATAGAAAAATGTCAACCAAACAAAAGCAATCCCCATCCAGCAATTCAGCTGTGCCTGTTCACTCTGATGAGTCACTGGAGCAGAGACTCAAACCTGCATCATCGACGCCAAAGGTGAATGCTCAAACTTGCTGGATTGTAGAATCCATCTCTCATTAAATTGGATAATATTTAATTATTCCTACAAATTGGAACAGCTCAAGAGTGACAGCAAAATCTCCTTTCAAGTGACCAGTTCTTAGTAGTTAGAACATGTGGGATGTAAACGTTCATGGTTTGAGTTTTTGTTTTGACCCATCCTGAGCAGATTTGAGACCATGAGATGAAAGATCCTAACCATGAACTTACTGGGTAACTCATTGTCAGGTCTTCTCTCTACTCTTCTAAAACTGACAGAAGATGTAGTTTCTCCTCATAGTAGAGAATAATTGGGAATCTCCCTCCCAAATACCGGATAGAAAACCTTTTATGCTCCCCTTGCTCTAGGTAGGAGCACAAGTACATATTTATATGAGGTACAAGGAGGTCCTTCAGGTGCCGGGTAGCTTGGACAAACACAAGGTCCCATCTTGCAGAAACCACATTTACACATCTGTGAGGAACTCAGCCTTGTGTGGAAAGCTCAGAAAATGGCTTCTATAGTATTTGTTTCATCTTTTAAGCCAAGTAGGGCATTACCTTTTCACAGTAAGATCTTTTCACCCTATTCCATGTCCCATTCTACCTTCAGCAGCAATTTTCTTCATTATTTTATCTGCTGTTATTGTTCAAGATGAGAGCATTTGGTATTAAAGCCAGGGAAGAAGATGCAGATGTATGTAACAGTGGTACAAGTCACAAGCAAACTAAACCTATTCTGCATCCTCTTATGGCCCTTAAAGACTGTTGAAAAAGGGCCAAGAGAGGTCCCACAAGACTGAGGGGCCTTCGGTGTATTGTTCATGTTTTTCCCACAGATAATTTGGAAGAAATACAATGTATTTTGCATGCCCCCAAAGTAAAATTACAACCAGCTGATAGAACTATCTCAGCAGCAGTGAGAGTCAACTCAGAAAAGCAGGTTTTGTTGCCAAATAACACAGATTGTTTATAATGAATATAAACAATTACACTGCTGACCAGATTCCCAGTACACTTCCATCTACAGAATATACAAAATACTGCTCTGGCACTGGTCTCTCAAATATTTGCCATATATTGAGCGCTTTCAATGAATGAAATTCTGTGAAAATGACAAAGAGGGAATTCCACACCACACTGTTCTCATTCCCCAGCATTTTCATCCACATATTTATTTTGGCCTTTCATATTATAATCCTCCAAAACAAAATGCTTCTTGATTCACCATGATCTCCCCCCTAATTCTTTGATCCCACATTGATTTTCCTTGTCTTCTCATGTAACAGGTTTTTAACATTTGGCACAGACTAGAAGACAAGGAGAATTGTTGTGGTAACTTTGCAGGTTTTTTTTCTTACCTCTTTCTGTGTCACACCTTGGTGTGACATGACCTGTCTTTCCAAAGCTGAGACCAAGTGTAAATCTCAGAAAAAAGGCTTTCCACTGTAGCATCCATACAAGTGTACTGAATATGGACACTGCCAAGCTTTTATCTGAAAGCAGAAACTACAGAGGCTTCTAGTACACTGTAGAATTTTAAACCCTCCTATGGGACAGTATTGAGGGAACTAAAGTATTCCCAACAAACAAGAAGAATCTTGCAAAAGAAAACTCTTTCCAAAGGTCTAGTGATAGAAATACATTACATATGATGTTAACACAGGTAATTTGCAAGAAAGTTCCATAAATCATAATTTCAATGGGTCATGAACTTCAAACTGAGCATTCAGCTCAGCAATTTCATTAGAGCAGAATAACCTTATTTCCATACAAAGAGCAGTCATGGCGCTAATTCTAAAGTAACAAATTGTCCTTCTGTTTCAAAACTTGTTAGTAGTGTCAGTGACAGATACAGGGAAGAAAAAGGAACCAAAACAACTGAGAAAAGCTGGCCTTTTCAATGTTGTCCACAGAGGGGAAGTTGGAGAATGATGAAGACCACAGCACACTCATTGCAGTTTTCTGTTGGAAAGAAATGTGTTTTTCTGGCAGGAGATAAGTTGCTTTAGTTATTACTGGAGTCAAAAGCAAACTCTGTGTATACCAATTTGGAAAACAACTTCTAGCAACTGCTTGCAGATCTCAGTACTGTAGTCCCACATCTTTGGGGTTTTTTTCCTGTAGAAAGCCACTAGTCTCCACAATGTTTTTCTTGTAGGAAACAAGAATTACTGTTACACACTTATGCAAGGGATAAAAAAAGACGTTTTCCTCAAACCACTCTCACCAACTTTACCACGAGTGTTAGGAATACCTGGATTGAAGCTGCATCTGACTTTCCAGCAAGCTGTACCTGTGCTGCTGCCCCATTGCATTATTGCTACCCCTCTCCTTGCCCATTCCCACCTGCCACCCCACTGGGCTCAGGCAGTCAGCAGCAGGTTTGAATTTCTGACTCTCATCTCAGCTAAATGCACTTTTAATACTGAACTCACTCTTAATGTTTTCAGTTTTGTTGAGTTCAGTTGTGAACTTACTAAAGCTCATGACACTGACATTGACTATCAAAAACAGGGCTGGGTCTGTGATGCTGTGATTAAAGTTTCAGGTGAAAATACAAACTCTCTTGAAAACAATGAACTGCCATACAATATTAAGTGCCAACCAACCAGACAAGTTATTTTCTTGGCTTCCTATAAAACTGCAGAGCCTTGAGTATAGCAAATATGAAAAAAATAATGATAAAGTATGATACATTTCAGTCTGGCCTTGAAAATCTGCAGTTACTGCAGCTGTGGGTGCCTTACACTAACTACATCCTGTTTATAAACAGCCAGCACAAAAATGTCACTTTTCTGATTTGAAGCCATTTGCTGTAGCCAAATATGCATTTCATGATAACAAAAGTGTCTTAGCCAGTTAGAACTCATTTCCCTCCCCTCAAATAAACAGCAATCAGCTCGCCCATGGTGGTGGTGGTGGCTCAGTTTGTGTGTGCTGCTCCTGCTCTGACTATGCAGATCTCCCCACTCTCATTAGTTCCTGAAGTGCCTCTGCTCACCCTTCCTGCTGTAGCTGGTGTTTTTGAGCTGTTTGAATGACAATACTACAGCTAAAGACAAAGATAACTTTAAAATGTATATAAAAGCATAAAAACATACTGTCACAAATCAAACTGACTGCTGAACAATACTGAGAAATACTAAGAATGAGTGGTAGGAAAACATCTCTTGCAGATGGAAGGACCTTATCTGTAAGGGCTGGATCAGGCAGGATCTTTGTCCCATGCCAGTAAACCTGGTGGGAGTGTGTTTGCAGGGCTAGGTCTGAGTATGGCACATCTCAGAAATGAACTTTATTCAATGTATATGCTCTTGCTCTCAATATAATAGTCTGCCTTCTCAGCACTGGCTGGTGCTATGCTTTCGATGTTGTTCTAGTTTATTTTTTAATAAAAGAGAGTTTAGAAGGCTGCAGCATGTTCCAAAACTTAAATTCCAAAAAATATGGTTTTGTTATTAAGAAAACCTTGAATCAGCAACTCCTTGTAGGCTTATACACAAGCTGCATGAGCAGGTTTGTGAAGGGTGTGTACATGCTGATCTTGCAGAGATTTACATCTGAGTGTAACCCATCTCTCTCTTCCCCCCCCTTGCCCAGTAGTCTCAGAAAAGTGGTTGTGAACCCGCAATATCAGTTTACAAACCCTTCCTGTGGTTAAGGCATCACTGCTTCACTTTTCCCAGCTACCAATCAAGTGTCAGAAATTCCCCCACATTTATTCAGCAGAATGGGCTCCAAGGCCATCCCTGTTTTTCTGCTAGGCTGTTGTGGCTCTGAAACTACATGAGGTTTAAATAGTTTAGCAGGTGGTTAAGCTGCCTGCCTGATTTTGCCCAGAGAGCACAGGGAAGAGACACGTGCTGTGTTCTGCCAGCAGTTATGGGGAGCAATTGCTTGGCAGAGGGGCAGTAAAAGGCAGCTGGGCCTGGAAATGAGCATCAGCACGTGGGAGGGAATGTGTGTGCTCAGCCTGAGCACCTGGGTCTGCCCTGGTTCTGGCAGACTCCTCTGCCCCAGCAGAACCTCAGGGCTGCCCAGCACACTTTGGGAAGTCTTCTGGCTCATCTCATCACAGATGCTGTGGTCTCAGTCATGAAAACTGCTCAGTCTGTGTCAGTGGTCCTTGAGTGCATGTTCATGGCTCAGCCACCTGCAGATGGAAGGGAGCATCCAGGGAATTCAGCTAAGCCACAGGACATCACCCTGAAGCAGCTACCAAGGGCTCACACACCCTGCTCCATCCACCCCTTGGTGGGACACAGTGTCTGACAAGCAGGTGGTAACAAACAGCTTGAGGAAAGTTGCATCTGCTTTGTTAAGAGAGCATGTGTCTGAGCCCTGAATCCATCTTTCAATCAAGTCTTTAATAGGCAAATGTAATCCTGAAAATTATATTTCTGAATAGGACCCAGTAAAGGAATAGATGGACATTTAGATTTGGTTTAGAGTGAGATCAAACCAAAGTATTCCAAGTGCTGTTAACAGATCCCATGGTGATGAAAGCAATCACAGTTACACCAATCAGTTATGAAGTTTGAAACTGGCCAATCTCCTTGGCTAGTTTAACTTGCAAGGTTGAGTCTATCTGAACAAAGAAAATCAACAGTAAACCAAAGAAAAATCTCAGGGAATCATGTATCCAGTGTTTACATTTCCATCCCTTGCACTGGGCTATGATAAGGGAGAGACTAGAAAAATACGGATTGTAAAATACAATCTTATCTTGCTACTCCCCTTTTAAGATTGATGAGTTATAAAAGCAATTATCCAGAAATGTTTTTTAAAACTTGTCAAATACATTATTTGACAAATATATTAATAAATCATGTATCTAGTAACAAACTGCATGAACTCTGAAAACTACCTCATCATTTTAAAACAACTTGAAAATCTCATTTCATCCATTGATGAATCACCTGCCCACATTAGCAATAAACTGGCACAAGTAGGACAGAGGCATTTTTATCTTTCAAATCATATTAAGTGCATTTCAGGACACTTTACTAAATTTAAGCAAAGGCAAAAGAAGGCACATGTGTATGTGTTGTGAGATAGTGGAAGCACACACATAGATTTGGGGCAATTCTCTACACCTGTGCAAACTGCCACTGGTTTCTCTGCAGGGACTCTCATCTGCACAGGGCGTGGTGGAGGTCCACAGCTGAATCTCTCAAATGATCCCCAGCCCACCTGCAACTTCTGAACTGGGAAAAAAACTCAGTCCATTAGACACCCAGAAAAAATAGGTCAAACTTTACATTCTTATCAGCAACTTCAGTCTCAAGCAGTCAGGTAGCTCCATGCAGACAGCTCATGCAAAGAATCTGTGTCACCTCCAGTATAACCCAATGGATGTCCTTTAGGAAAGGGCCCTTCCTCCTCCCATCCAGGTGGCACACCTTAAGGTTGAGAAGCTCATTGCCCTCTCACTCCCTTCCTCCCTCTGGCTAAGGTCTTGTCAACAGATGAATTTGATAAAAAATGACAAATTTAAAATCCATATTTATTTAACTGTTTGTGTAATTGCAAAAGTTCTTGTCCTGCATGTTTGACTGGCAGTGGCTTTCAGACCTGGTGGATGCTTCAACTGGCAACTCTTTTTTGCCTTGTACACTGCTCAGGATGCATTGTCCCTTAATTGCGTTGAAATAAAATGAGCAGAACCAATCCGATTTTCCAAGGTTGTGGACTCCTAGCTGTGTCCTGGACTGTAGCACCAGGTTGCTTTGCACTGCCAAGGGATGTACATTGTGTGCTTGGTTTGCTGCCTGAGCAGTGTGTACTGAGCTCCTGCTGGCTTCTCAGGGAGTTCCTAAGCTGTGGCCAAACCCAGCTTCACCAGGTACCTCTCCAAAGAAAAGATAAATTCTCAGTTCCTTGCAGTGTAAAATACAGCCATTCATGGTACATCTCCAAATCATGGTCAGCTCATGCTGCTCCTGTTTTCCACTATGAGTAAGCTTATCATACTGCTGTGCTCTTTTTCTGCCATGTACTCATCATTTGCAGATGAGATGGCTGCAAGTATGATGTCTTGGTGAGGGAGAAATAGTTCAGAGGGCCACTGTGGTTATCACAAAAGTTTCATCTGGAAAAGGTTTGGACTAGTAAGAAAGGAAAGAGAAAAAGAAAAGAAGAGAAAGTCCTTTATTCAAAATTAAATACCCAAAAGCATGGCTTTTGGTGAAGAGATGAGTGGGAGCCCGCTACTTAGTTTCTCAGAAGTTTCTGCAAAATACAAGTATTGCCTGCTGGATCATTTTCTCCATTTCACAGTCAGAATGTCAAGTCGTAGCTGAAAAAGGAGCACAAATCTTGGAGTCAAGGTGCACATTCTCTTACTTTTTCCTGAGCATTGTTCCAGCTCATCTCTAGTCGTTCACAAGAAGCCATACCATATATTAATAGACAACTTGGCCTTGGAACTTATTTTGCAGGTTGTGTTATTGCATAAACACAGAGATTCTTTGAATTGTATTCTAATTGTAATTGTATTCTTCTTTAAAATATATTCATCAAAATACATCACTGTAAAATTACTGAAGCAATGGAGGAAAAAACCTACAGTACTGCTACCCCAAATTCTACTTTAAGTATTGTGCTGCTCTTCTGTGAAATTCAGTGTTCTTGCAGGGATCTAACAGCTTTTCCATATTCTTTCACTGATGTAGGTAGTCCAAAAGAAGCAATCACACCTTTAGCAAAAGTTGGTTTAATTTCCATGGGACCGTGGGCTCCAATCTGCTAGGACCATCTTAACTCTTTTTAGTGCAGCCAGCACTAACTGCTGTTCTTTGCTACTTTTCACCTTAGACAGACATTTCTGGCTGAGTAAAGTGGCTGTAATTTATATCTGAGCAAAGCAGGCCTCTTGATTTGGAGCACTTTCCATGGGTGTAAATGACAAGCCCAAGGCAGCAGCAAATCCAGCCCAGGAGATACAGTTAGTCCTTTCCAGGGAGCTGGGGAAATGAAACCTTGATTATTGTGATGTGTGCTGGGTAGATGTTGCAGGCTGTGTGACACTTTGCAGGAGAGGAGAAGTTTGGTTTTGCTGAGCCATTCAGTGCCTCATTTCCCACACCTGGCGTGTGACAGGGGACACCAGGCAGGGATCCCTGCGCTGCCCTGCCCTGGGTGGGAGCCTTTCCACAAGACTTCCTGCACCTCCCTTTGGGGAGGGCTTTGGGAACCTCCCAGATGTGCAGAAACAGATGATGTTAGGATACAATCGCTGTGGTTCTCGGTAAATAAACTTCTGGGAAATGGCAGTACCCAATTAGATGGCAGTAAAGATTTTGTTGTTTCAGTTTTATGCATGTTTTAAGACAAAATCTGCGATGAACTGCATTGTGTATGCTTGCACCAAAATAAAGAGGGTAGCACAGCATATAAATAAGTTTAGCATTAGACTGGTATCTTTTTCAAATTATGACTCACTAACAGAATTTTACAGCAATTTGATTAGAATTTTACTGCATGGAGGACTCTTTTGCATCTGTTTCACTGATATCCACCTTTTAAATTTTATTTAATTTGTATTGATTTTTCCTGCACTTTCATAAGCAGGCATCACACATCTGAGCACGCACAAAAATGATTACTTAAGTGATGATTTTTAAAAAATGGATGTACATTAGCACATGAATGATTAATTCCTTTTTGTGACTACAAGCATCCAGGCTATGGCTGAGTAAAATATTGATGGTACAAAGGAAATGAGCTGTTTCTTAATTTAGTTTTGTTCTGGTAACGTGTAACTAATGTTGTTCCCTTCTAGCAGTATGCATTTAGTGACCCTTTTAAATTTTAATACTTAGTGATAGCTAAACTAATAGTTTCATGGGACATATAAGACAAGATTTTGAAAAGATGCAGATAGAGCTTACATGCTTTAATTTGAGACTCTGTGAGACATATAACACAAACAGGTACCACAGAAGAACCTAGATAAAGTCTCCCCACACAGGCTGGCATTTCACTAGAGAGAAGAGGCTTTTTTTTGTACAAGGCACATTGAAAGGTAGAGACTTCATTGTCATATCAGTCTCACGAGGCTGTGGCATATGAATCCCAGTTCATCGAGGCCAGATGCTCTTGTGAGGCACTTGAGAGTGTGGGGATTTCTGAGGCTGGGACAGAGTGACGCTGCAGGACTGCTCTCTCCACCTGGCACGTGGGCACCTGTTTAAATGGAGGGAGACTGGAGCACTGTGATTAACCTCTGCTGGACTCCTGCAGCTCCACTCAGAGGTACCTACATTGTGGTTTTTCACTGTTCCATAGCTGTTGAGGTCTTTCTGGAAGTTTTTGCCTTGACTACAGCACCCTGAGGTGTTCTCCCACATATTTGCTACTAAATGCCACAGTGAGGAAAAAGGCACTGAAAGCCAAGCACTGCTTATGTGATCCTGCCCACACCTTCATTGCAGAGCATGGCAGGCCAGGCTCACCCGGCCCAAACTTAAACCTGGTGCCAGTGGAACAGAGCAGGATGGGCTGCAATTCAAACAGAAACCTTTCAAATACTGCGTAGATGTGTGTGAGCAGCAAGGTGTGTAAGGACACAGGTTAAGGTAGAGGACAGCTCCAGGCTTTGACATCCTCAGATGGGAATACAACCTTGTTACTCAAGGTTGATATCCAGACTGGATTGCTGGCACTGCCTACCCCTGTCCATCTGCTGGAATGGCACTTTGCCCACAGCATGGTGACATGCCAGGTTTCATCTGAAGTAGGTGTCTTCTAACAATGGGTTTAGAAAGCAGCCTGTTGAAGACAGCAACTGACACTTCTTTCTTCAGCAGGCTATTTTTGGAGTGGGAACACTTGTTGGCAGCAAGTGCAAAGGGCCTAAATCAGTTTCTGCTAGTCAGCTGCAAAAAAGAAAAATCTCATTTGCTACAGTAACAGAAGGTTTGGGCTGAAAAGTAAAGCGATTGCTTCCATTTGCTCTTGCTGGCCTCACATGGGAGTGTTTATTGTGGATACCTAATCCCACTTTATCAAACTGCATGGCAATTGCAGGTGAGAAGGGAAAAAGAGGAAGAGGAAAGTATTGCTTTTGAGACAAGAAAGGGTGCTGCTTTGTTTAATTTTCAGCCATGATCCTTTGATATTTTCCACTGCTGCAATGGATATTATATGGTAATCCTGCCAGGACATTTTATATGTGAGGAAGAGTTTGAGGGTTGGCTCCCCAGGATGACATTTGAAAAGTACAGTTCATTTTTTTTTTCTTTTGGCATCTGAGAGAACAGAGGGATCTTCACTCAGTCCCAACAAAAAATCAAGAGGCTTTCTGTCATCAGGTCTGTTTGAAAGGTTTTTGAAGATCCTAGGGAAAACACAGACTTAGTCACTGTCAAAAGTTCATGAAGGGGTGTAGATCAGAGAGCAAGTTAACGCATGCAGCTCTCCCGAGTGCCATTCTGGATACAGGACGCCTGAAACGTGGGCAGGGTGTAAAACCACATGGCTTTAAGAGCAGCCCAGATGGCCAGCAACCCCAGGAACACATGCACATGTGCTATCCTGATCCTTCTAGGAAGGATTTGGAATCTAAATTGTCAGCCTGACATCAGGGCCATGACATTACTGATGGGCAGGACTGATAGATGATTCACCTTGCGCAGAGCTCCTTGCTTGGGTCTGTAGTAAGAAGTTATATGGCCTCTTCTGACATGTCCAAAACTTATCTGAGCCTAAGTCCTGGCAGTGTGATGTGATGGGAGTCCAAGGCTGGCCATGGCCCTGATCTGCTCTCCAAATCCCCAGTCAGCAGTGGACAGCCTGCTTTCTCCCCTTTACTGTCTCCCCCCGCTCTCCACTCCCTTCCTGCCCGGGCAGTGCCTGGCCTGGGGCAGAGCAGGGGCTGGCCAGGTGGCAGGGAGCCTGCTAAGCCTGTGCCTCATGCAGCTGGTCTCACATATGGAGAGTGTTTCTGCATGGTCTGGCTACACCTCAGGGGGAGACCTTTCCATCCCTCTCTGGTTTGGTGCTGAGCTCTTGGCCTGGTGCACATACATGGGTAATAATGGCAGGGAGAGAAATTACCAGCTAGGCATTCTCTGCCAGCGTGCAAAGTACGTATTCACAAAATAAGCAATCACTGAGATTCTTCTAAATGTGGGAAGCTGTTCAGGCAGCATCTGAAGTACTCAGATAAAATATCCACGTCTGAAACATCTTTTGATAAGAAAGCTGAGAATAAC
The DNA here is from genome assembly GCF_901933205.1 of Camarhynchus parvulus. NCBI lineage: Eukaryota > Metazoa > Chordata > Aves > Passeriformes > Thraupidae > Camarhynchus > Camarhynchus parvulus. The sequence goes on from NC_044580.1 coordinate 9,513,161, forward strand.
CTGTAGTTATCTTTGGCCATTGGACAGTAGAGGCTTTATTATAAAATTATTTATTTGCTGTAACATGGCTGCTAAATCCTGGCACCCTGTTATGCAACTAATTAAAAAAAAAAAGTCAAATCTATAAAAGGAGCTGGAAAACTTTGACTGGAACCACGAATACTGTTTCTTCCATTGCTTCCCAAGTAGTGAACCACTTTTCATGCCCTCCTCTTCCCCACAAAGACACAGAAGAGAGGAGATCTGTAGCTAACAGCGACAGCAGCTACAACTGCATCACTCCAAGCAGCAGAGGGAACAGAGTGCCTGCAGCAGTCTCTGTGATTTGCCAAGAATGGAGATGTCACAGCTTACTCTTTTTTCCAGCTACGTCAGATAATAGTGTTGGCATTCCTACCTGAGCCTGTTTTTCCAAGTCAAGCACCATCCAGAGTATTTAGTTATAACTTGATTATTACTGGCTGTTGCTTTGTTGTGTGGTTTTGCAATGTTAATTCTTCCAGTATGCGATGCAAATAGGAGATTTTGTAGGATAGAATAGGTGCCATGGCTAATTTATATAGCCTTGGATCCAAAGTGCTTTCTACACTTTTGACCCCACGCACCCCCCTCTCCTAGACCAAACCTCCTCCCTTGACAGCTCCTTTGCATGACTGTTTCCTGCATGAGTTGTCACAGACAATGGTATTTCCCCAGACTCTGTGGAGCTTTGCATCACTCAAGATTAGTGGGCTGACATGCACAGTCATACAAGCAGCTGGCATACTGTGATCAGTGAGACAATGTGGGGCTGAAATGGGCCACCTATCTCATTGTCACCTGCTGTCACCTCAAAGGTGAAAATGTGTCATCTTGCCTTCTCCAAAGGAAAGCAGTAGGGTATGTCCCTGGATCAGTGACTATATATAATATACAGAGAATAGTATAAGAATATATACAGAGAATAGTGTGTGTGCTCACCTTCCATAAGTGGAAATTTTTCTTCTGCACAAACGTGCAAAGCACAGAACAGAAGAGAGGAAAGGTTTTGTGGATGTGTGAGAAAGGTTTCATGGATGGCTCTGTCACAGCTACTCAACAGAAAGGATTTTGCAGCCCACAGCCAGCACACAAGAAGGAACACTGAGGTACATCAAAGCTAGGAGTCATTTTTTTCAAACAAACAGTAATGTTAGACAAGGCTGTAGGTGTCAAAAGACTAATGAAAGGTAATCACCTATGTCTCAAGAACAAAATATCCTAGGCTGAAGTTAGATACTGAGATGTCAAGGGGCACACACTAAGCGGAAAGTCAGAGTAATATGCCAAAGGCAGCAGCTCCTGTCATTACTGAATGTGTGTGGGCCATGGACTTCACTGTGTGTCACAGAGGTAAAAGTAAAGAGTTTGATAATCTTTCTTCTAACCTAGGATAAGAGTGTACCCTCTTGCTGGATAGGAATGCCATGTGGTAAGGCTTTATTTCAGAATTCATTCAGATACAAATTTGCAAGCAGTTTGTTTACCTTTCTATTCTTAGTAATTACTGGTATTAACTATTTTCTAAGCACCCTCCCTACCTCATCCAAGGATAACGTCTGTCTGATCCTTTACAACTGTTTCACTGTCACCCAAATGAGGCAGGGTTTTGGCTCCTGAGTCAGTGTTAGGCTGGACAGCTGCTGAGCTGTGACAGCCCAAGGAGCTCCCTCAGGCTTGCCCAAGGGGGATTCAGACTGTACTAAATTACATTCTTAGAGACTTATTTAAGGCCTTAATCCATGGAGTTATATTTGGTGGGACAGTGAAGGAGCAAGGTTTATGTGTGTCTGTGTGTGTCTGTCTGCACATGCACACATGTCCAATTACTTGTTTTCTGTAATACTAAAACCTCCATGACTATAAAATGTCATGAGCTGCTACCTGTGGACTCACCTTTGTGTAGGATGTGATTGTTTGTGTACGAAGTCAAGCTGATTCATGTTGGATTTTATGGACTCTGGAATGAGTAACATGATACAGATCTATAGATAAACTAATCTGCTGGTATTTATAACCAGTGAGCAATTGCTTCATCCCTTTGCAAGTTTTGAGATGTGACAGTTACAGTAGAAAGTAGCTTTACTGTAGCTCTGAGCTGTTTGAGAACGTGTGTGATTGGCTACATTTCTATGGGAATATTTGATTTACCTTAAAGAAAACATCAATCATGTCTTTGGTCATTCTTATTGATAGGGAGTAATTCTTCTTCTTCTTGGTCAAGTCATAAAACACTTAGAATTCTGAGCCCAGTGAAGTAAATAAACAGATAAAATCATCTGCTCTCATCCTACATTATCATGTAATTTACACATTAAAAAAAACAGTGAAATAATGGAATGTTTTCAGGCCTGTTCCTGTTCTGAAGGTCAATGGGTCTCCACAGGACAACAGGGACTCATCACACAGAATCAATTACAGGATTAGGTAATCCCCTAAAATGGGACTGAAGAGTGATTTTGTGTAACAAAAGTTGCTATACATAATATATAAATAAATAACATTAAGTGTCTTGTCATCTTGTGATTATATGCCATGAACACAGATTTGTTACTAATACATCTTTTCATCTGTCTATGCCTGGAAAAGGCAGCACATTTTACTACTAGTGAGGAAAAGTGTAGGTAAACACTGTGATGGTGAATCTGTACTGAGTAGCAGTATGACAAATGAAATTTTGGAAATTAAAATTGTAGGCTATGAGGAAGATCACCTATTAATCTTGGAAGTGTGCCATTAAATCTAATTACAGTATTTTGATGATATTGCCTTAGATGTTTTGAATTAATTCCCCATCAAGAGATGGGTGCTGTAATACACCAAACTGAAAAGCTAATAATTGTACAGAAAACGGAGTTTGGTTTGCTTTCAATCATTCCTGCAGACATTTAAAGGGCTGAGGGGAGTGAGCAATACCACGGCTCCATACCTGGACCCAAAGGGCACCATGGCAATGCCTTCAGCTTGGCTTTGGTGTTGGCAGCTCTCTGCCCTGTACAGCTGCCCCTCACTGGGATCATTTTACAAGATGATTCTTTTGCAAGGACCAGGAATTAATCATGTTTCACTATTGCAGTGATCCTTGCGAGAACCACTGGCCTGAAAGAGTTGGTTTTTCAAAGTTAAGCCTGATGGGGAGCTTACAGGCAGGAAAGACCAGTTTTACAAGACTGTGCCCAGTTATGTTTATTGCTTGAATCCCTTTTATTAGCTTTGACATACAGTCATCCAGATTTCACTCCAAGCACACATTTCATCCAGATTTCACTCTAGGCACATTTCAAGTTCTAAAATACACAGGACAACACATAGCAAACGTTGTGTCTGTGTCTCTTCTGTCTTTGCTGACATGGGGTTCTCTCCACAGCCTCAGCAGAGGAGGAGTTTCTGGCTTTCCACTCTCTCAGGTTCATCTGCACAGGATCCTGCAGGATCCCTGCTGGCTGACCCATGCAGTATGCTGACAAAGCTTTAAAAAAATTATTTGTTTTCCAGTTATTTTTATTCATTACTGGCACATCTCCCCTGCCTCCCCAGAGCACAGATGGGGGAACTGGAGAGCCAACACATTGAATTTCAGCCAGACCTTTGCCTGAGAGCAGCTATTGGATTTATCACTTAAATATTCAATATAGAGGTAGTTCTGTGGGCTTCTCAAGGCAAATTGATGTCACATTATGGTGGGTGGTCATGAATAACAGTTGCCATTTCTTCCACCAGCCAGGAAGCTAAATCACACAAATGAAAGCACATGCAGATGCTGGTCCTTTACGTGTCCAGAGACAGAACAAAGTTGCCAAGTTGGGGTGCACAGCCCAGCATCGGTGTTGGCAAAAAAATTATCACTACACCTTCAAGTGACAGGCATACAGCCTGAGATTTCTGCACATCCCTCTAAATGAGGAGGAAGATTAGAAAAATAATAAAAAGGGAGCAATGATGTTGCTAATGGTTGGACTCAATGATCTTAAAGGTCTTTTCTAGCCTAAATGATTCTATGTTAAAGTGAATTCTTGACAGTCAGAAGTGCTTTAAACACGACTCTCAATACAGCACCCAAGAAAATGCTGTAAAAAAGTGCTGGAATTGTTTTCTCTCCTCCCTATATTTTACAAAATGGTAATTGCCTAAAAGCACCTCCTATAATTTTCTGACAGCTGTCAAGGGTGAAAAGAGGGGTCTCCCATCATTTGGAAAATATGAGAAAATTATCTTCTCTCTTTTAAGCATTATAAAGAACTATCCTCATGTGATACCTTGGATACTATTTACACGGATAAATTTATTACATCTTTTCTTAAACTTACCCCTCTTTAAATAATACTTGACTTATGAACAATTATTTGTCTGTATCAACACAGCACAGGCTTGTTATATTAGCAATTTGCTATTTTTGGCCACTTGGTGTAAATCATGAGCAACAATGTTCTGAAATGTCTCACTTCTGACTTGCATTGATACTGCTACAAGCTCAGGACTCAAAGAAGGAAAATGGTTGGCTCAGCTTTATTGCTTTGCCAGCCAAACACTGGGATTTTCACCAATATCCCCCCTGGCAACAAGGTTTAGGGTGATTGAACAGGGATATGATTTAAATGCTCTCAAGGCCGATTAAAGACCCATCTTCTCAGGATCTAAACCATGGGGAATGAGTAGCTAAAGAAGGGCAACACTTACAGAAAGGGCTCATGGAAATGGGGTGCTAAAGCCAGGAATGGTTGGCATCCCTCTCACAGAGGTGAGCAATAGGAAATATGGGATTCTGCATTGTGCAGGCTGACACCATAATGGGTTATCAGTTTCAGCTTATGTGGCTTTAACCTGTTCTGGTCATGAGCTGTGAGGCATTACAGCTTGATCTTCCTATTTTCTTCATTTATGTTCTTAAAAGTCCAAAGGAGAGAATTCTCCACCAATCAATAGAGATAAAAAGCCAGTTTTCCTTGGACATTGTCCTACATTTATTCACATATTATACATGCCTGCCCTGCCCTGTGCAATGGCTCCCCGGATATTGAGAAGACAGGAAGACACATAAAACCAGAGCTGCATGAAAACAACTTTTCTGGGCTGTTAATACGAACAACTATTATCAGGCAGACAAATGTTTACCCTTTCTGTGGGAGCATTACTCATTGAATAGCACCTTAAATTGTCCAACTAATTTTATTCACTCATAATAAATAAATTCTATTCTCTTTTACTATCAAACTTAATTACAGTAAAGGTAAGTCATAACATCGCACTTTGCAATTTAGATTTAAGGATAGTGAATATAAAAACTGCATGTCTACTTCATCAGGAATTATGTATCGATCCTTATTAAATTACTTCCCAGTTCCTCTATGCAATGCCTTGCAGTAGGCAGATGTCTGTATGCACTGGCAGAAAAAAGGGAGGAAGAAAATATTTAGCTAAAACAAAATGACTCTTAGGCTATAACATCATCACTTCTTGGCACTGCTGTGATTTGACCATCCCTCTGTAAATGACATTTGCTGTTTTTATTGGAAATGACACAGCTTAAATGAACATGTCCTCAAAATATAAGTTTGATATTTCATTCAGAAACCATTGTATCCGTGCATTTGGATGCTGAGTCACTGATGGAGCTCTGGCTCAGCCAGGGGTAAATTGTCAATTCCATTTCCCTCAGTACTTGGTATTTCCTAGGGATGTGCCATTTGAGCTAACTTTTCCCAAGCTACCATGATCTGAAGGTGGTTTCCCAAACTTGCAAACTGCCCTGCACTGTGCACTGGCAGTTCTTCACTAAATCACCATGAGGCTGAAGTGGTGATGTCAGTCAACACACCTACTTGCTGAAATCAGTTCAGCCTTGGTTATAAACCCAGTGGAGGAATTCAAACAGAATGAAATGTCTGATTTAAAACCAGTTTAATATTGTCCATATTTTAATGAATAAAAAAACCAGTATGTTGTTCTAACAAAGGGTGCTTCTGTTACCAGTAGGTAAATTTTTAACACTTTGCTTATATTTTCAAATTCATGAACAAGAGTTGCTCAAGTGTGTAAAGCACTTAGAGGGTGAAAAGTCCTTTGGACAGTAAGAATCACCTGTAGATCCTACCCATGAGACCAGGTGGGTAAGTGCTCTGTTGCCACCTGGGACACAGGGACAGTCTCATTGAAGCCAAAGCTGGTCCCCGGGCTCTTGGGCTGACACTCAGTCCATTTTATTCTGCCTCTGTACTTTCAGATTCTGCTGATGTGTTTCTTTTGCAAATCAATCATTCTAGAGGTAATTAACATTTAAAAGCCAGGTTTCTTTTAATTCCATTAGTATATTTGTGACAAGAAATGTGTTGGCAGAATCCAAAGGTTAAGAGTTACAATGAAGAACAAGTTTTAGGATAAATGAAAGTTAAGGCCTAAAATAGCCTGACAATACCCCATTAATCTGCACACTATTGACACAATAGTGGTCTGTTGTGTCAATGAGGATTTAAGAAGCTTTGCAGCACATGTTACTGATAGTTTATCATATCAATAGGAGCCTGCATATATTTGTGTTTAAAAACCTGTGGCTGTGTAATTCCCTGACTGCACACATATTGTAAATGCACATACTTTAAATCCTTACATAAAGTGGTTCCTAGCCATGCAGCAAATTTTGAAATGATAATAAACTACCATATTTAAGCGTAGACACAAGGTATTAGTCTTGGCTGTACCAAAATCCTCTAAAATGCTGTACTTCTAGCTGAAACCCTTTGCCCTATGGGAATGCGATCTCATTCTCAACATTGTGTCACCTGCCTAATTGAAGCAGAAGGAGATTTAAACCATATTAATCTTTCATCCTGATATATGGAAACCTTGAGGGAGCTTGTGGCGTGGAGGTATGGCAGGGAAGAAAGGTCGCTTCCCACAGGCTGCCCTTCTCAGAGCAGAGGGGAGCACACAGCCACAGCCCCAGCAGTGCCAAGGGGTGGGTATCCAACACCCCCCCAGCAGGGACAGCAGAACGACATTGAGGAGTAATTTCTACATGGCAGTCACAAAAGGTGTGTATTGAATGAAAATATGAGTGGCTCTTCCAGTACTGCAGTTTTCCTGGCTGGCACTACTATCAGGAGTTTCAAAAGCCAAGGAGCAAATCCCACATTTTTAATGTCCTGGTGTGGGTAGCCTGCACGTAGGCACCCATCCATACCCATCACAAATCCCCACCACAGTGGGTCTGCTCCGGGTGTCTCACTTCCAGTGCAAAGGCCACAGAGCTATTCTGTGAAACAAATCCTTCTTTTGGAAGCACTTTCAGCTTTGTTCTCCTGAGGTTGTGATTCAATTCCTAACCAAGCGAGTCGTCTCGATCGTGGCATTTTCATGCACTGTGCAAATTTTGATGCTTTTCACATTAGGGCTGTTCATGAGAAAGAGAAAATAATGTCCTTACACCTTTAACCAGGCAGCAGCTCCTGGGGTGCCACATAGCTGTGCTGTGTTCGCTGTGAGGAAGCCCATAATGATCTTGCCTTTAGCCTGTCACCACTAGGAAACATCAGAGAGAGACAGCCAAGGGGGACTGAGTTGCCAAAAACGTCCTATTCCCATGGCTGGGAGATTTTGTTGGCACCATCTCTAAAGAGAATTTACTATGGGCCAAATCCTGGCGCCCTTACTTAGATGAATCAGTTCTCAAGAGGCAACGCTCCCGCTGTGAGTGGTGCGTGCATAAAAACCTGCCAGATCAGCCCAAATGCTGCTTGGGAGTATCAGTGCTTGTCTTCCAGAGGGGTAGGAGCACTGTGGGAAGCAACCAGCCCAAGGCTTTGCTGTGGAGCCAGTGCTCAGCTCAGGGACAGGAATTTGGGAGCTGTGCGTGAATGAAGGATATATTCCCCAGCAAAAATCTTTGAATTACTTTTGCTTGGATTTTTTCTTATTTTCCATTAAAAAAAAAAAACAAACCACAGATGAAACAGTTTGGCAAGTAATCCTTTTTTTTTTTCCCTTGCAGGGGCATCCAAAATACTCCATGGTACTTTGAGCCTTAATTAATTTATCTTTCATGTGAAGAAAAATGAATTAGTGACAGCTATTTCCTGGACTTCATTTCTGGGATTAAACCCTTTGTTTCTGGAATATCTGAGGGGATTTTGGACAGGCATTTTAAAAGATGTCATTTCAAGGACATCCCCCCAGCACCACACGCAAAGTACTCGTCTGCAAAATCGAGTCCCATTAGCCCGCAAAATTGCATTACTCGCAATGACTTTTTCTTCCCAAATAGAAATGAAAATTGCTGTCTTAAGAAGCGAAGGTGGCGTCGACGATGAACAAAACAAATTCTCGATGGCTTCGCTCCAGCTGTTTACCTCGGCGGCCTCGGGGCGGGGGCAGGTTTGCCGAGGTGGGCTGGGAGGGGTAAAACTGCGGCCGAAGTTTGCCGGAGCTCCGCGCAGCCGGCGGGGCCGGGGCCGGTGTTGGTGTCGGGGCGGCGCCCGGCGCTGCCCGCGGCGGGGGAGGCGGAGGCGGGGGGGCAGCGGCCGGGGCGGTGCCGGTCCGCCCCCGCCCCGCCATGGCGCGACTCGCCGAGCTCCGCCGGCGGCCGCGGGCCGCGCTCCCGCTGCGGTGAGACCGAAAAGTTGTGCGCGGTGCTGCCGGGGCGCGGGCCGGGGGCTGCCGCGGTGCCGGCGGCGGGACGCGCGGCGAGGCGCGGGCGAGAATAAATCCATTCGCGGGAGGTGGAGGCGGGGGTGGGCTCTGCCGGGCGCGCCTCCCCCGCGCCGCCCCGGCTCCCAGCGCAGCGCCGGGATGGGGCGCCCGGCGGGGGACGGCGGGCGGAGCGGGCCCCGCCGGCGGGCGGCGGCCGCGGGCAGCGGCGCGGCGGCTGCAGGTACCGGGGAGAGCGGCCGGAGCGCGGCGGCGCTGCCGAGCGGAGCGAGCGGGAGCCGGCGCCGGCCGCAGACGGGGCAGCCGAAGCGGAGCTGTCGGGTTTATCCCCGGCGAAGTCGCCCCGGGGCGCTTGGGGTGAGTCGGGGCTGGCGCCGCGTCGGGGGCTGAGCCCGGCCGGCCCGGGGCTCGGCGCTGCCGGCGGGGCGGGGAGCCTGGCGAGCCGTGATTTACGGGCTCCCCGGCAGCAGCCGGGCGCTGGGAGGCAGAGGGAGCCGCGTTTCCAGCTCCCCATCAATAATGGATGGAAACAAATACTGGAGTCAGTTCTGAATTATCCCCGTGCCGCGGCAGGGGCAGCTCCGCGCCCGCCCTCCTGTCGAAAACAATGCTCAGGTGCGGAGCGGGGAAACTTTTTTTTTTCTGAGGGGGGTGGGGGCGTTTCATCACTGCAGAAACCGATACAGCTGCTTTCAAGGAGTAATTAGAAAGGGTTTAAAGCCTTCTTTATTATTTATAAGGATGAATGGAAATGAAAGGTCACACAGATATATCTGGGTGGCTATTACGCCTGTATTTTAAAGGGCTGTGGGGTGGTTGTGGAGGGGTTTTTTATGGCTGTTGTGTTTTATCTTGTGAGTTGAAAAATTGGATTAACTGCTTTAGGTTGATGTTGAAAAAATTGTAGTTTAGGTGGAAATCCCACTTGTTAGCATGAATATAGCTGGTCTTAAATTAGTGGGCTTCTGCCAATCTCTCGGTTGTTTCTTTCTTCTGGTCAAGATTATGTCTGTAGCACAGGCATTAGCCTGTGAGTAATTTGAGCAAAATTGAGCCCTCAGTGTGTAAAGTCATTTGTATTTGTATTTGTGTGTGGCTTAGAATACATTTACTTTTGAGCATAGCAGCAGCAATGATGGTTCATAATGCTCACATATGTGGCACTTGCTGTACAGATGGTATTGTAGCTTATCCATGTACACACACACACACGCTTCACACATAATGTGCAGGAATTACAGCAAACTTCCTCCAGAATACTGTTCAGTGCTCTGTAAATGTGTGGCTTTTTTTTCCCCTGGTTATTTTCTTTGGGGAAAAAAAAAGCATGCATCCTTACTGGGATACCTTTGTGCTTCAAGTTGTTGGTCTTACTAACGTTCCCTAAATATTATTTGAAGAAACAGCTTCCTACTGTCTTAGAGGCATTTACTGCTGGTCTGTTGCTCTCACATACAGATACTTTCACAGAGAATTTTCTGAGGTTCTCTCCTTTTCCCAAGTCCAACAGGAAGCTCATTGTAAAGCTTTGCAATTACTTTTGTGGCAAAAGAGAATAGACGTTTTTCCCAGCTTTATTCACACTATAAAATTCTGTGCACCTCTGAAGTCTACTTGAGTTCCTTTCAGTAAATTAAGCTGTATGGAATCATGTTTAATGTTGTAAGTGACGGGCATATTTTGTTATGTTGGCAGATATTGTATAAACATTTACTCTGGCTTAGATAAAAACAAATTGCCAGCTTAGTGCTCTGATTTCTTCTCTATATAATTGTGAACTTCTGCAGTTTTTGTGTTAACTAATATAAAGCTCAGGGTTTTTTTTAAATCGGGAAGGAAAAGTTTGTAGTAAGAATTTATTAGGATTCTGAATTATGTAGCTCAGATTTGTTTTCAGAAAGGCAGCCAAAAAAGTATAACCCAGAGGCTCTACGCTGGTTTATTTAACCAGCTTCTCACTTTCATCTGCACCTTTAGTTACAGTGAACCTTCCTCCCCCATATCCTGCAGTCTGTCACTACCTGCTCTCCTTTATGGTGAGATGCAACAGAGATAACATCATTTTCTAAATGTGCTTTGTGTGATGCAGGAGTGTGTGCCAGGAATACAGTGCTGGCCCTGTCAGAGCTCCACAAACCAGCTGTGTGGCTGCGGGTTTTCCCCCCAGCCTCCCGCGCCCTTTGAGCTGGACCATCTGAACGTTTCTGGGAATGGCTGAGCTGAGCTGACTGTTAGAGCAGATATTGCAGCCCCTGGAGCCGCCATAACTTTGCTGTCTATTTATGAAGAGCACATTTACATGGAATGCTTAATTATAGATGCAATTCACTCAAAGTTGATCTTTGATCCAGTCGGTCCTGTCATGAGAGGTGTGTGAAGGAAAAGTCTACCTTGGAAGTTCAGTTCAAAGTGTATATCTGTAATAATGTATCTTCTGGTCTTACTACAGTTGGTCGCATTCAGATTTCAGTTCTGAATTTTTATGGGTTTTTAATTCTTTCACAACATTAGTGCACTCAGCACAGGACTCAGTATCCCCTGAAGTCAGGTGTAGCCAGTTAGATGGACAGAACCTGCACGGAAATGTTGAAATGCTATGCATGTTTGTTCTTCTGAAAAATAAAAAGCGGTTTGAAATCTGAAGTCAAGTGGAGATCAGGGATGAATATGGTCAGTTTGCATCAGGTGTGGAAAAGTGGTATGACTGAGACTGTTTCAGTTCTAGTCTTTTTTGGTAAGACAAAGGAAACAGGTACTTCAACAGCTGCTGTGCCTGTATAAGCTTATGTGGAGCCTACTTATGTTGAAGTCTCTGATATTTTTCAAGCCTTAGACTGTGTGTTTGCTAACTGAACAGAAGAGATGATGGTTGATTACATACTCATATGTTAAACATACCTCTAATTCCAGATTGATAAAATCAGATACCTTTCCACTTGATAAAGTAACATTTTTTTCCACAAGTAATTAAGAAAAGATGGAATAAGGCATATTACTGGCATTGGGTAGCACAAGTTATTTTCAGTCTTAGCAACTCTGTATGTAATTAAAACAGTTCAAATGTTGCTTTCGTCAAAACTGCTGCTCGAACAGATGATCCCTTCTTATGCATCCGATAAGCTACTGCAGTTACTGTTAAAATCCATCTAAGCCATTTTATTAAGCTGTTATTTGTTCTGTGAATAGCTGCCAGCCTTGAGTTCAAAAGAAAGTGGGTTCTGATTTGTTCTGTGTCACATGGAAGAGGTGTGCAGTGAGAAAAGTGTTACTGCCCTTTCCATGCTGTTTGTGGAGCTGTGTGTTGTCTGCCATAGCCTGCTTTCCCTCGTCGTGGCTTGACAGTAATTACAGTGCAGCTAATATCAGAAGTTGGTTCAGTTTATTCAGACAGGATGACTGTTGAATTGTCCCACTTCCAAAGTCAAATGTTTGTGTTAACCACAGAGATCAAATCTGCAGTGCATATATACAACATATGAGTAGTATTGATTTCCCTAACTTTTCTTTTCCATTCGGCTTTTGTTAAGTAACCCAGATTAGCATTTTAACAACCCTGAAGTGAACTTCTGCCATTCTCCCTGCTTGGACAGTGTGTGTAGACCATCCATCATCCTGTCCTTGGCCACAACAGGCTACTGGCTCCATAACCATTTGGAGCTACACAGAAACCACCCGACTGTGAACAGCACAGCTGGCTACAGCAATTTTTTCTTCCACGCCACTGGCAGCATTGTCTGGCTATGGTAACTAAAGTTAACATCCAGAACATGAAGTTTCTTTCATTCTGGTGCCCCTGCCCAGCCCCACTGCAGCTCGGTGTGCACACCTGCAGAAGGAAGGGCTGCAGAATAGCTGGGAGGAGTGAGGCAACCGCTGGACTCTTGCTTTTCAGGGCTCCAGTTTGGAGACAGCAACCTGTTGTTTGGAGTGGGATGACATTAACTCTGTCCATACTCGAGAGGGAGCTTGCTGGCTGCATCCTGTGTGTGCTCAGTGTGCAGACTGGGGTGAGCTTGGGAACTGCCAGCTACAGAAACAGAGCTTGCCACTTTAACTTAGCCACACAAACTGCCAAGGAGCACAGAAAGAAATGGAGAATTTCGGCTGTGTATTTCACACATTCTTGTAGAAGCCTTTTTAGTTCCACAACGGAAACCATGTGATTTCACAGGATCTGTGCCCAGACTCTAATACTTGCTACAGATGCTTTCCTTGGTTTGTTTTGCAGATCTATGAATGCAATAGGAAAGAAGTTGTTACGGCATTTGTTGTTTTAATTCTGACGCGTGCTTTGAATGACAGGTAGCCAGCAGGTGAATGTACTTGTGACTCTATATTGATTTTACTTGTTGAGATTTTTGCATAATTTAAATAAATTGGCCTAGCATGGCTGTCTGTCATGTGTGAGCCACTGCTTTCTTGCTAGAAGAGAACTTTTGCTTTCAAGAGCAAAGGAGGTCAAGAGGTATTAGTGGGAAGGGAGGGGCTTGGTGGGGAGTGGAGGAGCAAAGTGGTGGTGGAAGAGGAGGAGCAAGGAGCTCAGGCAAGCAAGTGACATTTGTTCTGTCCAGAATGGTTACAAACCTTGTAAACGAAATCAGTCCCTGGACAGCTTTGATTTATATTCTCACACAGCAGATTGGCCTTGGTCCGCCTGACCTTGGTAACATAACAGAGGTCGTATTTGCACACAGAGACTCTCCCTGCAGAAAGGTTTGTTGTTGCCCTTACTTTTTTTTTTTACCCGTTACATCTAAGAGCCAAATCGCAGCCCAGTTTCTAATTGGATGGGCACTGGGAAAACACAGAATGAAAGGGATGGATCCTGTTCCCACAGTGGGTGGTTTAAAAGAAGAGATGGCAGATGGGTACAATCGGGCAGTGGCCTCTAGAAGCAGGAGAGCCATGCTGACCTGCATAATCAGCGGCTGTGCTGGGGCAGACCCACCTAAACACAGCCGAGCTGCGTGTGTTGGGGACAGGGGGCACACAGGCTCTGGCATCAGAGGCAGAGGGGAGCTTTGAAGAGGGCCTGGGATGAGAACGAGGAGTTAATTGGCAGATGCCTGCTAGGGGGCTCTTCAGATGTGTGAGGGACTGCAGGGAGGCAAACACGGAGTTGCTCATCTGGAAGGGTAGCGAGTGAGTGGCGGGGAGCAGCATCACAGACTGGCTGCCCACCAGCGGTGGGAGTGAAACCTCAGAAGAGATGAGAGCTGATCAGCCGGTCACTCAGCTCAGCTATTACTGCAACAATAGGCTTTTCTTAATGTGAGCTACATGGTTCATCTTTATTTTACCAAATGGTCATGGCAGCTGGGACTCTGCTTTCTCAAGCAGTGGTAAAGGACCAGCTCACACCTATGTTGGGTAGGGCCCTCCTCAGAGCTTTATTGTGGTGTGAAACAAAAGGTATTTCCCTCAAGTGCTGCTGCCTCTCTTCCCAGGCGCTGGGGGTGGGCAGGGACTGCAGCACCAGCGCAGAGTGTTGCTGCTATTTCTGTGTCTGTCTATCATGACAGATGCACTTTGGGGTTGAAAGAAAATCTTCATGCTTGTATATCAAGCCCTTGTTTATGCTGTGCCTCCGTTTAGGTACCCCCTTCCCATGTTGTGTGAACCCCTTCGTGTCCCATCGGGCTGTGTAACCATTGTGTTTTGGGAGACCATAGAGAAGAAAAATGTGTATTTAATTTTTAAAAACCTCCATGTGTAGTTAAGGCTAAGTATTGAAATTTTAGATGGCACTTGAATGTAGCCCAGCATGAGGGAGCGCGGCTGTGCCTGTTGGTGAGATGGTAGCCAATGCCAGAAGGGGCTGTGCAGGCAGTGTGGGAGTTCCCTGAGCAGTGCAGCTCCCAGGAGTGAAATACCACAGCACTGCCTGGTGGGTCAGGGCCCTGTGGAAACAACTTGAAGCAGCCAACCTGGAAGGCAGGAGATGGCCTTCTGGCTCTTCAATAGTTGTCCAAGAGCCAGCTTTGGCACCCCTTGCAAATATAGCTCTTGTGTGTATTGCCACCTGGGGACGAGTGCTGAAGAGAAGGGAGCAGATAACAGAGGAAAAGCAGTAGTGGGAAAGCTGTCAACAGTGTGTGAACAATGTCCCCAGGTGTCTCATGAAAGGAGTAATAAGGGAGGGGGGAAATAATCTTGCAGAGTTGAATGGTTTCCTTCAATGTGCAAACTTCTCTCTGTGACAGTTTCTTTAACCCAGCACGTGTTTATCAAAGATTAACACCGAAAAGCCAGTAATTTGTTTTTGCTCAGTAAATCATATTTTCTTCATAAAGTAAAAGCTGTGTGGATATTTTTAGCATTATGCAGTTTTTTTCCTTGATGATAACCTCAGACAAAAATAATCAAATTTCATGCTTTGGGGATTAATCTGATTTCCTGCGAGGGTATGGATAGAATTTTTTTTTGTCTTGCATACTATACAGGTTTTACTGTGAGAGTGGATTATGGCTTTTCCTCCCCCTGAAGCATCAGGTTTTTATCCTCACCAAAAACATAACAAACACTGTTCATGGCTGAACAGTGGTCTTCAGCAGCAAGCTGTGCCAGCCCAAACCTAAATATTTGGTACAGAGGGGTAAGAAAAATAGACCTGCAGATGTAAATAGTGTGGGGGATAGGTATGATTATCTTGTCATGTTGTTACACTGGCTAATATTCCTTGTGACAACCCAAGGATTTAAGGAAACATTGTAATTGTATTGGCGATCTGGGGAGGCCAATGTGGAAGAGAGAATGGAACAGGCTGTAATAGAAAGCTTTAAAGCCTGAAGTCTTGTTCCTTGATTTGGCAGAGATTTCCTTCTGACTTTGATTCAAGCACTTGCAGTCCATGTGTTACTGATTTGAATATATTTTTTTTAAATTTTACTCTGAAAGGTCTGATCTGTGACTTCTCTGTGGCTCACAAGTCAAAATGCCGAAGTATTGTGATGCAAATATTTCCCTGTCTTGCAGATTCAGTGTTATCATGAGATGATGGAGCACAAGTAAAGCAGAGAGGAGGGAGAGCTGAGCCCAGCATGGCTGCATCCAGCTGCAAACACTGCCATGGATGGGCTCTGCAGGTTGTGTTTGCTCTGTGCAAAGTGGGCAGTTCTGTGGTGCAGAGTTCCCCAAATCAACACAGGGATGTGCCCAAGCTTGGGACCCAGAGCAGAGAGAGCCATGGCACACATTTCACACTCCTGTCTCCAGCCCCAAACTGGCAACAAATAGGTGTAGTTTCCCTTAGTGCATTTATGTCAGTTTAATAACTTCAACAGACTGCAGGGCCAGGATTCAGCCAGATCAAATGCTGCACTAGTACATCTGATTTCTAAATACATAAAAATAATTTTTTCACCACTACTCTGTGTTTCTGGTAAGCCAGAAAGACCCTCAGCACAGGCACCTCTCAAGGTGTGTCCCTGTCCCTGTGACCATGCCCAGGGTCTCACACGTGAGCACGGTGTTCCCCCCCTCCCCTGTGAATATGTATATACATACACATACAAACACACACTTGGAGACTACAAAGGCAGCAAATGTGATAATGTGATCCAACTGTTCAGTGCTAGGCTAGAAAGGAGGATTTTTCTGCCATTATGTGAAAATTTAGCGTGACTGGAACAGAGTCTGCATTTGATTAGGCAATTTAAGAAATGGAAGAGACTTCATACTGTAGGGCAGTGCTGCAAAACAATTGCTCGGAACATGTTCTAAAATTGGTTTGCCTTCACCAGATTTCCATGTGTTTCTGCACGACATCTCAAATGAAAGTATGAGCAGTCACGTGGCAAGTGACAACATTTCGGTATTACGGTAAATAAAAGCAGCAGTTTAAACAATTACTCCAAATCCTGAGAAGACTTTGAGATAAAGAAAAAAGGAAAAAAAACTAAAACCAAAACCAAAACTCTCTATTTACTGTAAGCCTGGGAAAGACATTTCATAACACATCCTTTTACTGGCATAGTTAATCTTTAATCCTAACAAGATAATAGTAATTGTTAACTTCGAGCTCAAGGTTCCTCCAGGTTTTCATGCCTGTGTTTTGTGCATGTAATTGATGGTGCCCAGGAAAGGGGCAGAGCACATGCTTTGCATATACAAATAGATAACTGGGTGGCCGGCTACCAGATTTGTCCATGCAGAAAAGGCAAGGCTAGTTAAAAGCACGTTGTTCCCCAGTCTGTGTAGGCTGTATTCCTGCAGGCAGGGCTGGCTGACTGTTCCAGCCCCGAGAATGGCATTCAGAGAATACCAGCACAGTGTTTAAGATCTCTCACGTGCCTCTTGCCAGTGGAGTCCTCTCCTGTCTCTCCCTTTGCGTTTTCCGCAGCCATTTACCTTCTCTCTGAAGTGAGAGCAGTGACATGCAGCAGCCTTTCCCCAGCAGCAGAAACTCAAGCCAGCAATGCTCCAGCAAGGCACAGTGATGAGATGCTGGAGGGATGTTTGTAGCAGGGGAGAGGGGTGGGTGGAAAGAAGTGATGCTTTCTGGAGTGAGGTTGACAGCAACATTGTCTGAGGCACAGCCTGTTGAACAGCAGATGTGCCCTTTCCAGAGTGCAAATCCCTTTTTTCTCCATCTGCCCTGCTTGTTGGTGCATATTCCTTCCCTCAAACCTCCCTTCCATTTCAAAACATCCCATTCACTTCATACAGTAGCCAAACCCTGACCCCCTGGGCTCCAGCCAGGACTCAAATGGGCAGCACTTATCTCAGGATCGGGCTGCAGCCCTGCTCAGGGGAAGGCTGCTTAGACTGCTTTGGCTGCTTTCTGCAGGGCTGGGACACAGCAGGCCCGGGGTGCTGCCAGCAACTCCCTTGGCTGTGGCGTCAGCTGGACTTGTGCAAGTTGTGCCTGAGACCTTTGTTATGTCCTCACCTGCAAGTACTGGTTTATTCCTGTCTCAGAGTTACCTTATCAGATGATGCCTAATCATGCTGAAATGAGTGGCAGTTTTGCTATGTAAATCATGATCTGCAGGCTTCCAGGAAGAACACTGACTTCTTTAACTTACAGCACTGACCCACACTTGCAGCCAACCCTCCT
Source organism: Camarhynchus parvulus (assembly GCF_901933205.1). Classification (NCBI taxonomy): domain Eukaryota; kingdom Metazoa; phylum Chordata; class Aves; order Passeriformes; family Thraupidae; genus Camarhynchus; species Camarhynchus parvulus. The sequence goes on from NC_044580.1 coordinate 9,530,877, forward strand.
AGAGGGAGGAAAAGTGATACTTTGGTCAGGTTTTAGGCTTTTGTTTCAGGCCAAGGGGGGTAGTTTGGGTGTTACTGAACCTACATCCAAGCCTGTGTGTACTTCAAGAGATAATTAGATCTTTGCCATTATGGTTTAAGGGTTCTCCCTAGTTTTCAGGGTAAAAGTATTTTGGTCTAAAACGCATTAATCAAAAGCATCAGACACCTCTGACACAGTTGGGAACTGGAGGTGCTCAGGACTTCACCCTGATGAGCCACAGCTGCTCTCCCCAGCAGGGTGGCTTTGCTTTTCTGGGGTTGGGGTCAGGGCAGGGGTAGGAGTTCCTGCTGCCCATGGCCAGGAATTAATGGAGGATCAGTGCCCAAAGTATGGAACAAAGGTCACTGTACTGACATTCTCTGCACCGATCCATGGACACCTCCACAAATAACTTTAGTATATCCTAGGGCACTCTCAGCTGGGCATGAACAGCTTGAATTAATGAAATGCAGGTGTGCTAAACGGGTGGCTCCAGAGCACTGCTGAAGTTAAAGCACCTTGCATGCACTCCATCACTGATAGCCCTGCCCTGGCAAGCTTGCAAGGAAAGCATGTCCTGCAGGAGCTTTGCAAAACAGTACGGCTTTGACCATAGATGTGAGCTGAAATCCAAGGTTGGTTTCAGGTGCAGGACTGTAAGAGAAGGTAGTTAAGATTCAGTCTCAAAAATTAACTTAAAATAACCATAATTGAGGCAATCACACTTTGCTTGGCATTTTATTTCCTTTCCTGCTGAAACTATCTGGCGTTCAAGTAAATTTCTGATCACAGGAGAATTTAGCCCTCAAAGTGCTTCTAATCAAACACTAAACACTTGCATCATTAAAAGTCACCCCAGCCATTTTGCAAGTTTTGTCAACTCGTTCTAGAGCAAGAGGAGTGCGCTTGCTGCCACGTTCAAAGCCTGCAAACAACTGAAGTGTAGCTGGCAGTGCCATAAGCCAATTAAGATGAAAGCTGTGATACTCACTGGTAGGGTTTCATCACTTTAATATTAAACTATCTTTTTTTACTTAGGCATAGATCAAGAGGTGTTAATGCAGAATCCTTAAAAGAAGTCAAGTATTATCTTAAAATAACAGACCTGTTATTTGCACTTTCATGCTCAATTAATATCTCAGCTCTAAATATCCTAATTTTTTTTCCTCAGAGCTGCAGACTTTAAAGTTGTTATAAAAAGTAAGGATGGCTGCATACTGCAAGTTTACATTTGGGTGTATGTTTATAGGACAGAAAGAGTTGTTATTTCCTATTCATTCATACAAAATCATGCCTCGTGTTCCTGAAAGGGACTGCAAGAATTAAGTACCTTTCTTTCATTATAGCCACAAATATTTTCCTGTGTTATTTGATAATTAGCTGAAATAATTTGTCACCAAATCCCACAACATGGATTTATCACATCATAGAGAGTCTCTGAGATTTGAATGTACTGTAAACCTCTGTGTCAGGCATTGCCTTCAGGAACTTTATTGAAGTCAGCCTTCATTAGGAGAAACACATACTGAAATGACATTAAAAGAATTATAAAGAAAATCACACTTGCATTGATGCTGGCTGTTGCATCCCTGTTTTGGGAGGACTTACCACGCTATAATGCAATCGCATCATTGGAAAACCTATGTATAGATATGACCTAAAATGGGAATCTAATCCCCTGCCTTTCCTATCAGAAATACTGATACAGATTTTTAAGGCAAATGTTGCATTCTATGTGGAACACTTTCTGGCTTGTAAGCAAATGACTCATCATACACATTTCACACAGTAAGACATTGAAAAAAAAGACCAAGACCAAAAAATAGAGATAGGAAAAATAATTGTTGGCTCCCCCTCTAGAGTTTGAAACAGCAGACCCTGGGCCATGCTGGTCTTATATTTTGACTCAGATGGTACAAAAAGGCTCCATTTTTCTATTTTGATTACTAAAACACACTTTTGCCTGGTTCCCCCAGTGCATGGCTCTGCTCTGGAGTTATTTTATTCCAGTCACAGCAGGGATGAGGTGCTATTCTGGGTGGATGTTCTGGTGCATCTGTGGTTGCCAATGTGTACATTTCTACAAGTCTAGGATGGCCCTGAAGGCAGCCTGTACCACCTTCATGTATTTTCTTCTGAACATTTTGTCTTCAGAAAGGATTGACCTGGTTGACAAACTGAAATTGAGCAGCACTCCCTTTCTGCGCTCACTGGTGAGCTGTGTTCTCTCTGCAGCTGGCTCAAGCTGAACCTCTCCCACCTGACAGCAGTTACCATCAGCAAGTAAACTCAGGTGCAAATCCTTAGCCCCCCTAAGCAGAGTCACTGCCAGCAGGCTTTTACCTTCATGAAGCCCAGAACTTGAACCATGCCCTTTTCAGGTAGTGGTTTTTAACTGCTGTAGACCATAAGTGATTTGTACATCAAAAGATAATCCCTGATAATCCCTGAGGCTGCAGTAAACAAGATTTTTATCCTTTCTGCACTAGTCCTTTGCATCCAAAATAAAGGGGAGAGGTGCTAAACACAAGTGAGTTTCCATTCAGCCTTTATTTGGGTGCAGGTGGAATCTGTGACTTGCTCTAGCCTGGCCAATAGATCTTTGTTGCTTGAGTGTTCTTCTGGTTGAAGAGCTTCAAGGCACTGCTTTGGCCAAGGGCTCAGTGCCTGAAGCCACTGTCCAAGGCTGCCCTGAGCCCCTCAGCAGGGCTTGTTTCAGTGGAAGTTGCTGGGTTTTGCACAAGATCAGCTTCGCTCTGCATCAGGGACTCAGTCTCAGCTGTAGGCCCTGAGAAACTTGTTGAACATCTGTGAACAAGCAGCAGTAGAAAAATTTTTGTTTTGGCTTAACTTTTTTTATTAGGGTGGTTTCATGCTCAAGATTTCAGAAGGTACCATCTGACAAAGACACTAGTCAGTGCCTTTGCACTAATTAGCGCCCTCAGGGAGCCATTTGCATGCAGGAAGAAACAGAGGACAGCAGGGATTTCCTGATTTGTCCGAGTCCAGTCAGCTGGGATTGTGGGAAACCACATCAACATAAATTGACTAGACTCAGCATATTAGTAATCAATTCTGCCTGTCCCCCCTCAACATTATGGCCAACTTGTACTTCCAAGCACAGAGGGGATCCTTGGTCTCACCTAATAGCCTGGGTCTGGTGGAGCAGGAAGGTGATGCAGTCATTTAGTCAGCTTTTATTTTTGCAACCCTTTCCTCCATTCCTTGCCAAACTCTGCACACTTTTAGGATGTATCTTTTGTTCTGACCTGTCTTGAACCTGAGCCTGCATTTGCTGTACTGCACTCCTGTCTGTGCTTAGCATTTTGGGAAGCATTTATCGTGTTAAGATTTTTAAGGGTTTTATTTTTTTTTTTCAGTAAGTAGAAAATATTGCATCAGTCTGGTTTGGAGCCATTTTATATTTTGCTTCTCCCCAGCAGGCTGAATGTCCTTTCCCTTCCCCCTTCTCTTTTACGTGGCAGTGCACGGAAAGATGATTGATGGAGCGTCACCAGCACATTGTCAAAGGCTGGAATAGATTAATGGGCAAGAAACACCAGCCTGTTCCCCTTCGTGTGTGATTGTTTGAAGGCAGGCTCATATTTTAACAGGAATTATATCCTGCTTCTCTGGATTCCCCCAATCAGGAATTGAAGGATGGGATTTCTATCTGAGATTGAAAGGTGGCAGCCACAAAGAGCCAGTTTATTACTTGGGACAACTGCCTGCCTCCCATCTGACCAACAGCATCTCCCTGAGGCCTGTCTCAGGCAGGTTGCTCGCCTCCTTAACAAGGTGGATTTTTGCCACCAGTTAACATTTACACCTCTAGTTCCTTCTCCTTGCAGACACAACTCATTATGGCACAGGCCACGCGGCCAGAGGAGCTCTGATCTGTAACCCCATTTTCACCTGAGGGACACTGCTCAGTGTGCCCATGCTGCAGGGAAGGAGCACATCTGACCCCAAGCAGCTCAGAACCTTTGAAAAAGCTTTTTTGGTGCTTGGCCTGGGCCACAAAGTCAGCCTTGATCTGTGCCTCAATTCCCCAGCTGCAAAACAAGGATAGCAATATGGTAATTTCCAAACATTGCACTTGCCATGGATTGTTTTCTAGCAGAAATGCTAGGAATGCAATTTATAAGAGAAATTAATCAAAGACTGGGCTGAATCCTGGCAGGGGAAAATAATCAAACCCAGAGTATGAATGTTTTCTACATTTTCCTGAAGGTAGACATTGCCAGCGTTTCGTAATCAGCTCTTTCGGGCCTAACAGATATTTCAGCTTTGTTATTTCTAGTCCCCAGTAGTGGCCTCCGCTAAAAGGTTTGAATGTGGCAGGAATTACATCTTTCACACCAGTCTGTCTGTGTCTACCAGAAGGCTACACCTGGCTGTCATAAACCCCTGCTCCAAGGGCAAGATGGAGCCCATTTTTCTGATTATCCAGGAAACAGCTGTTCTTCCCAGTTTATTCTCTCTTCAGTGGTTCTCATCTCGAGCCGGTGTCCAACCAGATAAAAGCTGCATTTAAGAACCTCTTGAAGCAGGTGAATTTTCTTTTCATATGTAGCTGGAAAGCAGAACTACTGTTAATATTCTTTTAGTAATTTTACAAGCAAAATAATAAAGAAATCTGTACTTGTTGCCTGGCTGGTGAGAAGTGATTACCTGTGGTTTGCTGATCCAGTGCAGCTCTCTGGCTGCTTTCCTGTCTTGTGACCAAGGTCTGTGCTTCATGTCAGTATTTTCTTTGATAGAGATTTGCAAAAGATGATGTTTAGTTAGAAAAGATTGCTGAACATAACTATTCCTGCCTTGTGTGTTCTCAGGGTTCATCTCTGGAGTATCCTGAGATGTTTGAGGGTTTTTTGGGGAATGTGAATTTGTTTCTGCTCTGGATGCAGCCTCTGGGGAAACACATCCTCTGGATTTACATTTACAAAACTGTGCATTCTTTTAGTGAGTTTGATACCCTGCCTGAAATTTGAATCTGTTTGAGAGAACTGATACTTTGTTTACCTGGCATTTCAGTTGTTTTGCTTTTGTGACAGTTTGCTGCATATTGGCCATGATAATCATGACCTAAAAACAAGTTGCCCTGTGACAATTGTGACCTAAAAACAAATATAAATTGCCCTTTTTTCTGCAGCCATTTCCTGGAGTCCAGAAGTCAGTATCTGCCTCTGTAAGGCAGGTTACATGGAAGATTTGTAGTTGTCACCCCAGTCTGTTCTTCCCAGATGGAACACTGGAAGGGAAAAGAAACTTCCTGTTACATGCCCCTGCTTGGCACAGGTGGAACTTGTACAGTTTGCAAGTTGTGTGCAGTTTGAAGCTGGGCCAGGGTCTCTTTGAGTCATGATGTGGGCCACAAGCAGCCTCATCTTCGATGCTGACTGCAGCCTACATGTCTGGGAGAGCTTCTTGCTCTTTGGCAATTTGTATTCATTTGTTCTCCAAGAAAACAAGGCTTCAGGGAAGACTTTTACTAAGCACCTTATAGATGTTACTGTGCACCAACTCAAGATGCAGTTTATGTGTCTCCCCTTTCTCTTTCTCTGCCAAAGGAGTGGGCTGGGTCTTTGGAGCCTGCTTTTCCTTACAAAAAGCCCCCCCCAAAAAAAGATTGTGTAAGCATTAATGATTTGTTATTGTGTCTGGGAGCCACAGTGCTGCAGGACTTTGCTCTAATGGTGCTTTCACAAGAAAGAACTAATTTGACTAACTTTATTAATTCCAGTTTGTTTTAAGTTTGCTCATTAGCAATTTAACGCAAGATGCTTCAGCTGAAGAGGCCATGTCAGGACAGGGAAGAGCAGAGGGAAAGTGCCAGGAATCATTAGTGTTTATTAACCACTGCACTCATCAATCTTGACTAAGAGCACAGCCCATTCGTTCTGGACTGGTGGACTGAGATACAGAAATATCATTAACAGTGAAAATGCTTCTTTCCAGGTCAGTCTGTAATGGGCAGGCATCCAGACAACACCCCCACCCCATCCCCAAATGTTCCCAGCCATTCAGCTGGTCTCCTCACAGTGCAGCCCAAACTGACAGCTCAGCAGCCTCTGGAAGGAGGAAGCCCTGCCCCTAGCCAGCCATAGTATCAATTAACAAATACAGCATTTTCGTCCCCCATAAGCATTACTGAAAGGTTAAGTGTTGTTATGAAGGGGTTTTTTAATTGCTTTTCAAATTATTAAATGATTAATACTTTTGTGCTTTGCTGGATCAGGTCTGGCACTTTGTGTTGGCAACATATTCTTCTTACTGAAAGTCTTGAAACATTAAAATGGAAAGGTTTCTCTTTTTTTTTTTCTGTTTAGACAAAGCATTTAATAACCAATTTCAGCAACTGCAAGGCACTGAGCTGATGACTCAGAGCTCTGACCTGTGAGTCGGGGCTGAATGAATGCCTCCAAAAGGTTGGAGGAGGGAATAATACTACATTTGCCAGGTTTCTAATGAGAAATATGACTCCTGCCCAGTCCACTTGCAGTCATTAAGGATCACATTTCACTTTGAGATGTGTTTTCTTGCATCCTACCCAAATTGCAACTTGAGTAGTTACATTCTGCTCACTGAAATATCCCTGTGGTTTAATTGAAGAAGTTATGTTTCCCTTCCCCTCTTAAAAGCTTTGTTGTCTAACGTTGTGGTGTTGTCATGATCTGTGCTGTCTGATCTGCAGAGCACACACACACAACCCCCAGGTGAAAGCCTCTGAAGCCTTTGGCAGTAGGAGATAGAATGAGGGGGAAAGTGGCATCTTGGGAAGGTGGTTCAGCACTGCATCCCCATTTGAGTCTCTTGCCACCCTTGGGAAGTGTGTGACAACGCTGTCACACTGCAGGGGCAGCATTATGCATTTACTTTGCACATGTGTAAGTCACTGCACAAGGCAGAGCATCAGGTGCCTGCTCCTGGGCATCAGGTCTGTGACAATGGGCACGTTGAACTGAGCACTGAGATGGCACAGCCTGGAAACAAGCAATGACATTAAATCACAGCATGGATGTTCAGACAGATTGTGTGTGTCATGATGTTTTGTGGATGAGATTTAGGTACTTTATGGGAAAAGGGTGTGTGTTGGATGACATTTGGTGATTGAGGGGATGGAAAGAGATTGCAGTTTAATTAAAATTCTAATCCCAAGTTTGACAATATTTCTTGCCAGGTCAGCAGCCTGTATGTTCTGTTTCCGATTCTGTGAATTAAATGGGCTGACAGTCGTCATTTCTTCGGAAATGCCTGTGAATCCAGCTAAGAATTAGCAACCATCAATGGTTCAGAGCAGCTTCGAGCAGGGCTGTGTCACACAGCAGTTTCCCCCAGTGTCCCATGCTGCCACAGCCTCACCGCTGTGTCCCTGTCCTGTCCACAGGTAGTTGAGCAGTGCTGTCACCTGTCCCCAGCCATGAGGCTCCCCGTGCTCTGTGCCTTGGTGACACTGCTGAACCTGTCCCCCTGCCGGGCCGTCAGCTTCCCCGAAGACGAGGACCCCATCAATGTCGTGGACTACCACTGTAAGTAATCTGCATAAAGTGCTGATAAACATCAGGGAAAAAGTTCTAGTGTTGATTTTATTTTTTTTTTTCCTTGCTCCCCACCATGGGAAATTAAAAAAAAATCTGATTCCTTTCAAATTGAAATGTGTTTACTGGCTTTGTATCTTTAATAGAACACTTAATCATTTTCTTAAAAAAGCAATCAGAAATACAGCAATAATTTCAGGAAAAAGAACATTTGCTGACATTAGCCATCTTTTCCTCATTTATATTCAAGACATTACTCAAGGAATTTAGTTTAAACCCTTCTACACCTAGTATATACAGCTAATCAATGCCATATATTGATTCTTTAGCTCTATAATCCTGAGTGATGGTGTAGCCCATTTTTACTTGCAGATTCAAGGCAATATCCAGTATTTAGAGGACGCCCTTCAGGCAATGAATCTCAGCACAGACTGGACTTCCAACTAATGTTGAAAATTCGAGACACACTTTATATCACTGGCAGGTAATTTTCCTTCACTCAGTTCATTAGATTAAAATTCTTTTCTCTTCTGGTTTTGCATTTATGTATAAAATTCATTTAGAAAAATGTGCAGAATATGATAAAAATTAGAATTGGGGCAGAATTTCCCAGAGAAATATACCGTATCTATGGCCAGTGCATGAAAATTGGATTTGAAGGCTGCAGTTACTGTAGTTAAGCTTAAACCAATGATCAAATGCTCTTTTCCCTCTTTTATATTACTGCCCTGCCTGATAAAAACCTCTCCTGATCATTTTAAACTTGGACTGACACGTCAGGGCTGTAGGAAGTGATGATAACACACTTACATATTTACAGCCCGGGTTAGTCCTCGGCAGAATGGGCAGACAGGGATGGACAGCTGGACACTGCAGGTGCTATCTCAGGACCACAGCAATAAAAATCAAAGCCAGCCCATGTTACACATGAACAACCTTCTTCCATTTACATTAAATGTATTAAATGTATACTTCTATTTCGTAGAAGTTGCTGGTCTAACATAACATTCTGAAAATGGATTTAGCTTATCAAATAAAGAGGCACAGAATTAATTAATTTACTGCTGTCTTTTTACTCTGCAAACAGGGACCAGGTTTACACTGTAAACTTAAATGAAGTTCCAAAATCAGAAGTTATCCCAAGCAAGGTGAGTAGATGCCTGCTGGAAAGGGAGAGGTGTTTTCTTTCGTTTTAATGGGTTGTTTTAAGAATTTGCTGTGGCAAAGAATTCAAATGTTCCTTTCTGGTCTACTTTAACAGAAATTAACATGGAGATCAAAGCAGCAGGACAGAGAGAACTGTGCTATGAAAGGCAAACACAAAGTAAGTTTAGCACATTATAGAAAAATGACACTAGTATTTATTACATACATGGAGTTTGTGATTAATACATCTTACTCTCTTTTCAGGATGAATGCCATAACTTCATTAAAGTCTTTGTTCCAAGAAATGATGAGATGGTGTTTGTCTGTGGAACAAATGCATTTAACCCTATGTGCAGATACTATCGGGTAAGAGTACTGAAGATTTCATTAATCTCTTACTGGTTTTGCTTGCACTGGTTATGCCATAGCCAATACATCCAGTGTGCCTGGAGAGTGCTTCAAGGTGAAATAAAAACAGACAGAAGCCAATGTGCTGAATTAAGTTTTGTGGAAAGACAATGTTTTGCTTTTGTGCCAGTGCACAAAATAGAAATGACACTATCACCCATTTCTTTTTCTTCTCTAGTTGAATACATTAGAGTATGATGGGGAGGAAATTAGTGGTTTGGCAAGATGCCCATTTGATGCCAGACAAACCAATGTCGCCCTCTTTGCTGGTAAGAACTTTTACTTGTAATGAGTCTAAATGATTAATGACACCAAAGGAGACAGAGAGCTTTTAAAGCAAGCACAGGAAAGTTAAAGGTGTCATGGTGCCCCTGCTCTTAAATTTTTTTAAGGGCCTACAAAGGATTAGAAGCTGACCTGTTAATAAATAGGTTACAGCAGTCTGGGGAAGTGTGACAGTAAAGAAATGGGGAAAAATACAGGCTAGTCAGAATTCTCTAGACTACTAAAGGCCTCTTAATACCATGTTTTCAACTTCCATTTTAGATGGAAAATTGTATTCGGCAACAGTAGCAGATTTCCTGGCAAGTGATGCTGTTATTTATCGCAGCATGGGGGATGGATCTGCCTTAAGAACAATAAAGTATGACTCCAAATGGATAAAAGGTAATTTGGGGTGTGTTTTCCCATCCACATGGCAAATGTAATTTTAGTGGCACAGAAGGTCAGGTTATACACAGTCAGCCTGGTTTACACATATGCTACAACGTCAGCATGTATGAGGCTTTCAGAATTTTAAAAAGGTGCATAATGAAAAAAAACCAGACAAAATTTTTGTTAAATCCTTCAACAAATGAATTTGTAGTAACAAAATACTTCAGTTGTAATACAATTTCTGTGGGGCCTTGTTACAGTCCATTAGCCAATGCTAAAGACTTCAAGTTCATTTAAACTCCAGTGCACCTGTATATGGACATCCTGAAGTACCTGGAAGACTGGAGCTCACCTTGGCTGGTGTGGACCTGGGCAGGAGCTGCCAAGTCTCACAGTGTCACTGTCGTGTGCCCATTGAGCAGTTCTTTGAAGTAACTTCTCCTTGCTCTTTCTTACAGAGCCACACTTCCTCCATGCCATAGAATATGGGAACTATGTTTATTTCTTCTTCCGAGAAATTGCTGTAGAGCACAACACTTTAGGCAAGGTCAGTATCGGCACCGTGAGCGTTGAGTCACAGCAGAAGGAGCTCATCCTAAAACAGCATCAGGAACCAGCACAGTTCATAATATGAAGGAGGAACTAGGACAAAGCTTGCACAGTTTTACCATGGTTATAATTTACAGGGAGGGGAGAAAAAAAGAAGTAGAGCAATGCATTCTTCAACCAAAAAGCTGTTTCTGTTCTCACTGTTAGTGAGCTCGCTACAGGTGTCTTTCAATGTGCTGTTGCCTTAGTGCTGCTGTTGCCTTAACTCTTGTGCCAAGTACTGGAAAAGCTGAGGGTGTTTTCATGCTTATTAAAGAAACAAAAGAAAACAACACAAAAGGAGAGCTTCAAAGAAGTTTCTCTAATGTCCCTGGATATTGAATAATTCAGTCATGCCAGTACAGAGTAGAATACTCATGCCTCACCATGGAAGGATATTCTACAATCAATTATTAAATCTCTTACACATGGTTAATTAAAGTCTTTAAATCTCACTAACAATATGATTTTGAAGGTGAAAAGGGTGGGAGCAAACTGTGGAGATGCATTTGCTTGGTGATACATTAAGATGCCTGTGTACTACGAGCTGAACAGCATTTGCTTTCATCTTCTCTGTGCAGATAAATGGCAGCTTCCTGTTAACAACATTATCTTGGTGTTTTATTAAGAACTCACAAACAACCACTGTTTCCCTTGCATCTCTCAAGCCTCTCTCCCTTTTTCCTTCTTTTTTCCTTTCACAGGCTGTGTATTCCCGTGTGGCACGCATCTGTAAAAATGACATGGGGGGCTCCCAAAGGGTCCTGGAGAAGCACTGGACATCATTTCTGAAAGCTCGGCTCAACTGCTCAGTTCCTGGGGATTCATTCTTCTACTTTGATGTTCTGCAGTCTATCACAGACATCATAGAAATCAATGGAGTGCCCACTGTTGTGGGTGTATTCACCACACAGCTCAACAGGTAAGAGATGAGCAACCTTTCATCAAAGGCAGATCTTGGGTTCTCTCTTACATTGAGATTGGTGCCATTGTAATCTGAGTTCTTGAAACCATTTTTCGAATTTTACAGCATCCCTGGTTCAGCAGTGTGTGCTTTCAGCATGGATGACATTGAGAAAGTCTTCAAAGGGAGATTTAAAGAACAAAAGACTCCTGACTCTGTTTGGACAGCTGTACCTGAAGACAAAGTACCAAAGCCAAGGTAAAAGGTTCTTACGATGTCATAACATTGTCCCTGTAAAGAGCTACCTTAAATCAGCTGCACTCTGAGTGCCTTGCTGGGTAAAACCCAAAGCAGAGCTTGATGCTTCAGCCATAAGGATGCTCATTAACTGTCTGCCTTCTCTCATTAACTAAAATATCAAGAGGAAAACAATATTGTTCTCATTTCAGACCTGGCTGCTGTGCAAAACATGGCCTAGCAGAGGCTTACAAAACCTCCATTGATTTCCCAGACGAAACGCTCTCCTTCATCAAATCTCATCCATTGATGGACTCAGCTGTTCCCTCAGTCACTGAGGAGCCCTGGTTTACCAAAACACGTGTCAGGTATGACAGTTCAAAAGTAACACCTGTGAAAAGGAAAACAAGACAACTTGCTGTTAATGATGTGCCTTCTGGTCTTGCTAGATACAGATTGACAGCAATTGCTGTAGACCACGCTGCTGGACCCTACCAGAACTACACAGTCATATTTGTTGGCTCTGAAGCAGGAGTAGTACTTAAAATCTTGGCAAAGACCAGGCCTTTTTCTTTGAATGACAGCATATTACTGGAAGAGATTGAAGCATATAATCATGCAAAGTAAGTATTACCAGAACATGTAAGCTCTTCATCTAGTCCTTGGAACCCAGCTAAAAAAGATTATGGTAAACTAGCTCATTATCACCAACATCACCACTTGTTTGTCATTTCATCATGTTCCTCATGTTGAATAACCTGAAAGTATTTGGTCACTTGCCATTTTGCATGGGTTGAATGAACAATCTAATTCCACTCCAGTGACGTCAGTGACATGGTCTAACTCTCCCGCAAATACTTCTGAAACGTCAGAAGTCTTTGGTGATGTTAAAAAGAAATTATCTGTGCTTATCTTGAGGGTTGCTCAAGAGTGGCTGATGGTGTATAACCTATATCTGATCATTTTAAAATTGTTTATTTTTTGGCACAAAGAATTTGGGAGTGGAAACATTCCAATTTAACTCTAGAGCCATCCAATACAGGACTCCTCTTCTGCTCTCTCATGATACTTATGCTAACTGAGAGAACAAAGAAAATGGATTTGGATTTTTTTTTCCTACATAGTTCAGCAAACGTCTCACCTAGCTGTTAGCAGGAGCCAGAAGCCAGCATTTGATAACTCAGAGGTTTGTTTAGCAATGATTCAGCACAGAGTCATAGGTTACATTTATGTATGTGAGAAGTTTCTGTTCAGTAGCTACACAGACAATAAATAAAATGTTTACTGCACAAAGTACTACAGTCACTAAAGCAGTGGCCTGCCCTTGTTTTTGCTGACCAGGTGTAATGCAGAAAGCGAGGAGGACAGAAGAGTCATTTCCCTCCAGCTGGACAGAGACCACCATGCTCTGTTCGTGGCATTCTCCAGCTGCGTCGTTAGAATTCCCTTGAGTCGGTGTGAGCGTCACGGGTCATGTAAAAAGTATGGCTCCCTTCCTGACCCCCCCCTAAAGCAAGGGCGCCAACATTTCTTTAGAAGGAAGTAAAAAATGCATGATTTTCGGGGTTTTTCTCTTGCAAGGGCATGTATTGCTTCACGGGACCCGTACTGTGGCTGGTTAGACCATGAGGCGTGTGGAAGAGTGACACCAGGCATGCTGTAAGTACTCCTTCTCAAGTTAGCCCAGCATCTCTAAATATACTTTACACGAGCTCATGCCCTGTGCTCTTCCCTTGCACACAGTTACTAAATCTCTGGTTTTTTAAAGATTTTTTTCCCAGTGGATTGTATCTGTAAGAGAACTGAATGCTAAGTCTGGCCTAATTCTGGAATCTCTGGGTAAAGACTTGCATTCAGTGGGAGTTTTAGATGTGTAGGAGGACAGGCAGACCTGTAGGAAGAGCAGTTGGAAGCAGGAAGGCAAGAAATTGCAGCATGCAAACCTGAGCAGCTCCAAGAGGACAGGACACAGTATCCCCTCCCAGGCGTGCTCGTGGTCAGGGCACAGGCAATTGCAAATATGAAAGCACAGGATTCACAGTGGGAAGAGCAAGGCTGTGCCTCCGCAGTGGAGCTGGGGTGTTATATATGCATACCAAAGGCATTTTGCACAAATCAAGTCTGTAATGTATGGTGCACTAGCAGCTGTATCTTAAAAGGAGGCCTTTGTAGCAGGCCAGTGCAAACTTTAACTGGTATAATTGGATGGTTGTATCTAAACCCAAGAGCATGCCCAGTGGAGAAGACATGATGTAGTTGTTAAAAAATGGGATTGTTTTTCTTCTGTTTCCTGGCATAAGCACACAGAGATAGTTTTAAAGCCGGACTATCCTGTACATTTTGTACAATCCTTTGGGCCATACACTGGCTGTTGTGTATGTTTTCATCTGCTGCTTCCAGGAAAAAAAAAAATCTCCATTTGTATCCTTACTAATACTGTTAATTGCAGGTTCTCTTTGTTTGTTTCATACAACCACAGCACTGGAGGATACGTCCAAGATGTCGAATACGGCAACACGGCACAGCTTGGGGACTGCCATGGTAAGGCACAGTCACTGCTGCTCCTGTGGAATGTCTCACCATAGTCTGTGGCCACACCTCACTGTGGATGTTAAATTTCTGATGAGCTTTTCAGTAACATGATGAACACATCACCTGGTGTTACTGTGAATGTTCACAAAGCTGAGCTTTTTAGTCCTGGGTGGCAGTGTTTTTCTCTTTCCTTCACCAGTTTACAGCTATTTGGGGTCTACAGCAAAGTATTGAAGAATTTATTTTTTGTAACCAGTGATATTTTAGTTTTTATTTTCCATTACTCAGGTTTGAGATCTTTTGCTTTCTTTTTGTTACTTTTTACTGATTACTTGTTCCTTTAATTCTTTTAGAAATTTTGCCTACTACAGCTACACCAGATTACAAAATATTTGGCGACCCAACATCTGGTTAGTTTTTTTTAATTTTTTTGAATTAATGACCTTTACTTTCCTTCAGTTCAGCATTTTCAGCCCTTTTTTCCTTCCTTTTGCACAGTTGGCAATCCTCCATTTTTGTGCTTTTACATGTTCCCACTGATGGTAAAGATAGTCAGACTCTTCTCACTCAGCACTTCACCCTGTGTAGCCGCATGTTAACAGCTCATTATTTATTGAGACATCTTTTATTAAAGAGCCTGATTAACATAGATGACATCTTCACTGCACGAAGTCCACTAAGCTTTACTCTTGATCCCCAGCCATGCGTTTGTGAATGCCCCTCTTGGTCATCTCTAGTAGATGAATGGCAGAACTTCATCATCTTCCTCCTTACCTCTCCTTTTCTCTTTTCCTTCTTTCCCAGCAAGCTTTTTGCACAAATACACATTTTCTAAAATGTGTATTTCTTTATTTTTGAAATGCTTTAAGTAGCTTATGCTAATGGAAAAAAATTTAACATCACAAACTATGTAGCTGAATGAGAAATTGTGTAGACAAAAGTGGCTGCAAAAAAATGTTGTGCGTTGTTGTCAGATGGACTTTTGCATCCTTTTCTCCTCCTGTGATTTTTCTGATAAGGTGTTCACGACCAGCCCCTGGTGTTCAGGGACACCCAGTGCTCCTCTGTTGAACTCAAGAGCAGAACCTGTGTTGACTTCAACAGGAGCAAGACTCAGGCCTTACTTTCCAGTCTTTGCTTTTGGAACTTGGGCCTTTGCTTTCAAACCAAGGGCACATTTCTGACTGACAAATAGGACAATAATCTATTTGTATGTTAAATTTGTAAGAGTGCCACAAGCACATTATTGGTGGTTTGATTTCTGACATTTTCACTTCTGTAACTTGACAAGAAGTAACGTTTGAGATAAATATTTTCCAGATCTATTTACCCACAATGCAAGTTAGAGACTCACTTAAGGAAACAAAACAAAACAAAACTGTCACACAGAAATGCTGCCTGGCTTTATGAGTGCTTATCAACTGAATTTTCAAAGTGGTATTTTATGACACAGATACAATTGAACCTTATTTTTAAGTCCTGAATGAGTGTGCTTTTGAAGTACATTTCTCAAGTCTGATCTCAAGCCATAGACTTTCCTGCCTAAACCAACTGGGACAGTGAACACAAAATACTCAAGGGTGCAAATGAGACTGGACTGTAAACCCAATTTTATGAGTTTCCTCTTCTGTGCATTTTCACGTAGGCTGTGGTGGGTCTGTTCAGCAAACATATTACAGAGGAGCCAGAATCTCTGCAGGATTGTTCCTTAGGAACCATTACAAAATAGGGGTTAAAAACATTCCTTTTATCCCTACCTGCAGAAATGGCTCATTCAGCAGTTCCTGGTATACCATAATAGCAGTAATGGAGCTGATCTGGTTTCTCAGGCATAACCTGTCATGAGTGTGCATCGTTCCAAGTAACTTCTTTTTTTTTTTGATGTTTAAAAGGCAGCCAAGTATGTTGTCTCCAGTGAGGAATATAGCAATTAAGTAGACTAAGTTGTTCTTTTCACCCCCACAGTTGCTTGCTTTAACTTTTGCACTGCTTTCACAGTTGACTTCTCTGGCTTTTTGGCTAGCAGCTGTTGAAGTGTAAATGTACTATTTTCATACTTCCAGTTTTGAAGTAATTGATTTTAATCAGCCATCTGTACTTCTGCAGAGTGTAGGGGGGGGTCACATTTTGCTCTGACATGTAACTCCCATAAAATACTGTGTCCAGCTATAGCTTAGATGTGCCATGAAACACATTAATAAAAATCTGTTTGCCACCACAGACATGGAGTTCTCTTCAGCTTCCATTACCACAATGGCAAGTATCCCAGTTATATCACCCAAAGTGATTGGTTCCTGGAAACCTAAAGTGACTGGCTCTCGGAAATTTGTAGTTCAAGATGACCCAAACACTTCTGATTATTCTGATCCATTATCAGGTGTCCCAAAGGGTAAGGCCTTACCAGGGAATACATTGCAGCTGAATGGAAACCTGATAGTCTCAACATTGTCTAAGGCTTAAGTTAAATGTAAGAGCTATGATTGTTGGGCTCTATTTTACACCCATTTCCTGTGAATATGCAGACGGTGCAATCATGTTTTTCATACCTACTTATCCCATGGACAAGTGCTGCTTAGAGCTTATAATGGGAAACACAGATTGTAAGCTTAGTTTTTTTAATCCTAGAGTGGTCCAAAACTCCCTTTGAAATCAATGGCAGTTCTGGATACATTAAAAAATTACCTTCTGCACCTCCGTTTATTGTTTTCAATCTTAAACTGTTTAAGCAGTAACTTAAACACTGGCTTAGACTGTTAGTCCTCATGAATGGTTGCTTATGTTTTGGGTTTTTTTCATTTGGGTTGGGGGTGGTGGCAAAACAGAACACAAAGCAGAGCTCCATGAGACATCTGTTTGTTAAATGGGGCATATCCCAACCTCTGCGTGCCTGGAACGTGGTCCTGAACAAGAGTCAGAGTAGGAAACTGCTGAATTTTTATCCTCTGGATATGAGCATCAGTTTAGAGATGATCTCAGTACATACTGAGACATCCAGAGGTTTTAAGCTGAACACAAGAAACCTAATCTGCCTGTAGTTCATCTTTCTTTAGCCATTCCTCCAGCTAAGTGAGCCTTTGATTAGGTTCTTATGGAAACTGAGACTTTAATTCAATAGGACTACTGCAGTCAACCACAGGATTGAGAAGCTTCCAATCCCCTAACCAAAATTTAACACAGGTCTCTCCCAGTGCACAGCACAACAAGGTGACAGACATGTTTGCACAATTCTGTACTTACTGAAAAAATCTCACCAGCCAAAAACCATTTCTGTTTTATTACCATTCACAAAACATATCAGGTTTCCTATCAGCCATTATGGCCGTGCATTTGTCATTTTAATTTGTTGCAGTTATTTTCTGTTTTGCTTTAAGTTTTTATAATCATCTGCTCTTGGTTCTGAATCACATTTTGTGTCATAGCTATTAGTGAACTTTATTCATGTTTTCCTTCTGCTTCTGCACAGTGCCATTAAAACCTGTAACCCTGAACATTAACAATATTCAAAGGCCTTGCCTCTAACAAAAAGTGACTCTGTTCCTTCCCTCTTGCTCTTTCATTTTAACATCTCTTGGGATAGCAACAAAATTACTTTCATTAAAAACTAACATTGTCTTAGCTGCAAGATGTCTGTGGTTGCTTTAAAAAATCTAAAAAAAAAAAAATCAAAGGGAGCTTGTTAATACCCAAATAAAAAAAATTAATCAAATATTCAATTTCTTGGTCTAAGCTAAAAGTTTTAACATTCTCTAATAATTTAACCTAAGTTGTTTTTATAATGTTATGCAAGTATTATGTTCGTTATTGGTAAAAAATAAAAATCAGTGCTCTAAAACAGAATCACATTATCTATCTTCATACTTGGACATGTATAATGAGTGCAGGTGTGCCACTCCAGGACTAGCAGCCTGGGAGTGGAGTAGTTTGCAAGTTTTCTACTGTATTCTGTTAGTGTGGCTGTAACAATGCAGTATATATGTTATACATTTTTACACAACATTTGCATAATCCTGTCTCTCCTTTGATACTGATTTATGAGTTGGGCAGGAAAGTGAGAGAGAAATCCATCCATGAGTTATTAATTGCTGTCTGGCCCAGTAGGACCTTCTAACCTCAATTTTCCAGCAGAAATCATTAATGTTAATAACATAAGGCCCCTATTTGTGAGCCTTAAAGGAAATTTGGGGACAGGCTAAACAAAACATAATATAAGGAGAGAACCTGCGACAAGCATTCCTCATTATCAGAGAAAATGGACAGTCTTCATTTAGCCTTGTCAGTGCACACACAGTCATTTTATAATTTTTATAAAATTATCTGCATTCACCAGTGGAGTAGATTGCAGGATCCTACTGAGTTACGCCAACACCACATCCAGAGCACGTAAAACACTTAATAGACACTTCCATGAGTAAGGGTGCCATCTTCTGAAATATGTCAGTATGAAATACCTGTGGATTTATGATATCCTGCCTGTCTTTTGCAGGTGTGAGGTGGGAAGTACAATCAGGAGAGTCCAACCAAATGGTGCATATGAATGTCCTAATCACTTGTGTCTTTGCTGCGTTTGTCCTGGGAGCCTTTATTGCGGGAGTGGCCGTTTACTGTTACCGGGATATATTTGTGCGGAAATCCAGGAAAATACACAAAGATGCAGAATCGGCTCAGTCCTGCACTGACTCCAGCGGGAGCTTTGCCAAACTGAATGGGCTGTTTGACAGCCCTGTCAAGGAGTATCAGCAGAACATTGATTCACCCAAACTGTACACAAACCTGCTGACCAGCAGGAAGGAGTTGCCTCCAAACGGCGATACCAAGTCCATGATGATGGACCACAGGGGACAGCCTCCAGAATTAGCTGCACTTCCAACTCCAGAATCTACTCCAGTTCTCCAACAAAAGACTCTGCAGGCTATGAAGAGTCAGTCGGACAAAGTGCACGGTAACCTCAACGCTTCACGAAAGGAAACTCCCCTAAAAAGCCCTCAGTTTTTTCCTTCTAGTCCTCCACCCCACTCTCCTCTAAGTCATGGACATATTCCCAGTGCTATTGTTCTTCCCAATGCTACCCATGACTACAACACATCTTTCTCAAATTCTAATGCGCACAAGGCGGACAAAAAGATGCAACATATTGATCATCCACTTACAAAATCATCCAGCAAAAGAGACCACAGGAGATCTGTTGATTCCAGGAACACCCTGAATGATTTTCTGAAACACTTAAATGAAACTACTAATAATCCCAAAGCAATTATGGGAGATATTCAAGTGGCCCACCAGACTTTAATGCTGGATCCAATGGGCAATATGTCTGAGATCCCACCTAAGGTTCCCAACAGGGAGGCGTCTTTATACTCTCCTCCATCGACTCTGCCGAGAAACAGTCCCACAAAACGAGTGGATGTTCCCACCACTCCTGGAGTACCAATGACCTCTTTGGAAAGGCAGAGGGGTTATCACAAAAATTCTTCACAGAGGCACTCAATATCTGCCCTTCCTAAAAACTTGAACTCACCAAATGGTGTTTTGTTATCCAGACAGCCAAGTATTAATCGTGGGGGGTACATGGCTCCCACGGCAGGCACTAAGATGGACTACATGCAAGGGACGCCTGTCAGCGTTCACCTCCAGCCTTCCCTGTCCAGGCAAAGCAGCTACACGAGCAATGGCACCCTGCCTCGCACGGGAATAAAGAGGACACCCTCCCTAAAACCCGACGTGCCACCAAAACCCTCATTCGTCCCTCAGACAACACCAGTCAGACCACTGAACAAATACAGCTACTAGGACATGTCTGTGCTGACATGAGTGTGGCACTGACCTGTACAGGTTCTGAAATGATGTTGTGGTAGACACGTAAGGCAGAGACTTGCTTGTTACTAAGGAGAACAAAGTGGCCAAAGAAGCTGTCTTTACTTGAGCAACATCTGTGTCTTGCCACATTGTAGCTGTAGCAAGACTTCCTGTACTTGCTACAAGCAAACACAAAAAAAACAAAGGAAAGTGCTGGTCATTACATTTCTTTTGTTTGGAGCTAAGGAGACATGTAGCACAATGGGGTGGGGGCTACGTTACTGTTCTAAATAGCTAAACAACAGTTGTTGGAAAAAAATCAGTAAGCAAATACTTGAAAAATGGGTTCCATGTTAGACTGCCATTAAGTGTGGTCATTCCCATTAAATGTGAACATTTTACTATGTATGCATTCACCTTGCCTCTTGCACAAATGTCAGAAAATGGTAATGTCTCAATGAATAGCTGGGTTAATAATCAATTTGCTGGAATTAAGTCTCTGGCCCAACTGTAGCATTATTTTTTTCTCTCCATGTATGTGGCATTTTGTTTTTGCCACAGATAAAGCTGTGCGTGTGTGTGGATGTGTGTGTGTACTGTACACACTAGGATGTACTTAGATTCCCATTGCATCTTCTATGCTATGGAATTGTTTACATTGAGCATGACTGAACAAACAGATGACTCTGCCTTCTGCAGCCCGCTGGGCTCAGCTGGAGCCAGCTACGGATGAACTGCGCATCTCTGACAGCCTTCCGAGGGGAACGCCTGGATGAAAGAGCCACCCAGTCAAAGAGTGCTGATATGGTTAATTCTTCATAACTCTGTTATGCTGCTATTGATTCAGAGCTGTGCATTTCAAATCTAGTGTTTTGGGCTGGAACGGGGGAGTTCTGCTGTGTTTCCACAGTGCCTCCATCCAATACCTGGCCACTGTGAACTTGAGCCCCTGTACTTCTCACTGAGGGCAGCTAATTGTCAGTTCACTTGGCAAATGCCGGTGTAACTGGAGAAGGTCACGTTTTTGTTGCATTTAATAACGCCCTACACGCTGATAGACTCTTGTCAATAAAAAAGGAGAAACATTAATTGGCCTGGCAGAAGCAGCCTGTGAAAACTCAACAGTAGTGCAATCAATTTGTTTTTGTTGTGTAAAGTAAGGTTTGTTTTTTTCCAAAGTCATGCAGGTAATGACAATATTCTGTAAATATTATGTGTGAGTTTACCTGAATCTGTGCATTTTGTGCCTTATTCATGCAAATGATAAAAGTACTAAAAAAAAAATTAAATCTGTCAAGTGTTCTCACTATAGCACATATCTCCCGAGTGCCAGTTGTAAAACCTCTCAACAGCACCCAAAAAAAAAAAGATAAAACACAAGAATAATTAATGGTAACTAAAGGCAGCCTACAATCCAAGAAGACAGCAGCATTAAATCACCTTACCATGATAAACATTCCACTCCAGCTCTCTGAAGGATCAAACAGTTATAATGTGAAATCAAATGAGGTTTCTAGGGTAATGGAACACCTGCTAAAGTTGTGTAAGCTATTTAGTAGGGTTTACAGTATCCACTTGCAGCTGATGTTCAACACAGATGGCTATTTTAGCTTGCAAACTACACACTACCACATTGTTTATTGAACATAACTATAGAAATAACCATGGCAGAGGAATATTCATGAATTAGTGGGACAAATAGCTGCAACGGGTTTCAGAGACGGTGAAGATTTATATTCTGTGTTCAAAGGGGAGAAAAGGTTAGTCACTAAAAACTGGATCTCTGTTACAGAACAAAGAATAAAGGATAGAAGTAGTCATTTTGTTTTCTTGTAAGGCTGTAAGGGACATTTATTTCCTGAGACCTCTGGATCCAAAAATCAATGATCTTTCTTCCTAAACACTTCTGTCTTGCAACTAAAACACTACAGATTAATAACTATTAAAATGTGTTCAGTTGTCAGAAGACACAAACTGATCCGAATTCACTTTACAAATATTAATACAGACTTGTGTGACCCGGAAGATAAATGTATGTGAACCCTGATAACCTCCTGTAACATTGTGCTGCCTTGTAGATGGTAATGTGAGTTCTCTCAGTATTTATGTTGAAATTTCTAACATTCAACCTAGTCCTTATTCTGTTAATTTAATAATAAAAGATGCTTTATCCATTTGTGCAAAGGTAAACGCAGATTGTATCTTTTTTAATGGTACGGCATAAAAAAAGTAACCCTTAAATGAAGCTGCTCTATTACTATAGAGTACTTTAACATGTATAGATATCTTGTAAACTTGTATTGTGGATGTGTAAATAATATGTTCTTTGGGTTTTTAACACCGCATGTAAAGTCAAAATAAAATATTCCCATGTACTGCATGTGTAATTTCATTACTGGTGCACATGTGCTGTGGGATTACTGTGGGGGAAATCTCTCTTTGCCTGCAGTAGCTCTGCAAGGAGGGCGTGGAGCCCTTGGCTGCTCCCTGGCCTGCAGGACTTGCAGAGGCTGGGGTGACACACCAGGGTCCTGTGTGTCCTCTTCAGCCACTCTGAGCTCTGTGTCCCTGGGGCAGTCAGGGTCTGTCAGTGACTTTCGGCCTCCTGAGGTAAATACAAAAATCAGAGTAGCCAGCATGAGGTGATAGAGCTCAGTACAGAGTCGAGGCTGCCCACACAACACCACCACCATGCACTGAAGTTGATCCCTGGGGCTCCATGCAGGTTCCAGCTGGGCTCTAGTTCCCGCAAACCTTTCTTATTAAGGTCAAAAAAATACCAATTTTGTGCAAATAGAGTACAGTTCTGAAAGGAGGTAGTGTGTTCCTTCTGCAATGTAGATTACAAAAGACAGCACTAATTCCTGGCCAAATTAATTGCTGACTCACGTAGCAGGACATTCCTAAATACTTATTAATGCTTAATAATTGAAACTCACATTTCAGGCAGACAGCTAAAGCCCAACAAAAAAATAGATGCTGTATATTTAGTATGTGCCAACATCCCCCACAATTTTAAAATAATCAAGGTAATTTAGTATCAGAAAACAAATATAACATTCTTTTAATTAAAAGTTAATTTTAGATAGTGGATAAAAACGATTTTTTACAAGATTATGCTGTCAAGGTATTAATCATTTGAAATTGCTGTGCATGTTATAACATATAATGGCACCTAGTTGTATCTTACATAAAAAAATCTGAAGGAAAAAGAAATATGGTGCTTTTAAAGTTCCAAAGCTATAATGGCTCAATATATATTTTCTAGAACCAAAGAAAAATTTTTATTTTTTTATTAGCATGGGGTTTTCTTCATTGGCTGTGTTTATATATGAAATGAAGCATCAAACACATACAGCTCTCACAACATGCTGCTTTCCCTCTTTAAAATTAGCTATGCCTTTGGCACCAGTGTCAGCCAGGGTGGCTAAAGGCTTTCCCTCTGGAGGGGCTGTACCTGCCTGAGTCATCTTCAGCCAGGCATTAAAGGTCATTGTGAGAAAATGACAAATAGCTGGTTTTGTGCATCTGCAGCACAAATCCTGGGATAATTTTTGGTCAGAAAATGCCTCTATTTTATCTAAAATATGTCAAGTGACTATTTTCTGGGGTCCTTTGGTTTGGTCTGTATTGAACCAGCCTTCCCTTAACCAGTGATGTCCTGGCTGGATGTGTGTAGCCAGACCATCATCTCCCAGCATGCTCTGTCGGGCTACATGGTGCATGCAAACACCATGTTTTATTAATTTATTTTTATTTTTAAATACCTGGAAATAAATATTAAGAATTTGTTAGAAAAAAAAGTAAGAGAAAACTTTCTCTTTACTAACAGAGATGGCTTGTGTCCAATGACAATTCCAAAGCAGCCACCTACAGCAGCCCCATTCTGAAAGGGAACTTCAGCAATAAGAAAAAGCTTAGCAAGAAAACAGTTTTTCTCCTCCAATGATTTCCTGGGTCAGCCAGTTGGTTCTAAGCATCCTAAGGTCTCTCTTGAAGACCAATCTGAAGCCACAGGTGATAAAGGAGCAAATGAAGGGTGCTTGGTGTGCCTGGGGTCACCCCAGCAAGGGGAGGTCCCAGCACTGTGGGATGTGGAGCAGGGCAGCTGTGGACACGGGAGGGAAGAGAGAGGAGAGGCTCCTGCTCAGCTCTGGCTTGCTTTGGGTTTTGTAGAAAAAAATAGTTTTGAACAGAACACAGACAAAACACCAAAGGGCTGCAGGCCTGTGCTAGTGAGATGATTGCAAGAAAACCAATTTGTAAAGCTGTGAGCAGTTATCTCTATGGCTGCACTGCCAGAACAAACCTATGGCCTTTTAAATTGGGGTCTTAAAGTAATCACAGTAGTTAGAAAAATCAGGATGCCTCTGTCTTAGTGCTGTCTTGCTAATGACTCACTCTGTGACCCTGGGAAGATTATGCAGGGTTTATGCAGTAAATGGCTCCTCAGAATGCAGTGGGTTTAGTGCAGTTGGTGTGTTCTGTACTGTTTCTTCTAATGCTTCCTTCTCTCACTGTGATTCTGAGCACTAGCAAGGATATCTTGCAGGTAAATAAAGGGAAAGAGAAATACCTTCCCATCTGGGAAAGGTTAGTATTTGCAGGAGTAGGGAAGAGTTGGTTGGTATTTCCCCAGGTGCCTATTAATTTCATGGCATGGAAAAATATTTTTTAAAAATTGATCACGACAAAATACCTCATAAATGCAGCATCTGGACTTCAGCTGGGATGTGCAAGCTCTTCATATAAAAAGTACTACCAGGAGACCAACATACCAAGACTGCATTTGTTGTTCAAATGTCATCACATCACAGTATTAAAGAGCAAGAAAGCAAAGGATTTGGGAGGGAAAAAAACCACATTAAATATTTAATTAGATTCAGCTTTGCTTAGAGAAGTAGAGATTCTCACCTTTTTATTCAACTCTGCTAAAGTTCAGCTGGTGTGAGGGCCTGACTCTGGTCCAGCGATTGCTGCCTGCTTGCAAACATTTTCACTGGCATATTGCATTGGCCTGACACACATCTGAAATTATAATCTGTCCCAAACTCTCAACTGAGAAACTGTTTCTACTCTGCCTGAAACAAAATTTATTGGAAGTTCTGATTTTATTACTGCATTCTGAATTCATCTGAGGGCCTGATTTATGGTCTCCTCACTTGCTTTTCTCCTACAGTCACTTACAACTTTTCTGGGCTCTTCTCATTAGAATTGTAACTAGATCCCAGACTGTGTCCTGAGAAGGCTGCTGACCAGAGCAGAGGTATCAGAGGGTCGCCATGTTTAGGTAAGGATTGAGAATTCCTTGGGCTGCAATGGTGGCACTGCATCCTCCCTACCAGACTGGTGCCTCTGCCCTTCATGTCAGCCAGAAAGTGTTGCTTAAGCTCCTGTAATGCTTTAAGGGTAGGGGAGGAGAAGAAAATCTACCACATAGACTGTCCTGACCATTTTCTGGAATGATCCCCATTTGTCAACATAAAAGGAATTTTATGACTGAAAAACTTAATGGCCAAAAAAATAAATCCCAACCTCCAAACTGACCTGCGCACATCTTGCTGTCCTTGTTTTGAGAATGAGAAGCTGTTTTCCAGGGCACAGACTTACTGAACTGCACAAAAATGAGGAAAGAATACCAGTTCTCAGTGGAGGCCCTTCTGCAGGATCATACCTGGCTGTAATAGCTGGTTTGTAACTTTTTCCAGTAGCTGACCTTAGCCATTGGCAGAGGCAGTCCATGAGCTCAGTGGTTTGCTTCTGCAGCAGTATTGACAGCCTCTAACATATGTCTGTTCCTGCACAGAAATGGACAGCTGCCTAGTAAGAGAAGAAAGGTGGCAACTGGCTTTTAATTTCGGTCACTTCAAGCACAGGGTTATTTCTAAAATCTTTGATTTACAATACTAGCCTCACATGAGGAAAAAATAATCAGAAGCAGATCAGAGCAGATGAATCATAAAAGCAATGCATAAGCTAGCTGCACCTTCCTTTTCTGTGCACTGAATATCCATGTGATTACTCTGATTTCCTCAGGAATACATGCTGGTCAATTAACAGCCTGAGATGTTGGGGGTTTTTTTGTTAGAGACTAATGGCAAATTTTTATGATCAGGCCGTACTGTATAACTATGAATGGCCATTAGTCACAGGTTATCGTGCCTGGCCAACAATTAGGTGAGAGAGAAGCACTTCCAATATTAATGTGGCGTGTGAGAATTGATTTCTGTGAAAGCTTGTGCATGCAGCTCTGACATTCCATCTCTGTCACTGCTGCTGGGGTGAAATACTGCCTCCATCCAGGGAGATGGCAGAGCTGCATGGGCCAGGCCTTCCCAGTCACTCACTCAGCTGTCCCCAGCAAATGTTAAGGAGGTGTGAGCAAGGCCAAAGCAAAATGGGATGCACATCTGCAGGAAAGCATTTGCAGCCCCCAACATCATCTCTGGCCACAAGTGTTTGATAGGGATCAAGGCTTCAGGATAAGAAAAATGTCTCTGTAGGAATCACCTGCTTTTTCTGGTCATTGGAGAGTTTTCCAGCAGGTGCTGTCATGGGAACTGAACAGGCTTGCTTGGGCCAGCTGACATTTTGTGTGTGGAGTCCTCCTGCCATCCCTGGACCTCAGTGTGTGTGGCTGCAAGTCTGCTTTTAAATTTGCTAGCAAATCCCATCAAATATTGGGCTCAACTAGGATATAAGGTGCCAAATGCTGAGCTCCCAGGCACAGGAGAAAAGACAGGTGAAGGTACCCAGAGAGCTCATTGAGACTGCTGGGAGGGCACTCCTGGTGCTAACAGAAGCAGAAGAAGGTGTCTTGAGTTTGTTTCACTTCTACTGGTAAGTCAGGCACACCTAAATATCAAAATCACAGAATGACTGAGGTTGGATTGGACCTAAGATCATCTGTTTCAAGCCCCCCTGCTTAAGCAGGACCACCTGGAGCCACTCAAGCATTCAGGAAATCACTGACCTTAGCTAGGACCCTGGACTGAGTGACAGTAAAAATGATTATTCATCCTTAAAACCCTTCTTAAAAGAACTTTCAGATTAGGCGGGTCTTCTAGCAGACAGGTGAAGTCTTCCTTCTACTCAGACTGAGGGGAGTTTAGATATCCAACTACTCTTTTTATTTCAGCACTTACTTCTCTTTGACAAGCATAGAGTGCGCATCTCAAACAGTCCTTCTCTGTTCAGATCCCAGAGGATCTCTGCTGCTCCTAATGCACAGCGTACGGTTCTCCGTGCGAGCCTTTCATCTGAAATGACATCACGATCAAAGGCAAGGTTATACAGAGTGCAACACACTGAGAAAGTCATGTGATATTTCACAGCTGCTTCATTACTGGGACGACAGTTCAGAAAGTACTTGAAAATGACATTTTACTATACATGATATGTTCCATATTACAAGCATTCCTTGCCAGTCTCTGCTGCTTCAGTTAAAGTGCAGTACTGCGTAAAAGACTGGATTTGCTCTTCCCCAGGAACCAAACTCCAGCTAGAATTGCTCGCCATACTCTGAGGGAGGGGATACGTCTCAAAAGGCTCCAACTACAAAAGGTATTCTAGAACAGGAGGAACAAAATATCACATAGGACACAAAGCAAGATCAGTTGTCAAAAATATACTTTTTGTCACATTTCAGATGAAAACCATTTAGAAACCTGTCATCTCAACTTGATGGCAGGAGGGAGGAGAAAATGTTTGCCCTGAAACTGGTTGACAGAATGGACAGCTTTATGATGTTGGCTTCTAATACAATCTTGCAAAAATGCCACCCAGCTAACAATGTCAGCAGTTTCTATCTAAACCCAGTACTGGAGCTTTTACACTCCTCCTTGTGTTCTCTGAAACATGGTCTAACTTGTTTTGCACAGAGCAATAACTAACCTGTCATGAAGCTGCACTTTACTATTTTAGTAGTTGTTTGTTTTTTCACAAAGTCCTTCCAATGAAGGCTTCTCTCCTGAACTGCTGCTTTGTAGGATACTCCAGCCACACTCTCCTCTGCTTCAGATGCAAAGTGAAGTCAGGATCAGAGGAGCTCAGCTTCAAAATGGCAGACTGCACCTTTGTTATGCCCCAGTCTCACCCCCGAGCTTGTCACAGCATGAATGACAAGGCAGAACCTTCTCCAGGATGGTTCCCTATTAAGTCCTTCCTATCAAGCATGGGTTCCTCCATCTCATCAGTGTAACTCAGGTATTGACATTTGTCTCTATGAAAATTTCCCCAGAACTCCATCAAACACCCATAAGTAGCTTGTCCGTAAGTCAAGGAGAGCAGTGGGGCAACAGACCCAAACAAGGGGTCTGAAAGCAAGTCTGGAAAACTGACAGAAACCAGCAGAGGTTCCATGTCTAAATGCCACTCGTGCCTTTGAAAATCCCCTCAGCTGTTAGGCCTATTTAATCCTTGCTCTCTGCTCAGACATTACCAAAGACGCCAGCTCTGATGTGTAACATTCACCCTGTAGACATGGGGAAGACCCATGGCATCACTGCACAACACACCAAATCCCCTAATCCCAGCCCTACAGACACTGACCAGCTAATGCCTCCTGATGACAACAGAATTTCAACCAATAAACACAGATTTACAAAGTCCCTAATACCTTTTTTAAAGAATTTCTCTACTATCCAAGGTTACAGAATCTGTTTCCATTTTGGGGGCTACTTTCCTCACTGAGTTTTTCTGCTGCTATGGCTGTTGTTTTAAAATAAAGCCATTCTGGAATACTAATAAGTCTATGTGAATTCTTTTCCCCCTAAGATTATTACAAACGTTGACATTAAATGTACTAGCCTGAACTCCGTTTCTGTCTGATTTAATAAATTTATGCCAGCCAACCAGCAATTTTTTTTAATTAACCCTGGAGGTTAAATGGAAGTTTACTAAAATGAGAATATGTTAAATGAATAATTTCTCTTGCCTTCTTTCACGAAGTCTCTCTCTTACCCCAATAATCAGTTCAGCTGCAAAGAGATCAATAAGGTCTTTCAATTCAATAAGTAGAAGGCATACATTAAAAGGTTGGTAACAAACCTGATATACTGGAGAAGATATTTCAGCTTTTATGGGTTTTTTTGACACTAAATCTATCTGCTAAAAATTCTTGAGAAAAGGTTACTGCCCATACACTAATATTGCCAAATGGCATAATTTGTTAGCAGCGCTTGGGAAGATATCCTGGCATTTATCCGCAAACACAAGTCTTGTCTGTTAAATCGTCATTACAGAAGAAAGCACACTTTTAATCTTAAAGCAAAAAACAGCTTCAGAAGCCAACCATCGTTGGCTCGTCCCATGCCATAAATGAGCACAGCAGGTTATCCTTTCCTAGACTGTAAATTCCCAATTGAATTCAGCCCTTCCCATGAAGGAGACTCCCACCTAACAGCTCACCAGGCACGGTGTGTGCAGCCCAACACCCTGCACACACTCCCCTGTCACTGCTGTTAGGGACCTGTCTCTACACAGGAGCTGGGTATTGCTCACCCCAGGAGTGGTCACTCACAACAGTCCAGTGCAGGTCATGCTTGTGAGCTAAGATTAAATTCACCACGATTTAGTGTCAGTCTCACTGAAGGACATGGAACAGTATAAAACCCTCCAGTTGTATCCCCTTTTGGGCTGTGATTATACCAATAGCTTTAGATCATTAAACGTACCCATCATCATACTTCTATCGATCTCAAGCCAAACGTGCAGGCTCCCAGGGAGAAGGAGTGAGTTTTTAAGAGAGTTGAACTGGAACAAGGACTCAATGACAGCATCCATGCAGAGCAGCAGAGCTGAGCTGTGCAGCTCCCAGCAGAGCAGCCAGCGTGTTTACATCCACTGCAGGAGGATGTGTTCCCAGAATTTCATGCCGCAGAATCCTCTGCGTGGATTTAAATCCTCAGAGAACACAGAAGTCTTGGTTTATTCCTGTGATACTTCAGTAAAACAGAAATCACCTGGCAGATGCTTCTAGTCATGTTTGGCAGGAATTTACTAACACTGGTTCAGTTCTCATCACGATCTTGAGTTCTCCTCAGTGGCTCCATTTAGTTCTTGTTAAGTAAACACAACTAGCACTCAGGAAAGTGCTCAAAGTAAAGCACTTTATATGAGGTGCCTGACTGAAATAAGCATTTCAATTAGATTCATTAAGTAAGTTATTACTTGCTAATTGAATAGCAACAGACTGCTAAGGATCACTTACTGAGGTCTAATAAGTATGTAAGAGTGAAATCTACTCTTCATGTAATTCCATCAGCAATAAACTAGTATAATTAGCTTCTTACTAACAAACTTAAATTGTGGGGAATGTTGAGGCAGATAATTGGCACTTAGGAAGATACCTATAGCAAGTTAGTGGGGTATCAATTAACATACTTATGAAATGTCAGTTTAAACTCTGAACAAATAATTTATACCAATGGGCTTGGGTACTTACTTAAAAGCTATTTAAATGCTTAAAGTTTCATATTCAGGAAAAAAAAATAAAACAAGTCCTCTCACTGCTCTTTTAAAAAAATTATTACATATGCTTCATTTCCAGGTGCATAACCTATGAACTACCTTCAATAACCATCAGTAAGGACTCTGGGGGTGCTGGCTATAAATCCTGACATGTGAGTGGTTCAAGAACCTGTTTTCCCAGGCTGCTGTCTGCTCAGGAGCATGCTTGCCTTTCACCCCTCACTCTCTCACACCATCTGAAGCCTATTTAGCAACTTTTTCTCACAAAATTGTGCTTCCAAAGAAGTATTATTCAGCTGAGAAAGAGCTAATTCCTGCTCCCTGCACTTTCAGACTCAACCATCACAGGACCTCATTAGGATCAAATTAGGGTTCATACCCCATGACTGTGAAGTTCCATTTTATTACATAGGGACTCTGAGGCACCAAAGCAGCAACTTTTGTCCAATGACATGGAAAGACCTCATGGGATCAATTCCTTCCCCAGGAGCTAGTAGATAAAATATCTTTCTATGTCATTTGGACTGACCAACCTGAGGGAACAACATAAACATAGTAACTGTCTGGTCAGGAGAAGCAGCAACAGGACCAGCATTCATGCCTCTAGTCCTGGGAGCTTACCACAGCTCCATCTTTTCCTGTTCTCCAGATGTTCTGGAAATTCTTTGTCTTCATGTTAGAAACTGAAATCTCTCCTCTCTATGACTTAATATGCAGGTTGGCTGAAGGAAACGAAATATTTTGCGGTGGCACAGTGTGTATGGAGCACTTCTGTTTATATGCAAAGCCTGAGCCCTCAAACCCAACAGAGGCCAAGGGTGGAAGGCAAGCAACTCCCACTTCAGGGAGCAAGGGCAGCTGGTGGTGGCAGAGGTGTTGGACTGGAGCCTCAGTGCAGGTGTTTGCCTGCAGTGAAGGTGGAGGCAGAGACACCAGAGCAGGGGGGAGGATGCCAGGCCAGGAGAACTGGGGACAGCACACAAGAGTCCCCAGCTGGGCACACCAGGGTGTGGAGCAGACAAGGTGCAAGGGAAGGGGAATTCAGGGCTGGAGTCTGAGCTGGGTGAGGACAGGAGGGCCAGGAAGCAGGAAGTTATTGGCAAGGGTAGTAGTACTTGCCATTTAAAGGGTATATGTGCAAACCAATTTTAGAAACTTCTGTTTTAAATTGGGTTCACCCCTCCCCCTTCCCCACATACAGAAACACACACTGATCCATCATCTATTTTAAAAAATTGTCAGCATATCCCTGTCAGCTAGCTGTGATTTTTTTTTCAGCTATGCCAGCAAAAGCCCTAATGTAGACACAGATATAATATGAGCAAAAGGGGGAAAAAACTTTATTTTTGCCAATACAGCTTCTTTTGCTCAGGCAACTGATACAAGGTATATTTTTGCAGGTGGTTTTTTTTTTGGTTTTTTTTTTTCTAGTGTAAGCTTCTGCACTCTGAGTGATTGCACTGTCAGTGCAGTCGTGCACTAGGTTCAAAAAAGGTGTCCACAAGACCTTAAATTGTGTTGGGGAAAGGACAGGGCCCAGCACTGTGAAATCCTGTCAGTACCTGGAGCTCATAGACATGGATGCAATAAAAATACAAAATAATACAGAATTTCAAGCCCTCTGTTCCCAAGCTCCAGAGTAATGGCAGCCAGATTTTCCTCACTTCCCAACCTTCCCAAGAAGCAGCTTCAGCCCAGGGCAGCACTGCAGGTAATCAATGTCTTCTTAGAGTAAATTATATCCTAAAACTTTGAGCTGCTTCAGTGTCCAGAAGCTGAGAAGTATGAGAAGGACTTTTCTGTTCTGTATGAATGGAACAAAACTTAAGCATCTAGGGGGAAAGGCAATCTCAAATTATAAATAATGCAGAAACTCCAACACACCTTTTAAAGCCTCAGTCCCCTTATAATTTAATGTTTGAAATGCTATGCTATTCCTTTGGAAGCTTTTCTCTCTCCACTGCTGATGATGGTCCATCTTCTTAGACACTTGAATAATGTCTCTCTTCCTCTAGTAACACCTTTTTTGACTGCTGCTCATGCATAGTAATGCTAATAATCTTGCAGCTTTCAGCAACATTTTTCTTCCTTTAAATGAAAGCCTGGTTTTATGCAGGCTGTTTTGTTCAGTACCTTGTCTCCTGCATGCCCCTTTCACTGCACAGGGTACCTGTGTACATACAAATGTCTGTTTACTGCTGCCCATTATGAGCTGTTCATGTTCCATTTAGCAGCGCGCAGGAGAATGGGACTAATTGATTACCTATATTGTATAAATTTTAGCAAAGCATAAATGATACAGTCAAGATTAGCTTGCCATTATATTCACTATTTTACAAATCTATATGTAAGCATAATCCCTCCCAAAAGAACTTATACCATCATTAACCAGGGACCTTGTGCATGTGAAATGGACTTGATACCCAGCAAATTATACAGCAGATAATACCATGTGCAGTCAAGTAGAAGGATATATTTTATACTACCTGACAACCACAGAGTTTTACACTTCTTTCCTTAGAGAAGATGAATTCAGATCCTATCGCCTCCTAAATGTAATAACGTAAATATAGACAATAGATAAGTATTAAGCTCATTTGTCAAGGAAAATCAGGTAATTCACCTCAGGTCATGAAGCAAGAAAGGACAAAAAAAGCAAACAGAATCCAAAATTTAACTGTTAGTCTGGTCCTATAACTGGTGGGACCACGCTAATGTCCTTTGTGCTTCTAAGTTATTTTTAAGCACCTTCTCAGCCATCATTAAATGTTAAAAGGATCTTGTATCTTTTGGAAAGGGTGCAGTTGAAGATCCTGGCTATTTCCAAAGCTTCCTGAAATAGAAATCCTCACGTGTAAATGGCCAGTGTAGAATTACAAATGCATTTTAAATAAATAATTCTGGTAGGAAACCTGGACTAAAATCATTCTAATGACTTTGATACAAGTGCACAGTTGGTCTGTGAACTTGCAGCCGCTGCAAAGAGTAATCACGTTAATCTGAACACTATTCCAATGGCAGCTGACAACGAAACGAACACCAAAGTAGTCAGCTCTGGCCTCTCCTGCTTATTCAACCAATGTTCCTGCTGCACTTAATATTATCACTGTAAAATCCAGAGAGAACCCTTCTCCTTAAATATAGTCTGGAAACAAAGTCGTAGGCTGCATTCTCAGAAGCAGTCACACACTATTAAAACAGAAGAAGAAAATTATAAACAAGAGCTTAGAATAAAGGTAAAAAACACAGACACCTTCAGAACATTGAACATGATTACAGCAAGTGCCATCATTTGCTTTCCCTTTGAGTTGGTGTTAACAAGTAAAGCATTTTACTTGTCTTTGTTTACCAGCAGAACATAAATACTGCATAAACTACATCTTCTTGCCAACTAAGCTTTGTCTGCAGGATGGCAGTTTGTTCTAACTATGCTTACACTTCCAAAGAGTTGAAAGCTCAGTGGCTGAGCAGGGACAATGTGGAATGCTATATACATGTGAAATGCATTCTTCATTAATAAGTACTTGAGAAACCTTAAATATCTCAGCTGGAGACTGCCCAAAGGTCTGCACTGCTCATCAGGCTCTATCTCCAACAAGTATTTCATGAAACACCTGAATTTGGAGCCTAGATCCTAGTCTAAACAGAGGCTTCCTAATGGATTTAGAGCCACCCTTCCTAGGAAGAGAATCATAAAAGCTCTCAGGTCTTTCTGAGATTGTCTAGTAGTGCCAATGCACTACTAGACAATCCAGCAGTGCCCTGCCTAGGCCCTCTGTGTGTACTGGCTTCCCTAATTTTTCCCAGAGAAGCCCCTCTTCCTCGCGTACAGAGTGGTTGCCCAGAGCTCTGCAGCCTCCCTCCAAGGAGCCAGCTGCCCCATGCCCCTTGCCAAAGCAGCTGGGATCCTGGTGAAGCCCTCCTGTCCTGGGTGCAGCATTGCCAGGCAGGGCTGTGCAAACACCTACAGTGCCTACGAGCCTCACAGGGCCACCCAGCTAGTATGGAACAATTTTATACAAAAGAACTTCAAGATGGCTCTGAATGGAGAGCCACAGCACTGAGTGAGCTCCTCGTGGATATTCTTGCAGAGCAAACATCGAGTGATGACAGGGAAGGCTCCTGCATTATTGTGTGCTATTTTGTGGGGATAGGAAAAAAGAAACCCCCTTTTGTCCTTACCTTCCCACCAGGCAGGCACAGGGGCTCCAGCCAATTCAGCATGAGCTGATCTAAACTCAGCTGTTTCAGTCTGCCTATGATGGGCTGGTTCTGCCTCCACAGCTGTTGGAGCTGTTGTTAGGACCTATGGACTGGGAGGAAGGAGGACCAGTTTCTACTGGGTTTGTGCAAAAATGAAGCTGGGCTTATGAAAGAAATTGTATCAAAATTTGTCTTTCAATTAACCCAAGGATGAAATGCCCTGAGTGCATTTGCCTTGCTTGAACAACTTAGTTCTGATTTCCCATTTCCCATGGAAGCAAAACAAAAGAAATTATATGCCTAAGCCTGGCTCCTCTATCTAATACAAACTGGGCTGTACTCCACAGATTGCTGGATGAAAAATTAGCATCAAGTACCAGCATGCAGTGTGTAACATCTGGAAAAAAATTATAGAGCCATCTCCATTATATTTTAGAAGAGAAGAGAAACCTGTAAATTGCAGAAGGTATAAGAAGAAATTCTAACAGATTGTACATTGTCAGGGACTCTATTTCCAGCTGTGGAAAACCTGATAACAAAGCACACTATCACCTCAAAGTTCAGACATCAGCAGAAACAAGGCAGCCCCCATGGAGAGCTTCCATGCAATATGGGCTTTCAAAATGGCAGATCCCCACAGGTAAGAAGAAGCCTGGATGCTTTGGAGAAAGTCTGAAAATGTTTAAAGGATCAAGTTATAGCCTTGAGTAAGATATTCCTTTTTTTGTATCTGTGGGGGACGTTTTCCGTGTTTTGTGCATTACATAAAAGAGAGTGAGGACGCTTTACTTATAATAATATCCTCGATAAGCATATATTCTTAGGAGAATAAAACGAGGATGATTAGAAAGCAAAAACAAAGGAGACAGGAAAATTCTAGGGACAAAATGTTCTTGACTGGCTGTGGATAAAAAAAAAATCAAGAGCTGCAAAACAGCAGCCCCTGTTATTTGCAAACACGTACCAAGGAGGCTGAGAATAGATCCAATGACAGCTGCAGCCTAATTGATAGGAGACTCGCCTAACAGGTTGTCAGACTGCTGCGTGGCTTCAGTCCAGGCCACGTTGCTGGAGGCACAATGTTAGAAATACTGACAAACGTTTACTAAAAATAAATAAAAAATATTCCAGGGCAAAGGGAAATATGGCTCCAAGTGACTACTTGCAAAATTGTGTTAGATCTCTAGGAAAGAGGAAAGTAAGCGGCAAAACGTGTGAGAGTCCCCCCAGGGCCTGCAGGACAGACGCAGGCAGCCTGCCAAGGCACTCCAGGATTGTGCTGCCTGTCAGGAACGTTGGCTCTGGGTGTGCTGAGAGCAGCTCTCCACAGAGGCAACAAAAATAACCACCAGATCAGCAAAGAGCACAATCAGGAGAGTTGACTAGCTGCAAAAGAAAATTATATTAGATGCATACAGATGGATCTATTTAATGGTAGGAAGGAAACCACAGGGCAAGTCTTTGAGCTCTTTTCTTACTTACCAGGAAAAGGATGTATGGTTTCCTTGGCCAGTAGGGATGGGGAAAACTATGAGAGAGTTGAAAGTGGCTTAGGTACAGCCCTCAGCCCATCTCATGCAATACACTCACTGCAAGTCACATTTGGGAGTCTTTGAATGCATTCAGCTACATGCTAGGACAGAAAGCTTGAAAGAATCATTGGTCTTGAGCTCCCAAGGCAGCAAGACATCCAAGCAAGCTGCAGAGCAGAGAGGTGAACAAGAGAAAGCTAAAGCAGAAGGAGGAGGGGGAAAGTGAGAAGCCACATGGATGAAAGCCTGTTAGGACTGTGAAGGCTGCTCTCTTTGAAGGAGATCCAACCTTGGTAAAGCTGAGACTATGTGGGAGGAAAACAATCTTCTGAAGGTAACACCTAACATTTTCAGAGGCACCTAGGGCAGGAATATTGCTGTGCATGTGTACACAGAGGAACCGTGGGACATGAGTATACAGTCCCACTGGATTTACTAGGACTACTGATCAGACAAGTAAAGTCAATGTCTGAAGACAGCTGAGTAAAACAGCACTGGCTGAGTTCTCCATCTCTCCCTGTTGTCTTGGGACTACTGCACTTGACACTTCTCTGTTAATCTCTGGTGATAATCAGCAAATTAACACATTCAGAATTCATTCCCAAAAAAAATACTTCATTAATTTCTATAGAAAGGAACTTGGGAACAAGCACTTTCTTTACTTGGTCATACCCCGATATAAATTTCTGTCTCTGAGAATGTCCAAAGACATTGTGAAATACCCATAAACAATGTTATGCAGAACGAACCAAGTAATTTGAAATAACAATAAGCTTATAAACTTCCCCGTCTTCATACAGTGCAAAAGAATGGCAAAATGCAGCCAGGAATCATTTGGTGCTCTCTCCTTTATGGAAATTGACATTAGGTCTTTATGATCCCTGAATTAAAACTCAGAGGGCACTGAGTTTTTCCACAGCAACATACAGAGATCTAACAGAGGACCACCATGAAAATCAGTGGAGAAGCCATATGGCTAACAGGGTACGTTATGCTCCTCAGCACTGAACTAATCCCTAGGTAGCTAAGGAGAACACAAAAATTACTCACAAGTCAGGGCAGTCTGGATGAGTGGAGCTCACTGCAGCCAAGGGTGCTGCCATGTGACAGTGAGGCACTGTCAGAAATGGGTTTCAGAGGTAGATTTCTGCAGAAATCTGAAATCCCAGCCTCCTC
The DNA here is from genome assembly GCF_901933205.1 of Camarhynchus parvulus. Lineage (NCBI taxonomy): Eukaryota > Metazoa > Chordata > Aves > Passeriformes > Thraupidae > Camarhynchus > Camarhynchus parvulus. The sequence goes on from NC_044580.1 coordinate 9,568,082, forward strand.
ATCACAATCTCCCCCTGAAGAGCAACTGCTAGGAGACACTTCTCCTTTACTAGGTAAATTCAGCAGCTGTTTCCAGTATGGATAATAGGGAATAACAAACAAGAAATTCCGAGCAAGAATCATGAAACAAAAAGTTACTAATAAATGGAGCCAAAATTCTCAAAAGTTTTATGCTTGGTGGATGCCTGTGTACATACATATACCCAGTTTATGCATGCTGACAGATCAGAAGACTGTCTGATAATTACAGGAGGAGGTGAGCCTATTTGCAAGCTTCACAACCAAATCACCTCTGGATTGTGCACATCGTGAGAGTACCAAATTAAGAAAATTAAATCACACAAAACTTTGCTACACATTCATAGCCCCAGATCTGACTTAATCTAATAGTCACCCCCTCTGCTGTTAACTATAATGAAAACCCAGTCCCTCAGCCATGGGGAATGTAAAGTCCTGTGGAGGGCTCACCTTCTGCTTCATAAGGCCCAGTACTCAGCACAATCCAAGGTGCTGTGTGGGAGAGAAGGCTGTTGACAGAACCACTATTTCTGTATTTTTATGAAAAAGGCTCCCTGAAGAGTATCCTTGCATCACATTACTGCACAAATGGTATTACAGCTTTTGCTGGAAAACAAGCGTCTCAATTTTTCGCATGAAGTTTTTTCCCCCTTATAAAAGCCTCCAACTTGGACTGGGTGAAATTTAGAAGCACGATCCCCTTATTGACCTTAATAGAAACAAGATTGAGGTCTATAATAAGCTTTTATTTAAGGCAGACAGGCTCTTTTGTACTGTGTTTTTGTAACTTCACTAGACCTTAGAAAGCATTAACCTGTTTTGAATTCACAACACTACTCCTTAAATAGTGGACTCTCACCCCAGAGAGTAAGGATGCTGGAACACTGACCTCCTGCATCCAGGGACTTTGATCATGAGTTTGCATCCCAGAACTGAAGGTCAGGTTTAGATCTCAGCTCAGTATATAAGCACATAGTGGGAGTGAAGAGTTATTTTCTAGGGCACATGAGTCAAATGCTCCATGCTGATAGAGAAAATGGTATGGTTACTGAATGTAAAGGAGTTGCTGCTTCTTTACAGCCAGCCCACTTCAACAGAAACCTCTGCAGAAAATAATGTGGAACACTTTCTTACTGAGCAACCTACTGAAAGATCTTGTTTATTGACAGGGAGCAAGAGATGTGAGATAGCAGAGCACAGGAATATGCAAATACAGTTTGGGGTTTTACCATAAAAACATCTTTCTGTTTTTAAATGGAGCAAACTGTAGTTAGTCCATTTCCCCAGACAGCACAATCAGAATTTTTGAAATTCCATTAATTATTCATAAATTGCATCTGTGTCATCCCAAGAAGCCGATCTAGGCACAGTGCTCAAAATTCAAAAAAGGGCTGAACATGTCAGAAGGGGATCCAAAGCCCCATACACGAAACTGCCAGAGCACAGATATGCACATTTGAAGCTCCATCTCTTATTGGAGCATAAATCCTGGGCGAAGCTGCAGGAATCTTCAGCAGGGCTTCAACACTCAGAGTGACACAGCCGTCTTCTGTATAGTTTTTTTTGAGCTTTCAGGCACTCACCTGGGCTCCTGCTATGCTGCAACCAACCAGCATTTGATTCACCTTTCACATAAAGAAAAGTGTTTCCAACTCTGCTTTCAGCAGTATAGTTCATAATTAATTTATAACTCAAGTGATTTGAGTTTCAGTTACCATTATTCAAGGCATACAGCAGGCATTGGCACCACAGGTCAAGGCCATTTGTTGACCATTCCTGATGCTCTCCAACATAGCAACAGAACTGCTCAAGAACATCCTCACTGCAATTTGAGAACTGCAATCTCCAACTGTGTTCCTTCAGCAGCTTCACACTTTCCTTTGGCTACGACAGTAAAACTCATCTCTGTGGGATACTACCCAGGACAAAACTATGCAAAGAACTCCCCAGAGGCACAATGACTTACAGCCCCACTGTCTGTGCTAAACACATTTCTAGCATTAAATCCAAATCCCAGCATAGATGACAAGAGCAACAAAAAACCCAACTCCCTACTTTAAACACCCTAAACAGCACCCTGTAGCCCAAGTGACTGCTGTTGGGAGGCAAGAGATGATACAATCAACTATTCACAACAGGCAATTATTTCAGGTTCTATTTGGAGGTACATGAAGGAAGGAAAAAAACTTATACAGCAGAGCACTGCTGCCATATCCTACAAGATCATTAGCACAACATTCTACCTTTGTCCTTTAGCACTTTTAGGATCACTTCCTCAGGTTTTACTAAAGCAAACAGACTGTAAAACTAAGCCCACATCAAGTCCTTACTCACTATCATAAACATTTCCAGGTACACACATTTTCTTCCACCAGAAAGGATGAAGCCCTGTACTACCAAGGACACCCCCACCTAAACCACCCTCTCTGCACACCACTGCAATGGCCTCAAAGAAGGCACTGGCAATGCTGGATCAGAGCCTTCCTTCTTTCTTCCCCAGCCCTGTATGCAGTGACTAAAAGTTGTATATTGCCCATCAATGTTTTGGCACTAAGTGCAGGGCTGGAGTCAAACAGCTTTTGTTTGGCTGCAGTTCACCACCCCCCCCAATTAGTGGTTTTCTTAATCATGTGAATAACAGTTGTTTTGTCAAGGAGCATTTTTTAATCACTATCAATTCAAATAAAGACTTTGCTAATCCTTCAAGCCATGCAAAACAGGCAGGTCACAACAGTTTCAGGGCAATCTTTTATACTTACTGCTATTGGAAAGGATGCTTTACCTGAATTGTTGGTATTGGAACTCTTGCTGTTTAAAATGCTCAGCAAGAAACTGTCTTCCTCACAGGTGCTGCAGCACCAGAGATTACATGTTGGTTAACAAACTTCAAGTGACACATAGGAAGATTAAGCATATGTACTAAACATAATTTGTACAGCTTTGGTCTTATAAGGCACACCTAACAGCCCATTAATGATCAAGTTGTCACTATTATTATTTACTGAAAGCAAACACTGTGTCATGGTACAAAGGGAAATAAGATCTACTCCTTGTCCCAGTAAGTTGGAAAGATTCAATCACTTGGCTTCAATGAAGAACTCAAAGGGGCCAATGAACAGGTGAGTGACACTAGCTGTAGACCATGCATGAAAACATTCAGTGGCAGAGAGGTGCCTTGGAAAGCTGTAAGGCTATAAAAACAGAGGTGTAACTTTCAATGCACATTAATCCTAACCAGTTCGACTTAACCTGACAGTAAGTACCAAGCACTAACAATACAAGAAGCCTGAAACTGTGAGAAGACAGACAAGCCCTTACCAATCTGCTTGGTCCAGCTTCCTGGCTTTTAAACTCCACCCCTGTAAGCCTTTGTGATGGCCCAGGTTGACTGACTTTGAGAGGAATGCTCGTGGCTTAGGCAGATATTAGATTGCAGGTGAAGAGTAGAAATGGCCACAACCACCTAGGTCCCAACAGGATCACCAACTAGTGCTTTTGCTTGGCCCAGTTTCATCAGGATTATTGTGTAAAGGAACAGCATAGAGGGTTAGCAAAGGAAAGATAACCAAGAAATTCAGGTCCTTTCTGCATGACCTCAGCAACATTCTCTGCCCTGCATGAGTTTCAGTCCCTTACTGGTAAACAAGGGCCAACCTGAAGGACAAAGTGCTGTGTGATAACCCAGTGAGCAATCTGTCATTGTGAACGTGTCCCACAGATTGTATGTTACAAATAGTAACATACCCATTTTAACATGTTAAGTTTAATTTTGTTTCAAATGCCTGTTTTTTACTGTCTAGCATAACAATATGATTACGAGTCACCCCTTTATCACATGGATATATTCCATCATTCTATACTACAGTAGTAACATATTGTGTATAGTATGACGATTATGACTATGTTTCCCAGAAAAATTCCTGAAGAACAAAAACCTGTTAATTATTGAAATTATTTTCTCCATGTGTGTCAATTCACTTAATCCTGTGTTCAACTCAGCAAGCTTTAATCCTTCTGCATATTTCCAATTCAGTTATATCACCCTTTTAGCTACTGCATTTGCTCTTAATAGAAATTTTCCCTTGTGGCTCATTTATATTCAAGAGACTATGCAGGTCACCCAGTGCAAATATTTTTGGATCATTGGCGATGTCATTGTCCAGAATCATATTCACTCTATTTCCTCCATTCCCAGAATGAATTTACTAGGTATGGGACGCTGGAAAAAAAGCTCTTGGTCTCATTTCATATTTAACTGAAGAAGCAAAAGAGAAAATAAATGAAGTCTGATTTGCATGAAATCATGCATTCTGTACCTTAGTGTTGAACAAGAACACAGACATTCTTTGAGTTCTTTCATGTCTGTTTTCTATATTTAATTCATCTCCTTGTCACCTTCTGTTGAATTAAGGGAATGATACATTAAGTTATCAATAACTTAACATCTTCCACTTCATCTGGCTACTAACCCCACCCTAACAACACTGCCTTCCTTTGAGCTGGAGATGCAGCATTTGTCTCTCAGTACTCACAATCCTTAACAACCAAATGCAATTTAACCTGTTGAAAAATCCACAGAAAGAGGGACAACAGGGAAGCTCATCCTCCCTGTTGGCTTCCCAGCAGAGAGCAACAATGCATTCATATTCTGCAGCTCCTGCTTCAGAGAATATTGTGCTCCCTTGCTCTCTGGTGCACTTTGATCCCCCAGGCTGAGCAGTGCTTTCTCAGCCACCTCCAAACTCTGCTGCAGAGATAGCCCCAGACAAGCCTGTCTCCTGGAACTGCCAAGTGACAGATCAAAGCCAGAAAATTGCCCTTGTTTCCAGTGCTGCTTCTGCAGTTAACACTTTGCGCTCTCCCCACCAGGCACTCGAGAGGCCTCTCTGGCTCCTCCAAGTAAAACCTGGAGCCTGAAATCCTGTGAGTGGGAGAGACAGCCCCAAACATACCCCTAAAGGCCCAGCAATCAGATGATGTGCCAAGTTACATGAAATTAGCTCCCTTGTTTCTCTTAAAAGAGACAAAGGAAATGAAAGCCGAGCTGGAAGCGAGGCTGTGTGTACCCCCTGTTCCTTACCCGGCCCCTTCTAGACATTATTTACAGCAGCACTGGAAGTGCTGGAGTCTGCCTTTTAGAGCTTACTGAAGAAGGCAGTGGGAACCTTTCCAACGACTCTGTGGCCTTGCTGAAAATTGCTGAGGTTTGGTCTGTGCTCCTTTAAGGCTGCAGTGAGAGTATGAGCGGTGGGACACAAGCTAAGCTGAAACTGCTGTTGAAGGAAGGGGTAGGGGGAAGAGGCACAACACCAAACTATTCTCAAAGTTGAGAAAATAATAATTTTTAAAAAACAAAACAAAAAACAAACACCTTCCAAGCATTTTTTTTCAACTTTTAAGACCAGCTGCAGCTGGAGTGGTGCCCAAACTGTGCAGACTCACTCAGCAGACACAGGCTGAACATCACAATAACTTCGGGTATTGATGGTTTTAAGACCTGAGGAGCTGGAAGATAGTCAGTGTTGCCTTTTCCAGCCCCTTAACCCTCAAGCTGCTGCAGAGGCCAAGGAATACCTACTGCCAAAAGAGGCACAGGTTTAATCCTTGCACAGCCAGCTGGGCCCCTCATCTTGCACAGAAAGATAACTTGAAAATCCCACAATTCATTGAGCATAGGCTATCGTGACACAGCATTAAAAACAGACTGGAATAGCTTTACAGCATTTTTCTAAGCGTGTCAATTTGCCATAGAACTCCCTGTCTCTCCATTCTTCTGTAAGATGCTGGATGAGATGGCTGCCATTACTGCCATGTGGCAAATTTCTGTGACCTATCAGAATTAAAACAGCTGCATAAACATAAAATGACAGATAATCACAAATGCCTGCAATCTTCAGATAAAAGCAACACACAGAATAACAGAAAATTTTTAAATTATATGATTTTGATTTAAAAATGCAGCTTCTTTTCCCCTGACACTGCTACTCAGATGGACAAACTTTACTCAAAGGCGATCTGTTTATTGTGGGTACATATCTGTCCATGCTTTTATTTAAAGAATAGTTTGCTGTGCTTGAGTATCATGATTTCACATCTCCCATATTTAAAAGAGGGGTTGCCTGGTTCCACTCTCACCCTGGTGTGAGGGAGAATCCTCAAAAATGACCATGCAGGAGGAGCAGCACTGCAAGACTCCAGCTAGCACAACCTTCAGCAGCAGATGGATTTGAGGGGCATGTTAATTACATCACTCCAAGCAAGGATAGAATGACATGATGCTGTGCTGTCACCCAAAGCCTCTTACACCCTAGTGAACCAGGTATCACTAGCACAAGTATTGCTTGTGTGGGCTTCAGTGAAGAGTTTGATATATGTTTTCCTATTGCAGTCAGACAAACACAAATAGCACTTCCTGCACTACTTCCTCTGCTTGGAAGATGGTGTGGAAACTGCTTTTTCTGGATATGTAGGGAGAGAAACAATGAGGTGAATATCTAGAGAGCTGGCAGAAATGCAGTAAGAGGAAATAAAAGCAAGCTTAGAGAAAAGAAAGCAAGAGTAGACTGAATGCCCCAAACTTGCACAGACAGTGGTCAGTAAACTGAATCAGGTTCTGTGAGAGAAGGGGAGTTAAAACAGCTTTGTGTGGTAAGCACATGCAATGCAAGTCCCCAAAAGAAGAAAATCTTCTATGGGTGGCTTTATTTCCTGATTCCAAGGGAACCAGCAGAGCTCAGCAGGATAGGGCAGCAAGGAAGCAAAGAGATTAGTAGAAACTGAACAAAGCAAAAGGACAGGGAGTGCGGCAGTGGAAGAGAAAGATACAAATGAGGAAAGGAATATTATTTTGTAGAGCAATACAGTACTTTGCTGGGTCACAGCCAGTCTGAATGTACCTTAAACTCCTATTTCCCATTCTCTCCCAGCTGGAGAGATAATTGCCTGACTCTAGAAATATATTAATCATTTTTATGTCTATGATCTCCAATGCCAGGACAAGGAGTGCTGTTAGACAAAGACAGGTCTCACCACAGGCTACAAGCACAGAACAGGACCCCCTTCCCCTCCTGTATCTGAGATCAGTGTCTAAGAAAAGCACAGGAAACATCAGGAATTCCCAAGGATCAATGGGGTAAGATCTTCCAGTGGTTTCAGGCATATATATTGTATTCCTTCCCCAAGACTTTCATAGGCAGCCTGATTTATTAGCCTTAGTCAGCATTCTGTCTTGTACACCTGCCAGAAAAGCACAGTAGGATGAAACATCTGGTAAATTTGCTCAAATTCTATTATGAAATATCTTCAATTTAAGTTTCAGTGAAAAGTAAACAAGTCATTGTCTTTAAAAAGTGCTTTGCTGTCAGAAAACCCTGGCAATCAGCAGTAGGCATTAGTCCCCTTTTCAGGGCTGTCAAGGGAGAACAGCTCCCATTGTGAACCACTCTGGACCAGGCTGAAGACCATGTGTATCACTGCTAGTTCAGTGACATTTGACTTGTTCGCTAGTGCTGCTGTGGTGCTGCCATGCAGTGACATTTGCTTACACTTTAGGAGCACCTGGGGATGCACAGAGCACATGGAACACAGCAGGCTTGTCCTCCCCGCAAGGCAGGGTGCTGAGGAGCCTTCCAGCCCAGCCAGCTCTGAACTGACTCCAGATCTGGGGCAGTTTGACAATGTGCAGATTCAAGCCTCCCCAGAGCCAGCTTGGGGGTGTCTGACAGTACAGCACGGTGCCTTGCAGATGTCACAAGGTGCAGGCTGTGGTGATAAGCAGGTACAGCTCTCGAGCTCCAGGCAAGAAAAGGAGGTACTTAACAAATGCTTCTCTATTCCCCCATGCTGGCTCCACGTGTACACAAATCCATTGGTCCCACATTATCCTTCCATATAGGGCAGAGGCCAGAGGCCATTTTTTCAGTGTCTAAATTGGAACAACACCTATAGAGAACCTGCTCTTCATTTCTGCAGGTGAGTTCCGGCCCTCCTCAGTCACTTGGGCTGTTTGTGGAGAGAGGTGAATGTCCCCCACCAAAGGACTTTTCAGTGGTAGTTTAATTCCTAAAGAGAATCCTTCCACTCTTATGGTCAGCAATTTTAATAAGTGGCTGTGCTGCAGGAAATAAATGTATTGGTGGATCAAACCACAGCACTTGACTGTATTGATCCACAGGGAATTATTTTTAATTGGTGAGGAGCCCTTACAGAGCCATCTGACTTTCCTACATACCTATGGAGCATGGTATGTTTGGGACAGATTTAGCTACAAAAGACCAAATCAAAAAGACAGTGAACACATTAGAGATCATTACAGAAAACAGAACTGCATTAAGAACTAGTCCATCTGTATAGGAGCAGATACATACACTCATGGCAGGTTGTGCACTGAATGATGGTATAGCAGAGAATATGCTTATCTGTGCAAACCACACAACACACTGTCTGCAGTCAACACATTCCTACGTGCGCTGGCATGAGCCATTTGAAACGGATTTTCCATGTATGCCAATTCTCATGTTACACCATGCCAGGGTACTGGAGCTTGGACACTGAACTGAATGAGGCAAATCCCTGCCACCCTCTTTGGCTCAGGGTAACTTCAGGACAACACAAAGTACTTGGAGTAAAAGAAGATAAGACATACAGTGAAAAAAACAAACCAATTAGAAGTGCCATCAGAGCTGGAATTTCTCTGGGAATGTGTGATACAACTGGAGAAGGTTTAAAAGTGCTGCAGACAGTAATGCGGCTGCCAAAAAGAAAGCAGCTGTCAGAGCAGGGAACTTTTTTGGGTCAGGGCTAGTCATAAAGAAGATGACATTTTTCACAGCTCTCATTTAATCTGGGCAAAGAAGGCTGAGTGGGGAGAGGTGACAGAGACAGGAGCAGAGCTGCAACCGTGGAAGATTAAAACATTTCAGAGTTGTGTTTAGAAACAGTCTGCAAAAGAGGCTTCTGGCAACAGAGAGAAATTTTGGACCAATCCAATAACAGCACCAGTAAGGGGTGCTTCTGAAAAATCCTCTTGAACCTGCCAAGAACAGGAAGTCAGTCCAGACCAGAACTGATGGGGAGAGGACAGTCCCCTTCTGTGGCAGGCAGGAAAGAGAATGTAAACTACCATGAAGAATGAGACTGGAAGTGGAAAGGTGCAAGGAACCCATAGCTGGAGCTGAGTGAAAAAACAACACATGAAGCTACAGACAACGCCTATCATTTGGAGAAGAGGCACAAGAATGTGAAGGAGCTCATTTGAATGGGATCACAGCATGTTTATCGCAGGAGTGCCAGAAACAGTGACTTCAGCAATGAAAGAACCACCACAGATACAAAGCAAATGGGTAAAAAACCCTCCCATTTACCAAGCAGGACCCTTCACTAATCCCCACTGTGGGAGGATGTGAATTGTATGCTTGAATAAATAACGAACTGGGAAAGAAAGAATATGTGATAAATAGTACCATGGAGAAAAGTACAGATCCCAGGGTAAAACACATGCCAAGATGTCTCAACAGAGTGAACCAAATGTGGACAGAGGGGAGCAGAGCAGCTGGGGATGCAGAGTGGGGCAGGCTAACTGCTGGGCTGGCAGGGCTGTGCTGGAAACCAGGGACAAAAGCGGTGAGGAGGAGGAAGGATGAGACAGATAACAAAGCTATTGCAGACTGTCTCCATGGAGAAGAGCCAGGACTGGGGGAACCTTGGTCAGCCAGTACACTAAATAGATGTGAAAAGTTTTACTTCTCCAGTGAAGTGTGTAACTAAAGTCACCACAATGATAACATAAGGTAGGATTAAAATACTGTCTATTTCACGTTCTGGTGAATTGCGTTTTGAATGAAGTTTTTCTCCGTATCCCCCCCCAAAAAAATATTCTTTTTCTATAAGAAAGTAATGTAGTATCTGCTGCATCTGCCATCACACTGCACTCAAATAATGTGTCCTGATCATCATGTTAGGAGGAAGCAGACAGTAGGTCCCTGCAAATCTGCAACACGGATAGGGAGCACTTTCAAAATGTTAGAATTACACAAAGGGTTATTGCCTTGTTCAAGACAGCATAATTCCACTCTGCCAAGCAGTGCTAACAGAGCAGATCAGGCCTGTCACCTACTTGCCCATTCTGATATGGCAAGGGACAGCTGCAATCACACTGCCCCAGGCACGCTGCAGGAGCCTCCCTCTCCCTGTACCTCTTCCTCACCTTTCTGTCCTGCTAGGAAGAAAAGGCCATGAAGTAAACTAGAAGAAAGCACAAGCTGTAAGAAGTCTTCCTGAAGGACTGCCAGAATTCACCCTGATCCAATGGATCAGCAGAAATCCAACTTATTCCAGGCTCAGAGACTCTGGGAAAGAGCAGCAGGGGTAAGGATATGGACACAGAATGGGTAGTGAATAACTGTGAGAGGTTTGTGAACAGTGATGTGGAGCAGCTTTTTTTCTGTGAGACTCATCAATGTGGGAGCCACCTCCACACTCCAGTTGTCAGACTGGGATCTTGCAAGCCCCTTTTTTTGTTGCTTTCTCTAGCTGCTATCTCAACAGAACATTATTTTCATTACTTTCCCTATAATTACAGTTTATTTGAATCAATAAAGTTAATGATGAATGATCAAGAAAATACAGCAGAGAAAAGAAGAGAAAGATGGTTTGTGCTCTGAGTGGGTTCTGATCAGTCCCAGCCATAAGGAAGCAACCCCTCAGTCGCCAGCCATCCCTCTCCACCCTCCATTTCCCTTTGCCATCCTCAGCTTGGGCAAGACTCCGGTGTTGGACTGCAAGGGTAGTGACAAGGTAAGTGGGAGGCAGGGTAGAGAATGGAAGGGATGGACAAGCTCCATAGTTCATCTTCTCTGTTCATTGTAAAGCTGCCATTGCCTTGCTCTTCATCATTTTCTCCCTCTTCTCCATGGCTTAGAAAGAGCAAGATCTGAACAACACAGAAAAAAATTATAATGCTTTAGGGATATAATAAATATAAATTAATGGATTTTTTTTTTTTTGCCCCAGGGAAGCACAGGCTCTGTACTTCCTTCTGTCTTTTCTTGCAGCCCCCAGGCCTTTTGTCCTCTGGCAAAATCTCCCCATTGAAGTGCATGGCATTTTCTGGGGACTATATCTTCAGTATATTCTCTTCAGCAGTGTAATTTTTTTGATAGTCACTTGAATAATCAGCAGTCAGTGTTAGAATACAGCATTGTACATTGACATCCCTAAGCCCCAGGAAGCACCAGAAGATGAAGAGGGAAGCCTGCAGCTCTTCCTGGCCTTATTTTCTTTCCTTGAGAACTAGCTCATTCTTTCCTGCCTACAACTACCCCACACAGTTAAGGCCAGCCCTAGTTATCTATATCCAGCTCTTGTTCCCATCCCTAATATCATACAACTGGACCATGGGGGCTGCTTAGGCCAGTAAGCTTCCGAAATTGTCCCAAAATGAGCTGTTTGTACAACAGCACTCTGTATTCCAAACCTGAACCTCTCTTTAGATGTGGCAGTACTTAAAAAGGAATGTAGAACTTTTTCTTTTGTAGGTTTATGTTGATTTTTTAAATGTTACCACAGAGCTAGGAATGAATCTGGCTGCTTTAGGTCCTACCCTTTCAATACCAGGATGCATTTTGTAAATAATTTAACATGACAGAAGAAATTAAGGAAGGAAATACAGAGCCAAGTCTGAAGGAAGGAAAGACTGTTCTTTTATCACAGCTGAACCCATTTACTTTTGTTACATGTACTTATATTATTTCTTAAGTACTCAGCTCTTTTAATGTTAATTCAAGCTTGCTGTTTCTTGCTGACAGCCAGCCATATGTGACCCCCTGTTCTTTATAAACATCACACACCGTGCAAGATAATTCTGTGGTTGCAGACAATAGGATTTTTCCTCTCCTGCAAGACTAAATTCTATCAGCCTGAACCATTGGCTTTCTACCTCCTCTCCTCTCCGGCTCTGAATTTGCAGCATCGGAGGCTGAGATGTAAAAGATTTTTCAGTGAGGAGTGCATCTTACTGGAGGCTTCTTCTCTTCCCTGTAGCTTCATCCTGTCCTCTTCCAAGAGTACAGCTGTTTAACCAAAAGTTAAATTGAAAACCAGGAGAGGGGAGAGTCCCACCTGAGACCATGTAATGACTTTCAGAGGGTTTGTGGAAGTACCATCATCCTCCTTTATCTTCCCTATCTGGTTAGTAAGAGAACTTTCAAAGTCCTCAAAACCTGCTCAATTAGCTGCATTGTTGGAAAGTCTGCTTGTGGCCCACTGTGGCAGGGTTGAAGAGAATAGAGTCACAAAAAGAAGCCATATTGGCATTTTTAACTCAAGAATTTCTGGTTTGTGAAATAGTTTTGTGATTGAGCTCTGCAAACACACACAGAGGCCTAATCAGGAGAGACACAAAAACTTCAGGCAAGACACTGCACACATACCAAGCAGAAGCTGACCCAGAAACCACAGGGATGGGGTTAAGGCTGAAATAGAGTGAAACAAGGCCAAGTGGAAGCTCTGTCTTACCATAGTCAATAGGGGCACTCAAGCAGAGCATCTCAGGAAAGAGAGGGAGAAGGAGAACAAGCAGGCTTTTTTGGGGAAAAAAATCTTCAAGCAAACTGTGAGTTTGCCATGAAGAAATCTGGGGGAATAACCCAGATACTTACATTGCTCCTGTTTCATAGGGAAGCCAACCTCTCGGAACATTTACCCCTAAAAGCAAGTGCTGGAATTTAGCTTTAAACATGATCACAGTTTCACTGAGAACAAGAACCACCAAGGGTCTACTGCTTGCTGAAACCCTGCCAACGCTTCTTAAGTTGCTCCTTTTAGATACACGATGCACACCAAGCCTTCACTATTTCCCTTCTCGTAGGTTTTTTTCCTGCTCTTGGAAAAGCCAAAAATGGACTAAAGCATTGTGTGATTCAGCAGATTTAGAAGAATAAAGGCCATCCAGTGAAGTAAAATACAGGAAAAATAGACACAAAAAGAAAAATGAATGCATGTGTAACTAAAAGATATGAAAGGCGCATGAGACAAGGGACGTGATATCGATAAGTGAGCAAGTGCTGGAATAAAACTGAAAGAATAAAATCTGGCTAGGAAAGGCTGAAAGGAAGAGTAGAAAATATTTTCAAGGAATAAAGACAAATAAGAATTTTTCAAGTATATAAGGAGCAAAATGTCAGCAGGGCTCTAAGAGAGTGCTAGGGTTATTTAGTAAGAGATGAAAAAGATTGCAGAAAAATGAAATCTTTACCAAGTGTTCATAAGAAAGGATGTAGGAATGAAGTAGGAGAGAGAATTACTTTTTCCATGAGAGGGGGAAAATGCTCAAAGAACTCCAGGTCACAAATAGAAGGAATAAATAAATTACAGCTCTGCATAGAACAGACAGTCCTCCTGCCAATCATAGATGAGGCAGGAAGGTCTCCTAAGAGTGAATTTTAAATATCTTCTGTGAGAGCCAAGAACAGAAGAAAAATGGATTCCTATTATATTCATCCATTGTACTCATTTGTCCAAAATGAAACAGAAATCTATAAAACCTTCCAATGGCAGGTACTTTGAGAGCACAGATCACCCTCAAGAAACTATAGTTATACTATTTTAGTCCCTCTAATGCTGCAAGGGTCAGACAGGGAAAAACTGGTTTTGTGTGTGCACACAGCAGCTCACATCTGGTTCTACTTCATGCCCCAAAGCTGCTGGGGGAACAACCTTTTGAATCCCTCCTTCATGTTCATAACTCGGGAAAGGATTTCTGGATGTTGCAAGGTGGACCAAGCTTACCTATGAGTCCAGTCAATGGCTTGCACTAGAAGCATTCACCAGATGAATAATGAACAGGGTTAAGCTGAATACAGAAAACCACAAGTACAAAGTGAAAACAGAGTAGCATCTCTGAGGTGGGAAAGGCTTCAGGAAAAAAGTTGCTGGGACTTCATAGTCCAACTCTCTCCACTGTTCTGATTCCTTTAAAGAAAAAAAAAGTTTGCTTGGAGGTTTTAATTATTATTTTTCAAAATTTATTTAAGGACATGATATTGACAAGGCACATAAGCACATGGCAAGAGAAGGACCTCCTCATGTGGCCTCCTCTTGAGAGTTACAAACTGCCATGGCTGATGTGCTTTGAACAAACCTCATCTGGATGTGTGTCCCAAAGGATAAACACTGCCAAATGGCTGTCACCATTGTGCACTCTTTGAGCTGCCTAGCCCTTAACTTGTATTCAATTTCATACTTTATTTTAGCTTTTGAAAACTAAGTGTATAGGCATAGGGTTGCTGTATTATAGCCTCTTAGGGAACACTAAAGAAGTAATAAATATTGTCAGATGCTGATCCTTTCTCCTTAAAGTGTTTTTGCTCAAACTTGGCTTTTCTCTCTGCCATATCTCTATGCTTTATGTTAGAACACAAGGTGACCTTTCCATGCTTAATTATCTGAACAAAATGCACAGAACAATAATGTCAAAAATGCCTCTTGTGCATTCTACTACATTTGCAGATCTTTGAAATAATCTAACCTAATCTCTTCATTTTCAGGTTAGGGTGAATGTAGTGTGAAATAACCAAATGAGTAGACAAGAGAAGGGAGGATGGACAAACACATGTTGACAAATACAGGCCAAGCGATAGAGTCTGTGTGTACATGCACAGGAAACTGCTCCCCTGCAGAGTTTGATTCTGTTCTGAAACAGACACTTAATAGTGCTTTGCCTTTATATAGAAATGTTCATGCATCTCAAGGCATCTTTCAAACAGTCACATGCAGCACAGTGTGGCAATCAGAAACTACCAAGAATAATCATTTTACAGAAGAGTGAATTGATTTACATGGTCTGGATGATTTATCCTCCATCAAAAAAAAAAATCAGCGAAGAAGCTGGGAGTACAACATAGAAATCACTACTCATGAGGCTGTAATTATCATCTTTGCTCTGTGCTCTTCAGCCTTGCAAACTGACAACACTGCACAGTGTGTATCCCCCACTATGCACTTGGCAAGGATGTGCTTCCTTCACAGGAGTACCCCCTACCTGAACATTGCTTGGAGCACACATTGATGTATTTTTGCTAGCAGGAACTGAAGCCCTACACACTCATCTTGCTACCTGTAATTTGTGGCACATTCAGCTGACCTCTGGTACTTGAACTTCTCACCTACTGTTCATGTGACGAGGCTATTTCACATATGCTGTGGCAGCATAGCTATGCTGGCACAAGCAAAAATGGGGCTCCAAATCCATTCTTGCAGGAAGTTGTGAAATTGCAAGAACCCCGAAGTCCAGTTGACCACAACCATGCCACACTGGAATAGGAGAAACAGGAGATATTACCATGTCTTATGCATGGACCACTTCCAGAGCTCCCCCAAGATCAAGTTCTGAGGGAGGTGTGTGCCTTGGGGCTCTCAGCTAGATGAAGTGTTAGATAACAGCTCAACATATCATGCAGATCTCTAGGCAGAGGCCCTAGAAACTCTTCAGTAGGCTGGAAGCACAGTAAAGCTCAGGCATACTTTGGAGGAGCTAAAGTGTGACACAAAAATGTTAAAACCTATTTCTATATGAGGAGGCATTTAAGTAGTTCAGCCAATTAGACCACTTGATTGGCTGACATTCCAAACACTTCCACTTTGCACACAGGGTGCCTCATGCATGAATGAACTGAACATGGCATTTGAAGGCTTTGCTTTTTGTCAGTGCTTGTATGTTTGTGGAATAACCAAGTTCGTATTAATTTCCCTAACATTTTTCTATAAATGCTCAGGGCATCTAATAAATTAAATTACTTTTTGGTTATTTAAGAACTTAAACATATGTAGTGACCTGAACTTGAATTACAGAATTCCTCATTTCCAGTTCAGCTATCAAGACAGAATAGCTCAGCTTCTCTTCACAGTCCCCTAGTCTGTCCACGTGGACACAGAAGCGATTGAGATCATTCAAATGGAGACACCTCCAGGGTGTCACATGCCTTTAGAGAGATTTGAGAAATAAGAGGAACCTTTAATCCAGGAGAAAAACGTCCCTTAGGCAAAAATTTCACTAGACACTAGAGACTTGTGGGATAATCCCTTTCCTCCACAAATGACGCAGTTCAGTCTTCAGCTCCTCACTGTACAAGCAGCCCTAGAAGCTTTTGCAAACTGCTCTCTTTCCTGCATGCTAGAATTAAGATGCTGTTAATTATACAAATAATTTCTCTTGTCTTTCACTAGAGTACTGCTAAACATTTCTACAAAATCCTGCACTAAACTCACTCGTGACACATTCAGAGGTTGGCACTCACCATCTCTCTTTCCTGGATGACAAGAGGCATGGAAAGGACAGACCTAAATTAGGAATTACTCCTTGAGTTTTCATGCTGAATTCAAAATAAGAAAGGCTGTCTTCTCGCTTTTAAGGCAAGTGAAGATGTCTGGATTCACACAAACCTTTGCCATCTCACAGGGGGAAGTAATTTAGCCTGAGGTACCCAAATTTCCATGAGAATCCTTGGGTACATTTCTATACCCACAGGTGTACACAGACCTCTATTTGTGCTCCACAGTGTCTGAGTAAGAACCTGACACAATTTGAACACCAGTTCACAGCAGTTTGATCTAGTACACCTCACCCTACCACAGCACTAGTTCTGTGAACTTCTGAGTGATATCCCAGCTAAGGGCTTAGCAACCCATATGAACTTCTGCATTCTTCTCTGATTGGAATAACAGTCTTGAAATAATTAATTATTTCAGGAGAACACAATCATACTCATTGATATATTTACCGGTCCTAAAGGTGATGATAAAACTCTTCGATCAACCAATTTCAGATTATCTACAGAGGCTTAAGAATAATTAGTCTGATTCACTTTTAAGTTGCTTCATTTCTAAGCTGATTTTAAAAAATGGCTTCGGTGCCACTATGATCCCAGAGCTGGAACAAAGCTGAACTCTACTCTGCAATAAATCTAGAATAATAGAGCATTTGGGGAGGACTGGCAAGGAAAAACATCCAGTCAGTGGGGCCAGGATTTAAGTGGTCCTTATTTGGGTCTCATGCTCTTTGAAGGGTCAGAATTGCAGAGGACCTCCAGAAACCACCTCCTGCCCTCCTGCATGGTAAGACCAGTGCACCTCTGACTCTCTAGACAGATGTTTGTCCAATCTGTTCAACAGTGCTCTAAGCTAGCCAAGGACTTGGTCCTTGCCTTTATCTCAATCTCCAAGATAAGTGAGAAATCAGGCATATTTTCTGTATATGTCAGAGAAATTAAAAATGCAATGGATTTTCATATCAGACTGCTGAGGACTAATTACAACAGTGTTTTCCAGCAAGCCAGTGATTGTAGGCTAATTTTCTGTTATGAAACAGAAACCAGGGTTAATGAAGCTAATTGTGTCTAACAGTGTTTCGAACAAAAAGGAAGCCAACTCAATTTTGAAGCAAGTTCTTTGTCAGGAACAAATTGAGGAAAATTGCTACAGTTGTACCAGCATTTCCTAAAATTGCTTAGTACCATGCTTGGGAAACCAACACTACAGAACACAAGCCAGTGGCACAGAAAATGAAGCTTATTAGACAGTCAGTATATTGAGTTTCAAATGCATGGCTGTGTGACATACCATGATGGTTGAACTGCTGAAAGCAATGCAACAGGGAGTCAATAATAGAGTGTGTGACCCTCATTCCAGCTCTACTGAGGTACTACAAAGAGAAATCAAGGTATGTAGTAATATATGTCAGAAAAACAAAATCTTCAAGTTCTATGTCTCATCTGTGACCTAGTAATTAATTACACAAGCTGGACTGGTAAAAAATGAATACATTGCCCTGCAAAGCAAAATTCACCAGGAGAAGTCCTTTAAAAAAATAATCAGTTTAGCCTCTCTTGCTATGAGCTGATAAATGTATTAACTACTCAGAAAAACTGACTGACTTCAGTGACAAAAGACATCAACAATATACACAGCATAGTACAAGCAGGTGCTGCTAGGGAAACCTCATCAAATGCACCTCAGCATTAGTGCTCCTGCTATTCCTTTCCCAGTCACTGCTGAATCCCCAGCCAGGCCAACCAGCAATGCTTTGAATTTGTGGTGTAACCAGCTGGAACTAAAATGCAGTCACATTCTTTTGCACTCCAGACTGGTGCCCAAATCAAGCCAGTGTGTGCTAGAAAGAATATGAAGGCTTTCAGCTACAAAACACGCAGGCACAATGCCTGCAATTTGACCTTACTGCAAAATTTAGGCTGTCTTGCTCCTCTGTGTGCTGAAGGCAGAAGCATCCTGGGATTTACAGGAAAGTCTTACTCTGCAGCAGGGGAGCTTATTGTGGGGGAGATCTAAAGAAAATCCACATCTATACATATGGCTGTGCAAAGAGGAGCTCCTTAGGATGACAATGCATAATAAAAAATTACAGCATGCCAGACAGCAAGGACAAAAAACAGGAAAACAGGCAAGTGGAAGAGGTCCTGTGGGGAAAAATGTGGGACTAAGGAAGGAAAATAATTAAGGCTACAAAACATCAAGATAAGAGAGAATAAAAAGCAGATGGAAGACTGGAAGAATCTTAAAGATTAAGCACAAATAAGGAGACATAGTAGTCATAAAAGGAAACAAAAATGGGCATAACATTGAGGTCAGTAAAGGTCACCAGATCCTTGACCTACATTTCCTATCTGAAAATCAGTTCTGGGGAAAGGTGGCAAGAGGAAGCAAAGAAAGTCTCGAGACAGGAGTGGGAAGCACCTGGCTGAGATCTCGACTTTTATAGTGCAAGGCCCATTTGATGTCGTTCAGTTTAAAGTTACAGCCAGCGGCTATCCAGCTCCAGTGGCTTCCTGATCTGGGGCCTTTTGCAGTCTGTAAGGTGTTCCCTGGAACTGAAGCTTCCCTTTAGAAAAACGATGTCTGCAGCCCTTCTTGTTTGCCAAAATATAGCCTTCACTATGTAAATCGGTGCTGTGCTGTCTTGTTGAATCTGCAGCCCGAGGTACGAACATCTCCCATTCATCTTAGTGGGATATTAACCTCAAAGCTTCATTGTAGCTCTCCAAATGTTAATACAGTATTAAACAAGTTGTTTAATATACAAATGCTGGGTTTAAGTCATTTACATTTGTACAGCATTTGTGTAGGAGAACTGGATTTTACTTTGATTTTGCATCTGAAAAATAGAACAAAACAAATACCTGAATTCTCAGTCATTGGTCATTCTGCAATTCAGCTTTATTTTGGTTTAGAGATTCAGGGAGGAGCTTAGACTGAATGACTGCTGGTTTTCCTATTTATCATCTCCAAGTGATGAGTGATTCTTCTCTTTGCTTCCAGAACTTCAATTCCTTCTCCTAAAGCTGGTGTTCATACCACTTGGGTTTACAAACCTTTCAATTCACTTTTCTGCCCCAGCTTCTACACTCTTTATTCATGCTTTTGACTCTTCAGAAGACCTCAGCAAGGACATGGAAAGATGAGCTCAGTGATGATGAAGCACCATGGGACCATCAGGAGGTACCAGTTGCCCTTTTCTCACTGTGCAGCTGCATGGGCAGACAGATCCAGCACTGGAGCAAGGCAAATGCTCCATCTTGCAGGGCCCACAAGGGGTGAAAACCAGGTTTCTAGAAATGGCAAGCAGCCACAAATGCTGTGTATTCAGGTGTCAAACGGAATCACTTCAAATTTTGGAAATTGCCAATATCCACCCTGAAAACCTTTGAAAGCTTTGCAGTTAAGCAGCCAACACCTCTCGTCTCCAAGTTTCCCATTAGCTCTAGGAAATTGTAGGTAAGAGCCTTAACCAGAAACCACTATCAAGCCCCCACACTTTAGCCTTGAATAAAGACTTCAGTACTGGGCTTACTACCAGAACTGAATGCACATCCATCAAAAAATAGATCAAAAGACAAATGAAACTGCCTGCTCAGATAAAGCCCTTTTCAAAAAGTTACAAGGGGGAGGGGAGGGCCATGCGAGAGGATGTAAAGAAATGTCTGTTGAAAGATAAAATAAGCAAGATACTGTGATGAAGAAAGTGAACAATGAAACAGAATCCAGTACAGAGAGATCAAGTGAAAGAAAACCACATTACTATTTACAGTAAAGATCACTCATCTAACATGTATAATTAGAAATTCACACACTAAGATAAAAGTGACCAGTGAATGCTGTTGCAATCAAAAATAATACAGCATTGTATATATCTTTAAAAAAAACCTAACACTCTCCAAAAATAGGAATAATGGGTCTCATTAATAGAGTCTTCATCCGAACTAAACAAGTTCCCTTTATTCACATCGCAATTTTTCCTAGCCTGCCAAAAGAAACCCTCACGAGAAGTCGCCACAGTGCAGCCCCCCCGGCCCACACATCTGTGCCCCGATGAAGTTCAGTTGCAGACAGGACAATGATACCCAAAGAAACCCATTCACATTTCAAAGACTTTCATTTTCACACGAGTTTGCGTTGCTTGGGCTATATCTGAAAGTACAGCACAGCACTTGGATTTTTCTCTTTGTGCCAAACAATGGCTCACAACACTTCAGCACTCCACTTAGTGCACACACAAATCTTTGGCTGAAACACAAACGTTCAGTGAATATATGGGACAACACACTACAGCGGAAAATCCTGAAGGGCAAGGAGTACTGAGAGAAGGTAATAATTTATCAGGACAATTTGGAAAGTTTAAAATATCTGCTTAGCAAAGTGTTGGTTTTTCTTGAAAAAAGAAAATGAAACAAAAATTAAAACCAACCAACCAAAACCACAAACAAAAACCGAAAAGAAAACAAAAAAACACACACAAAAAACCACCATAAATACCCCAAAATAAACAGTAAATAAAACCCAAAATATCTTCTAGCAATGGAAGCAAGTGCAATTCTCTTGGTTTCTTGGAATTTTAATGGTAGTCTGTTATTACCAGCATGCCAGTATCCCAAGTCAGAGATTTGGAACTTGTAATTGAGTAGAGAATCAGACTTCCATGCAGGTGACAAGCAAGAGGGTTTGTAACCAGAGTCCCATGAGACTCACCAAAAATTCAGCCATGAAAGCAAGCAAATCTGTGAAAGGGGACATGATCAGGTTGTAGCTATATTATCATAACACTAGAAAATTACAAGTGACTATGTTATTTACTATTCTTTCTAAATCTGATAATCTGCTAACAGTACCTTGTACTAAACAAGGTACTCCCAAGAGCATCCATGACTGCTGACATTGCACCATTCAATCTCTGCCTAGTGAAATTATGCTGGAAAGGCCATAACCTACTGAGCCAGGTTGCTTCTGGTCTCCCTGGGCTGTAAGTCTACCACAAACAGTGTGATCTGGAAAGCTGTCACTGAGCAGCTGCCAACTCTTCCTGTTGTCTTACAAAGGACAATAAATATTGTTACATGGCCTGAGATTTATCCTCATTATATCTCTTAGGTGCCATTTTATGCTACACAGAAAAACACTTGTTGAGAAAAAGGATGGAAAAAGAAGGTGACATAAAACACCTCATCTGTGGAATTTAATTTGACTTTACTCCCTAGGCAGAGTTTGCATGTTTGGGGTTTTTTTAACATAAGCAGCCAAGTGTTCTTCAGATTCATCTGTGGGGCAAAGAGAGACCTCAGTGGCCAGCACCTCTGAAAAGCTAGGTTAAGAAGCTAGGCCATGTCCTACAGGTTTAATACTTTAGGCTTATTAGCAAAGACAAGTGCCAATAAATCTCTTCATTGTTGTCATCTACATCTTTATCTTTTTCTTAAGTCAGCAGTACTTTTAATTCTAAACCTTTTTTTTTTTATTCTCCCGAAGTGGTAAGTAAAAATTAATAACTAGTGCAAATCAGAGGCAAACATAAGACAGAAACAGATGTCTAAAACTTTCAAAATATTATATTTTTATACCGTCTAATTTAATGTATAGTATAGCCCAGGCACTCTTATTATCATTATTCACCAGCAGCCAGCTCAGCAAATATTCACTGAATTCACACCTTAAAAAAAAAAAAAACCTCAGAAGAGAGAGAGAGGAGAGACACAGACAGATGGAATACATCAGTAAGTCAGGAAAACAGCTATCTAACCCTGAGTCAACTTTTTTACAGGAAACAAAAAAAGGATTTCTTATTTTCTGAAACAGTTTACAACATACTAGCAATAATTAGAAACCTTCCTGTGCAATAAGCCTTTATAAACATTTTCTTCACCTCTGAAAGTCTGCAAGAAACCTGTGGTAGAGAAATGGCAAGGATGGAAAACGATAAACAATATATGAAGAAGGGCACGGCAGTTTTATGTGCTCTCCCAATGAAAGCATGGAACAGAATTGAGTAGCAAACACCTGAAGTTGCATATATGCTCCAAGAAATATTACAAAATCCAGATAGCAACATCTGAAGATAATGGAACTTTCTTACTGAAGTCAACAATACTTTTACCATTGACATCACCAGGAAGATTGGGGCCAATAAATTACCATGGATGCTCCTGAGAGAAGCAGTCCTAGCACTTGGCTGTAGTGGTTGGATGAGCACTCTAAAAGAAGACCTTATTCTTCCAAATAATGTGCCCTAAAAATTTCAAAACAGCATTTCATAAGACAGGAAAAAAAACTCTAAGTTATTAAAATATCTATCTTCAAAGGACAAAAATAAGATTCCCCTTATGTTCTTCAGAACAGAAAAAACCATACATTTTAACAGAAAAATACTGAAGTCACATTCACTGGTTTAAGTTTCTTGCCATCCTGCTGAAACATCTCTCAATGTTGCTCTGAATTTGCGTATACAATATGACTTTAAATTAGCATATGATCACTCACCAAAGATGTCAAGTGCATTATCAACACAAGCCAAGTATGAAATACTGTGGAGGGAAAAATATTTCAAAGAAGACACGAACTGACCCAGTTTCACAGCCCGGTGTTCCCTATTACCAGGATTTCACTAACAATTGCATTTGTTTCATCTTGTCAGAATGACTTGCAGCTTATGAAGTGCATTGATCTACTGGTGAGAATTAATTGTAGAACCCAGTGACTTCTGTCAAAGTAATATACTTCGTTAAAACCTTTCTGTTGTATATCTTTGTTGGTGTCTCCAAAATTAAAATTCAAAGTTAGCAAAAGCAGAACTCCCTAGGAATCTCAAAGCATCAACTGAATGCAACAATTCTTTCTCATTTTGTATTCCACTCTAAACCCAAGGTCAGTTAACAAAATATATTCTGTGAATAAAAGCATAATTATTGGTGTAATTTGCAGTGCAAATGAAAGAAAATCATTACTGCCTAATTAACAGTACATATGTCAAGAAATCAGTAAGAAAAATACTTAGAAATAAAATAATAATATTTTTTAATTATAGAAGCTTTTTATCTTCTGCTCTGAACAGAAACCTCAAGCCCTGTTTGTTGCCTAATTTCTTTTATAAATCATTCACTCCATTTTCCATAGCACACATTTAAATCTCAAGAAGGATTAGTGCACTAAAGAAGAGGAGCTTCATTAATCATTCTCTATTCCTTGAAGCCAATTTTTAACTATGGCTTCTTGATAAAGAAAACATTTTTTACTTCCAAGTTTTGCATGAGAGCTTTCAATAAAAACTCCTCTAGGATGCCTGAGACACTTCTAGATTTTTTTTAAAGTAGTACTTTTTAACAGAATACATAAAAATTGAGATACTCCATGAGCATGAAGCTCTTGATGAAGGCAGAACTACACTCAGCTGTCAACAAACCACAGAGCCATTGAAGGGGTCAACCTCCCAAATTAAGGCAATTCCAATCACTGGCTTTTTCAAAACAAAAATAACAATAAACACAGCTGTGAAATTATGACACAAAAAGGATTACAGGATGTTCCCTGTAGGCTCTCAGGTAGAGAAATATGGTCTGCCAATAATTTTGTAGCAAAGATTGTATGCTCAGGGTAAAACAAATTTTGGACCTATCCCAGAAGTGAGAAAATTCAAAGAGTTTTCAAGTAAAGAAATATAATTATGCAGCTGATTTGAGAATTTAAAAAAAATAGTATTCTCAGCAATTGCTTTAAGTATCAGAGAAGTAGCTTATATGTGACATATATACATATGAATTTAAAATGAAGATTTCCCAAAAACAAAGTTCTAGAGTAAGCAGATCTAATAAAAGCCACAACTTAGAGAAAGATATCACAATGATTAAATTACAGTAGAATTGTATCAGCAAACAGGTGTTATTAAAGATAGTTTATCCCCATCAGTGTACAAGTCAGTAAAGGCTTGCTTTCCTATCTCATGTCCTAGGGATTCCACCAACAATGAGCACCATGGTGACCTCTAACACTATTTCCATTCCCCCATGTAGGCAAATGTTTGGGTTTGATGGTTTTTTTAAGGTTCCCCGAAATCAACAATATCAAAAGCTTATAGGCAGAGTGAAGAAAACAGAGACAATAGAAAGCACAATATAACAGTTCTGTAAGAAAACAAAGCCTGTTAAAAACCACCCACCCAATCTCACAATAACAGATGTGACATGCCACAAAGCAAGGGGAGAGCACAGACTGAGGGACAGCAGATTGCAAACTGGTCTGAAGAGGCAATATTCCCTGGGTGAAACCACAGGGTGGCTGTGGATCGTTAAAGACTTGTCTAGAGATATTGAACTCTTCAGAGGACAGACACAGCATTAGGAATAATTAACTGCATTAACATTCACTACACTGCCAAGCATTGTTCATCCCCTAGTAGAATGAACTTTGGGTTTTGCCTTGATTAGCCGCCACAATCAAGGAAAACATGTCTGAAATTTGCAGACAATTTTCATGCTTGAGGAGAGAGCACTGTCTTATTCTGCAGCACAAGTGCTGTATTATCCTTCACTTTTGCAGAAGAAGATGTCAGTATGAGACACACTATATGTGACAATTTAAATGCATGCCCTAGGGCTTAAATCAGCACAGTGCCAAAGTCTAGAGATACTCGCAATCACAGACTGACTGACCTCAACTGCAAGGCACAGAAAATAGACTACATTTCCCAAATTCTGAGCTGGACAAGGCCTCTTTATAAAAGGTCCTGGGAAGAAGCTCATTTCTCTTTTTAAATTGTGTTGTCTGTCAACAACTACTCTCAAGCCTGAAAGTAAACAGAATATTTCCTTGCCTAATTCCATTGGTTTTCTTTTAATAAAAATTATGTTTAATTTCTTTTAATTGTCTCCATTCAAACAAGGTATAATATGTGATAATGTACATTATGGTTTCTGAGTCGAGCAAGCACAAAAAAGGAATTCAAGCTTCTCTAAGAGACTTTGAGGAGTGGGGATGGATAGAGCTGTGTATTTTTCCACAAAAATTGGAACTACAATTACAGCATTGGAGTGAAGCAGGATGGAGCTCCCTGAGAAGCAGCAGCCCACCCCAGTGACTGATGCTCACCCCTGCTGCAGTGCAGACCCACTTTTCATGCCAGCAGTTTGCTTGGACTGCAGACTGCGTCTCTACCAGCATTGCTATTGCAGTTAGGTATGCAGTCTGGAGCAGAACCACAATGTCTCCCAACACAGAAACAGCACTATACTGACAGAAAAAATGGCCTTAAAGCGTCATCACAGCTTATTCTCCTCACATGAGCTCCTTAAGGGTGGGATCACTACACAAACACACAGTGTTATTAAGGGGTTACAAGCCTCTTCACACGCTTACAGCTATGTAGTTACTGCAATATGCTCCAGCTATTCTTGCTGAAGAACCAGGTGGTGTCTTTCCAAAGCAAAGCCTTCCGAACTCAGTCAGCCATCCATCCCACACTCTCAGATGGCTGTAATCAAACACTGCTCATTTTGCTTTGCATTTAAAAGGAGCTCAGATAAACTCTTTACTGTGTTCTCTTCACGTTTGCACTCGCCTGGACCTCAAAGAGCAGATCCATACCTCCTATGTTATTTCTGTCAGAGGCGTCACATCACTTCCAACGTGACAGTGAATGTGTTGATATCTGAATTCCGTGGCTATTCCCACTGTGGGCTCTCCCTTGCTGCCATTTAAACTGTAGTTCCAGTGCCTGCTAAGGAATATGGTCTCGGGCCAGCAGAAGAAAGCTTCTCATCATTAATCTGCTATTGTCAGCTCTTCATGTATGAAATAAGCACAACATAGGAAACTACTCTGGAGAAGAACTCTTTGCCTTAGAAACAACAAACAGCTCTGGATATAAAACATATAAACATGCACAAATCTGTGCACTTTTTTCAACACAGATGAAATCCATTTAGAACTAACCATCGACCATGGACTGGGGGGGATCTGTAGATCAGAACTCATGGAGCCTTCTTGGCAGCATTCTGCTTTCACAAACCCTCAAAGCTGGTTCTCACACATGCACCCATCTCACCAAGCATTGCAGGGACTGCATGAAATTCTGCATTCTGCAGGTTCCTCCCAAAAAATTCTACAATGGAGCACGTTGTGATGCCACGAAGCGATGCTATGAAGCCAAAGTGCTCAGCACCTTCCAGAAGGTGCATTACTATTCCATTATTTGATGGCAGTGCTGACAGACTTGGCCAGTTCCACAGGCAGGCACATCAGCTACTCCAAAACAAACAGGCTGCCTGCACTGCATTCCTCCTGTTCTCGCCAGTCTCTGTCTATCATCTGTTTTCCATTTCAGCCCTCTACCTCCCATTCTTTTAACATATCTGGAGGGTTGAAAAGTATCTGCTGGCTTCCTAGTCTCTGCTGCTGGAAGCAGAGTCATTTTTGTTACTTGTTCCAGGGAGCAGGCCAGAAGCCGACAGCCAAGGAGATCATCGAGCCAAGAGGTGGAGTTTTAAGGGGCTCATGGGTTGTTTTTTAACATCTTGTAATCTCTTCCTTCTGCCTTGAGATTTTCCAAGCATACCCAGAGCCACTAGGCCTGGCCATGACATGCTCTCAAGGTTAGGCCACACGGTCATGATCACAGGCTGCTGTGAATGACTGACTGGGAATGATCCCCTCCTTCCTGCACTCACTGCTGCCCTGATTCAGTTAAAAAATTAATTGATTTTAATTAAAATAATGCAAATTCCTACAGGATGCTCTCAATTTAGTCTAAGATGTTTACTTAAAGTTTACTTAGACTTACTCCACTGGCAACTAACCAATTAAATCAAAAATAAGCCATTTTTGTGCTAAAATCAGTGATTAGGTTTAGCTAACCTAGAGCTAGTTTGTCTTTCCAAAAGTGTGGAATAACAAAGAGCATATGGAGGCATGCAGAGAGTATAAGCTCGGACTGTGAAACACAACATTAATCTGTCACCCCCCCAACCCTGTGCTGCATTGCCAATATGTCAAACATTTTCACTCTGCTTAGCTCAAGCACATTTTTTGCACTGTGTTCTTTGTCAATACCATTCAAATAGTTCTCTGCCAGTAAAAGTCACAACATTTTCCTGCCCCAACATTGCTCTCTCCGCACTTTTCTCCTTGGCACCAGCCATTAAGGAAAATTTAAATGACAAATATCGACAAGATTTCGTTGTTTTCAGACACACGCAAAAAGCAACTCCATCTGTTTTTTCCCTTCCTTGAGAGGAAACGTAGTGCCTGCAGATTTGTAATTCCAACTTTGTCTTCAAGCTACACCTGAAAAACTGAAAACTTCCTTTTATGCGGGTTTTAAGAGAACAACTTCAAAACTTCTCAAGAACAGTTTAACTGAATTTCGGCAGTCCTTCATGTGAACAATTTTGTCAAGAGCTTTGGGATCCTTCAGCAGAGGAAATGCTCTGGAAATGGACAATATTTATCATTTGCTCAATGCACACACAAACACAAAACTGACAGAAAATATCTCTTATCTCTAAGGCAGGGCAATATCCACTTCTGAAGCACAGCTTGTCACAGCTGCTCCTCAGCCTGCTCTACTGCCTCCTACCACACTAAAAGAGGTGGCCTGGGCAGGAAGGGTGAGTTTAGGCTTCATCTTTTGGCTGGAAAGTACTTATTTTAATATCAGTGAGCTCAAGAGGCACAAGAAAAAGGAACTAGCATAGTTTGATACCTTTTCAGAGTGAGGAATGGCAGCAATGCCCTGGAGGGATCATGCCTGGATCCCTGCATATGAAAAACACCTCAGCAAGCTATGTGGTCAAGAGGCAAGAACTTCTGGGCAGCCTATGAATATTAGACATTTTAAATGGCAAATAAAGGAAGGGAAGTATGAAAATATGATCAGTTATTTGGGAAGAGGGGTTTTAATTGTCTTTTGAGAATTTGGTGTTTTGGAGAAAGGAGAGGGAACAAGTCTAACCCTATTTGGAAGAATGAAAATCCTCATTCTCTAAGCCTCTTCCATATGTAGTCCCATGTTATTCCTGGAACATTCTTCCAGAAATATTTGTGTTTATTCCTCTTCTAGACTCAGTTCTATGATACATGTCTGCAAAGTTGTGCTGACTTCAGTGGGACATTACAAAGGTGGGGGAGACGTGCTTTTAGAATTTGCTGTAGCACAAAGGTTCTAGTGAATTCTTTGCTCTACTGACACTCTATATAGTCATTTATAAATCCATCATTCTGTTCCACAAAGAATTTACAATTGCAGAGACATTGATTTCTTTGGACTTTTAACACTGTGCTTTGTAGAGGGACAGTTTCTGGAACTCTCTCCATACTTCCTGTTCTCAGTCTTAGAGTACATGGTATCAGTAACTTCAAAAAGGAGGGAATAGAGTAATGAAGGAAAAGCTGTAAGAAATATTTCCCCATTCACGCCCCCCCCCCAAGTTTTTATTTTGGCTCTCTTAACTGAAATATCTAAATTCTCTCAGGAAGTTTTTGCCTTTTTGTACCATTTTCCCCAAACGGAAAGCATCTCACAGCAGCTCAAGTGGCTCTGCCTTGCATGTTGCCCTAGAACTTCTGGCCTTGGAATAAATTCCAGCTAGCTATGATTTATCTGGTTAGTCAGAGGTTACTGTACACAGAAATGCAATTCCTTCCCTCATACTTGCTCTAGCCTTCTTAGGCAACTCCAGGTGTCATCAACAATCTGCTGTATGCCATTTTGTGGCCTTTCCTCCTGTATTTTATTCAACTGATAGCCCTTTTGCTGAGCTACACAGCCTGGAAAGAACTAGAGCCCTTTTCTCTGTATATATTTAATGAAACTGCTGATTTATGTGCTAAAGAATTGAAAATTAATTTATAATAGTTCTGTCCTTGCAATGCTGCCAGTGCCTTGCTTCATCTTGATATTGGAAAAAAATGTCTTTTTATTCCTGACTGCATTCAGGTCTGGGTTGATGCTGCTCTCCAGAAATTAGTGTTCAGAATTACCTGGCTACTCCATGGTTTCCCACTTTTGAGCTACATTAAATACCATTAATGTTTTACCTTGAGCTTTCTGAGTGGTGTGTTTTGATGACCCTCTTAAGCCTGGCCACTGACAATCTCAAAACATCCTTATTCCAGCAAAATAAATTAATTTTCCCATGCTGCTGATAATGTTTTAAACAGAAAGCAGGAAAACTGCATCAAAAAAGCCTTTACTTTCTTTGCAAATCTGTTGCTATGCTGCTTTCTCTCTTTTTCTGTTTTTAGATCAGCCCCACAATGATCCAAAGTGACCCAGATCAGATTATTGCTGACATCCACTTCTTGCTAGTTAAACCTGGGGGAAAGTCTGCACCACAGCTGAGTCTAGTCTAGCGTCAGAGAAAATACATGTAATTTTCTTTCTTTTTAGTTACTTTTTTAGAATATTGGCAGTGACTAGGACAAATTATCATCCTTTACTTCATCTTATTAGGTAATGGCAATGCTATTCTTTCTGCTGTAAATTTTTGCAAATTCTTCCATCAGCAGCCCACAGTTTTAATTTAATAGCAATAGATAAAACCAAATGGACATAAGAGACAAAGTCGCTTTAAATGAATAATTTTAATTACTAAAGTCTTGAGGATTTGCAGATTATAGAAAATAAAGCTTTACCCACAAACACTACTACTGGACTAACTATAGCCTACACCTGTGCTCCTGGAGAGAATGGGAGTTTTTAGTTATCTTCAATGTAAACACAATCAAACTCAGTAAAGCCAAGAATGCAGCACTGATCTATGATCAGAAGGGCAACTCAGAGTAAGGAAAGGCACATCCTGTAAAGGAAGATATACCTTCCATTTTTCTTACTAGGTGCTCTAAGGTGCTCCAAAGCCTGATTTATGGCACTCAAAATTTACCCAGGTACCTTCTTATTTTCTTAATCTGAGTCTTTTTTCCCCCTGTTTGAATTAAAACTGTTTGATTATAATCTGCAGCAAATCCACAATGCTAACATTCATCAAATTAGGTCACTGGGTATACTACTAGCTCGTTTTTAAAATGTTTCCAGCTTGGGCTGCCTGGGGTTTTCACCAAAGCAGATACACAATTACAGCTTTATAAGGCTAATTTTTAAGCACCAAGGACTGAAAATATTGGTCTAACAAAAAGTCAAGAATAATAACCCCTGTCAGTTCGAGCTGGCTGTTTAAGAATGAAGGTGACACTAAGAAGTCAGCCTGTGATCACATTAAAGAACATGATCCTGTTATAGGAGCACATGACAAGAGAAACAGAAAGCAGGCTCTGAGCACTGCTAAACCATTGAAGGAACAAGACAATTCTCGCTCTGAATATTTTTTTTTGGTATTTAAATTTAAGCAATTAATTTTGAGGCACGTTTTAATATGACATGTAATTTACAAAATATCTCCCACAACAACAAGAGTTTTCTCAGTCTTCCTAGGAAAACAACAGAGATAACCCACATAGTTTTGGGCACAACTCTGCGGTGGGTCAAAAGATTAAGCAAGAAGATGAACAAATGAAATGTTATAAAATTGATTGACTTCATAAGGCCAAATATCTACACGAACTGCTTTGCCAAAAGTTATATCAATAAGTATATCGAGCAATACCTTCAGCAACAAATCAACTCTGAAATGTGTATGAACAGCTCTTTATACACAAACTCCCACGGGGGAATCACTGATAGCCAGTGCTCATATCGCACGGTCACGCTTCTGCAGTTACTGAGGGCCAAGGGGGCTGCAATGCCTTTCAGTAGATTAGCTGCAGACCCATGCTAAACTGGTTGGTACCATCATTACTGACTCTCACAGAGACACTGGTCCTGTTTGTGCCCCTCTTCTTTCTCTCTGTTGGCTTTGGTTGTTAGTTGAACACTCATAGCTCAGACCGCCTGAGGAAGCTGAGGCAGCTCCACACAACACAGGATCCAAAGCTTTTGCTGTGTTCACTGATAATAACTTTAGATTAACATTAAGCACATGATACATTGGCTCACATTACATTACTTCTACTGTAGCATGTCACGTTATGTCAGCCAAGGTCAACATTCAGTGTGACATGATACGATCTAACACGGTGCAGGGTTATTGCCTCCTGAGTGAGGAATCTCAGGCTAAGGATCAGAAATAGAACGAGCAGATGCACGTAACAGATCACTTTATAAAACTCCTGGGAAACAAGAATCATTTGATGCATTGCAAATTTTGCCAGTATCCTCCCTCTTGGATTCATCTGAACCTCCAAACTACCATGATATGTCTTTCTCTTCTCTTCTTTTTGCTTTCTTTTTAAAGTAAGACATGAGGCTTGTCGAGTCAATCAGACTGACACTTGGACCTCACCACAGGAAGAATTTCAAATAATTCAGTGAACTTCATAAGCTCTGATCACTCTGTTAATACTTTCTGCTCTCGTATACTTCAGTGACCTCTGTTTCATGAATAATGTGAGTGGTAGTGCTGCAAGTCCTGGAGGATTCTGATTCCACTGGGCAACGTGGGGTTTTGGCCTGCAGGGCGACAAGCTGTAGGAAGGAAATGTTTGGCTGTATCCAAAAAGAAGAAACTTTTAAAAGAACTGCTAAGTCTTCTGGAGTTTTAACTTGTTTTCACACACTGTGGAGCTTCCAAGTCACAATCTCTGCTCCCTCCCCTGTTACACCCACAAAAGTGCATCTGTACTTCAAAGACCGAGAGATACCAAAGTTAAACTCAGCCATATGAGTCAAAGGGCTGGTTAGATTCAATTCTGCTACATGGCAATAACCTCCCTGATTTTATTTCTGCACCCATTATAAGCACAGCCAATATGTACAGTGTAAGAGCAGTAATTTTCAGCTTTACATATGCAAAAGTCTTGCAAGAGACTAAATACAGGAAATTCTCATGTTAGGGTAAACCTTTAGTTTTCAATTAGACATAATAAACTTGCAAAAACTACAAGAGTTATCAATGGCCACTGAGATAATTTTATATCTGGCAAAACAAAAAAGCAGAGCTTCAAGAGCCCATCCTGTCTCTGATATAACACAAGGATGTATCATTTTTAGAACAAAGGCTAAGCTAATCACAGCTGACTTCACATTTCTCTGTTTTTTGTTCACCTTTGTAAACACAAAGGTAATGTTTTTCTTTTTAGTATTCTGTGACAACACAAGCATTATTTTATTAACCTTTAAATGCAATTTGGTTGCTCTTTCCATTTCAGCTCTGGAGCTTTGATGTCTGAGTGACATTGGATATACCTTAAGGGCTCTAAAAAAAGTTCAATAGTCTTCATAGCCTCAGCATAAAATACAGAATAGGAAGAGAAAATAAATAAATAAGTACATACACACATATTTCCCTCTTTTATGACTTTGAAAAGCTGCAGCTGTCATTTGGTTCCTCACTCTTTCCTGAGGCTAGAGATCATCTGATCAGATAGGAATAAGCAGAGTGGAGTCCTTAGATTGGACACAGAGAAGCTGATATTTTTACCTAGTCAGCCATATCAGTGAAAAAAAATTTTAAAAAATAGACAAGTCCTGAGATATATCCAGGGAACAGCTCCACAAACTCATCAGCACTTACCTGCACCGGTTGACTCCCATTTTTGTGTAGTCTCCAGAATCCAGGAAAAAAAAATCTTGAACCTTAATCTTCAAAATTTTTGTACTAAGATTTAAAAATCTCAAACTTTGAACCATCACCATGGAATCTTGAACCACAATTTTCCAAGACTGAGTCAATTTGGGTAAAAAATTGACCCAAAATCAATGAAAACTAATTCAGGGCAGAAAAATTAATCCTTGGAGTAAAACATAAGGCACTGTTCATTATTTTAAGACACCTTCAGCACCATGCTTCCAAACCTTCAAAACAACCTACTAGTACAGAAAACAGATGGTAGGTTTAGAGTCCTATTGACAACAGGCTCTTCTAGCACTGCAAGAAATAAGCTGGATTCTTGACCCTTTCAATATCTAAGCCCCTAATAGAAATGCCAAAAAAAAATCCCAAAATCTTCAAATTAGAAGTGGGATTGACCATGCAATAGTCAAGAGGAGACACTGGTTTCTACTAATATAAGTTTTGCTGAATTCTGTGACCTGTGCCTTGATAGATAACATGATCTCTGCCACCCTAACCCTAAGCCTAACTCCTCATATGCGTGACAGACCCATTGCTTTCACAAAAGACAATCTCAGCCATACCAACACTTTCCCTTCCAGCATATCACCTCCTTCTACAAAAGCTCTCTCTGAAGGGCTCTTTACACAGTCCAGTAAAGATAAAAAGGTCTAAATTTTTTCTCAACTCACAATCTTATGAAGAACTGCCCAGTGTTTTGAACAAACTTAATATGGCTTGTTATTATTGTGAATTAAGGCTTGATGAGGACTGTGAAGATGTCTCTTGGGTTTTACAGTGTCTTGGATCTCTGTTTTATTGCCTGTATTTCTGATATTTGACACAGAGCTTACATTTAGAACATACTATTGCATGCAGCTCTACAGAAAATAAGTCAATAAAAACCTGATCATGCCCTGACAATGGTGACTCAGTTCATTTTCGCAAATAGCACAAGCTCCTGAAATGGGAGCAGCAGAGCAGCATAAGCCAGGATGGCAGGTGTCACTACTGAAGTGACAAATCATCTCTACTTGATCTTTAAAACAAGGTTGCATCACATGAAACTGAACTCGGATTCAGAAACAACTAGGTGAGCTTGTTCCAGATTACCTGATTGCACTGACCCTCTTTTTGTATGCATTGTACTGAAATAAAAATAAAAATCACACCCTTATCAAAACAAATGGAGCCAAGTTACATATTGCTTGTACTACTCTGTCATTTGTCAGTGAGTAAAGGGAGAAAGCAAAGCAGCAGGGTGATGTAGTGACTATAACTAATGTTGCTAAATATCACAACATTTTTAGCAAGTCTGGCTTCTCTCCTCAGTAAACAAGAGACAGTCACTGAGCTTGGTGACAATGAAGAAAAATCTGCTTCTTTTTGGAGGTGGGTGTATTTCACTGGCAGAATTATGGAAGATCCAGTATCAGTGAGATATTGTGATTGAAACTAAAGGCAATCCTGCCCTGAAAGATGATAAATTCCCAAGCACATATCCAGGCAAAAGTTAACGTAAAGGACAGTTCAATTTCTTGCAAGGGATTAT
This sequence comes from Camarhynchus parvulus, assembly GCF_901933205.1. NCBI lineage: Eukaryota > Metazoa > Chordata > Aves > Passeriformes > Thraupidae > Camarhynchus > Camarhynchus parvulus. The sequence goes on from NC_044580.1 coordinate 9,602,582, forward strand.
AGAGAAGAAATGGACATTTATATTTCAATCCCACAATAATATTCACAGCAAGTCTTTGCTCTCCTGAAAATAAACCTGACAAACACTTCCCCCCACCCCCCCCTCCCAAGGCTTCCACCAGACCTGTGGAAGCAGGCTGAGATTTTTAAAGATTCTGAACCTCTAAAATAATTTTTGTAAAAATCTGGACTAAAAATTACTATTCAGAAGAACCACAGAGCTACAAGAACTCAGATTAAAATAAAAATGGGAGAAGATCCAGTAAAGGCAAACTGCAACAAAGAGGTAAAAGAGCCAAAACCACTGACCATCCAGCAGGGAGAAAGCACAGTGGTCCTATTACTTGCACTGTTAATTAGGTAGGGCAGTTGTCAGTACAGGAACATTACTGTTAAGTGCCTACCTGAACAAGTTAGCATGCTTAAAATATTCAAAATCCATTTCAGTTTGAATTAAGAGCATTTTTTAACCTACAGTAGGTTTCAAGATGGAATGAGTAACCATGGTACACTTCACCTGTAAATAGAATTTTTTGGCTCTTATACCACATACCCTAAATCTCTGTATTTTCTCATCTGTCAATCTTCATTATAAAAATTCCCATTCAAGCTGAATAATTGTCTTCTAAGACCTCATCTGCTCATGGCATTGATTCCCCAATTGAAGCCAGGCCTCTGCTGGAGATGTCATCTGCACACCCAGCTGCAATGTCATATGCAAGGGATTACAACTTTAGGTAAGGGACTGGAAGATGATATAAATGCAGTTAAGGAACTGAAAATTTCTCTACATGTAAATGCCCCAATCACATGGACAGTAAGCATAGAGAAACACAGATCACAGAAGCTAGTATATGCAGAAGGATTTTAAAATAGATTTGGGGGTTCAAAACTGCCATAGAAATGAGCAACCTCTAAATAAAATGCTTGGTATAACATACCTCACTGCTGGCAAAATTTAAATTTGTTTTTTAGGCTACAGGGAGAGAAAATACAAGAAAAAAGAGATTGTGCATTATTCAGCTTGGATGAGGTTATTGACAAATATATAAAGATATTTTAGTCTTGGGGAAGTTGGGGTCCTGTGCTGTCTTTCCAGTCAAAAATTGTACTAAGAAATTTTGATATTGGTTTGACTGATATTTGGTATAATGATCTTCAAAGCAGTAAACCCATTCTTAATCAAGTCTGCTTAAGTAAAGGACGTGTTGTCAGAGGATGCTGCAAGGCAGCAACAACCTCTGGGTTATTTCACCTAACGAGGACCGTCCCACAGCACAGAATGTTGCAGCGCTCTGATCCGCCGGGAGAACCATCCTGCTGGCCTTGAAGTGGAAAAGCTGAAGCTGTGCCATGAACAAGCCTTAGCTTGGTGAAGGGTGGGGGGGGATGGGGGATTCCAAGAATTGGATTAGCTTTTACTGGAACCCTTTCATATCACCAGGATAGATATATATAAGCAGAAAAACAGAAATAGGGTAAACTCTGCCAGAAAGCATCATGCCCTAGTAGCAATATGCACAGTAAACTTGACACTCCTGCTTCATCATATGTTTTCCAATTCCAGGATCATTAAATAGTAATTGTTCTGCTCTGCTTCCTGTTTTGAAAAATGCTGCTTTTTGCTCTGCCTTTGTAACATCTTAAGTCATTTAAGTTTTAATACTCTCACAATGAATGGCTGTTAGAAGGAACCTTGCTGAACTGCATAAATTTATTTCAGGGCTTGAAGATGCCATTATTTATATTAGTTCATAATTATTGGAGCAGTCACTTCCAGATGCCTCAAAATGCCCTCATGAAAAAGGGAAGTACTAAAAGGAAAATTTTCAAAGGATTTAAAGCTTCTATTGTGGTTGTTGGATACAGAAAGCTAGCACATTTAAGTGGCTAAAGAAAAAGCAGAGAGCTCTTTCAAGAATGTGACCATGAATAACTTGTTCTCATGAATGTCTGTGTCAGAACTGAGAACAGGCCATGTATCCACAGCAGTGAAAGTACTACCTTTAAAATTCAGCTTACAACTCATGTAAGTAGAGAACAGCAATAACAATTTACAGCATCCCAGTATTTTACCTTCGCAGGATACAGGTTCCTTTCCCAAGTTCAAAAATGTCAAGCAAGGGCATGCATATTCAGGTGAGAGAAACATTTTAGTTCACAAAAACAAAATATGTGAAGTAGGAAAAGGAGAGATAGGAGATTGTAAGAAAATGACACAATAGAATTAAACCTGAGCAAGCAAGATATAATTCTGATAAGACAGGGAAGCAAAAGAAAGCATAAGTATCCTGATGAGGAAAGCATCTTTCTCAGCTACTTCATTATTCAAATATTCTCTACGTCACATGTTTTGCATGTTCTGGTGCTATAAAGCAGAGTCCCTGATCTCTTTCCCACTAAACTCTACAGTGGAAATAAAGGTGTGTACTTCTGCTGCACTTGACAAAACAAGGCTTTTGATAAACGCAATGCAGCAAAAAAAATCAAAGAATCAGGCACAGAAACAGGAGGGCAATGACTGCATTATGCCCTCAGTACCCCGTGGGTTGCTTAGCCAGTGTTTCAGAAACACCATCAGAGCAGAAACCAGCAAAGTAAGACATTCTTCACTGTCATCACACTCAGGAAGTTTATAACCACCTTGCAGCATTCATAACTGTGCTGCTTTGTAGCTGTTTTCTCCAAGCAATATTGGGCAATGAGCACACGTCAGCGTGCCTCACCTCCAGCCAGGGAGCGACCATCAGTCCACCCAGAGCAAGCTGTATGCCTACTGACACATCTATTGCTGACTTTGGCAGGGGTTTGAGTCCCCACTCACAAGCTCAACAAAGCCAAGCTGGACTTGCTGCCAAGAGGGCTGTTTCACCAGTGTCAGTGGTGACATCTGATTGCTGAACTAACGTCCCACATTTGACAGAAAGCTGCCTGCTGATCTGCTGCTCACTCCAACCCTTTGCTTCTGACTGAAGATTTTGCTGCATCCCAATCTGCAAGTATTTACTAAAAAGGCAGAAATTCCCAAAGCCCTCTTTGGTGTGCTTCCTCAGAGCCTCTGATTTCTCAGTGGTGGGTCTATAGCAAGAAAGGGTTCACACACTGCAGAGGGAAGTATAAAATCTGCTATCACAGCTGCTCTGCCCTCAGCAGTGGGGTTGAAATCTGTAAAAGAGTGCCCAAGAGTAGGACCTAAGGCTGAACAGTCTGGAAGAAGATGTATTTGAAAGAACCTATACAGCAAAGGAAAATGTATGTTCAGATCACTCCAGGTATTTCTTCAAATCTCATAGAAATTAACTGCAGTGCCTGTGCAGAACCTCTCTGAACACCCATAAACCCCTCAGAAGCTTCCAGAACAGGGTAATTACCTCAAAATTTGGAAATCCTGTCTTTCAGCATGAAGGTCACTGACATTGTGCCACCTTATTTTCTGCAGAGCGTGTTTAAGAGCCTTTAGTAAGACAAAAAAGCTGGGTCATATATTCTCACATCGGTGTTCACACTCACAGAGACAAGGGAGACTTGCTAAAAGCCTGCTCAGTGAGAATCTCTCTGCCAAAAGGATATTCCCCCAGAGGCTGGGCATGTCACACCAGGAGTGTCTGCAGCTGCCCTACAACCCTTTGGTCAGCCCATCCTTCTCTTAGCTCCCAGTACAGCATTCAGCTGGCTACCAATGTGCCATGAGGACCAGATGTGAGCAGGAGTCCCCAGATCAAACCTAGTTAACAACCTTGTACCTCTAGAGTTTGGCATTCAGCAATTCTGGCCACATTTCTCCAGAATTTTTGGGTTTTGGGCATCCTTCTCCCAGTTCCAACAGGAGGGGGACTGCAGGGACCCCCCATGAGGGAAGAGTGGGGCTGCCCTGGCTGGGCACAACCAGTGCCAGCCTGTCCCCACTGTGGGGTACAGCCAAGGCCCCAGAGCTGCTGGTGCAGCCTCTGTGGAATGTGTTTAAGAGCAGGCAGAGCTCCACAGGCAGCGGGTGCGAGAAACAGCCCTGCCCACTCTGGGGCCAAGGAGAAACAGGGCAGGAGATGCTCCAGGGATTGGAGCAGGGATTCCCCTGTGCCCCTGAGGAGCAGGGGGACCCTGAGAGACTGCAGCCCATCGGGGTAAGTTTCTCACCAACCAACTCTGTTTTAATTGGACAGATGAAATTAATTTTCCCCAAGTCAAGCATGTTCTGCTTGTGAGGGTAACCGGAAGTGACCTCCCTGGATTTATCTCACCACAATAAGATTTTACATCTTAGTATTGAGGAGATAAGTGGGGGTGTGGGGGATATTATAACCCACCACTCCATGTTCAGTAATTCCCAGGGAGATAGTTAATATATGGCTGAGAGCAAAATGTGAGAGTGTTATTATTCTCACTCAGAAATAAAATTAATTCTAAGCTTTTATTCCTGGAAACCCCGGGCTTGTCAGTGGTGTTACAGCAAACATGACCTCCCTACCTCTGTACAGTTCTTGCTACATGTAAAATATCCAGAAGAACGAAAGCAAAATGAACTAGTTAAGCAGAGAATTCAACTAAAATTTCTGAGAAGATACAGATGCAAGAAAATCCCCTTGCTTTGGTATTAAGGCTCCGAAAATGAAGTCAATGCCTCTTATTCAAATTGCTAATTGCCAGTAGTGTGCTTTTTCACCAGTTTCTCTAGTTGTTTAAAATATAATCTCAGTCCTGGTCTAATGACAGAAGACTGTCCTAGTAAGCAATTTCACTCAGAGTGACTTGGACACTGCACATTCATTTGCAATTACAAGTCGAAGTTAACTGCTAGAGACAAGCCAGCAGAAAACACCTTCTAAAGGAACAGCAAAAACTGTGAAAAACGTTTTTGTTCAGAAGACACTCTGTCTTGATAAGTGTTCTCAGAGAGGCAAGACTTCCATACTTCCCCTACCTCCTTTGGGTCATGCATCCCACTGGGGGTGAGAGGAGGCAACGAGGCCCCTCACCTCCCATGGGAGAAAAGTGGAAGAGGAAGAACCAGGGGCTGCAGAACAGCCCTGAAGGGAAGCAGAGGTGCAAGGTGATTGTAACTTCTACACAGAGGAGCAGTTCTTGGTGTGGTAAAACTGCTCCTCACCTCACTCCTTCCATCCCTTCCCCACACAGGCAGGAAGGGCTGCACAAGCCAAAACAGCCAACCATCACCTCCCCATCCTCAGGCAGACCTGACAGGCAGCTACAGGCTGATGAATTAGGCAGTGGCCTTTAGTTCCAAGGCCCAGAGCTGGCTCTGGTGATGGCCTCTTGGAAAGCAAGTACAGACACCTGAGTATGAGCAATTAAAATGATGCAATACATGACACATATCCATCAGAAATAACCTAGCAATTGGGTTGCTGGCACACCATGCTGCAGATAAGACAGCGCTGATAACACTTGAACTTCTATGTCTCTCACTGAGATGTTTGCCACAATGCTTTTTTTTCTTTGCTCTTAAATCTGTATGCCTCACTTAGCTTTACCAACTGACTGCAGGATAAGACTCTGATTTGCCAAATCCAGAAATAATGCAGCTTGTGTTTGAAGATGCATTTTGCATTTTGGTTTTATTCTCATTGATCTTGGAAGTCATGCAATAATATTGAAAACTGACCCACCACAAAGAGCACAGCAAGGTACACCAAAGAAACAAGAACAACCTTGATAGACCTCTTCACAAGTTGTTTCAACTTATCTTGCACACAAAAGAATATTCACATATTTAAACACCATTCTAGGTTCTGACAGAAGGCAAGAAGTTTGGTGGAGGGCTTGCCCCATGTTGGTTGTGCAGTGAGGTCCTGACGGAAACAAGAGGTTGAGCAAGTGCAGCACCTGGCTGAGCAGGACAAGCAGGTGCTGCTGCAGGTACAGCGTGCTGTGTGACGTGAGGCAGGCAGCTCTTCCTCTGCCAGGCCTGTCTGCACAGCACAAGGTGGGGCCAAGCAGAGAAATATGACTCAGTCTCTACATAACTCATTCACAGCTATCTTAGATCCTAAAAACAACAGTCATGTTAACATGGTGCTCCTGCCTGGGCAGGACAATATTTGTCTTCCCAAATATTGCACAAGGTAGCTGTTCCTCTGTTCCACAAAACCCAGTCATATGAACAGATCTTCTCATTCCCTTACTGTGCCTTGCCAGTTTAGGTGTGAAGCACCTTCAGAGAAGGTCCACTGGACTGGTTAAGGGCACCACATCCCAGTCTCAGGACTGTCAGCTGGAAGAGGCTGCATAAGGATCTCTCCGTCTAAATATGCTTAAAGTAACATGATCCAGAAATTACAAAAAAATAAGTTGAAAATCATGCAATTGTAAAAAAAGCATTAAAAGCTCAGATCTACACATGAATGGAAAATTACATATCAAACAAGCAGGTAGCTGTAGATTTTCCTATGTGCCATATAGTAAGTGCTTTATTTCTGCTACAGCAACCCCTGTAAAAATAGATAGCAGTTCCCTGAGGTCATATTTACTACTACTTCAACTAAAACACCCACAACAGTTATTTTTGGAAACAAGTTATCTGTATGTATTTGGTGTCCTACTAGTATTCCCCACGTTGAAATCTTGGCAATACCTACCAGTCAAACACAGCTACAGGTTTTACCCAGAAAAAACTTCCTTATGCACATAAGGCTTACTCCTGTTCAGTAGTCACACAGATTGGAACAACATGTGTACATGAATTAGGATTTGCAAGAAAGGATCTTGAATGGTGATGGAGCAGTCACAACATTCATAGCTAATTAAATTAATTTGAAAAGGTGTATTTATGGTTAGGTTTAGACTATTAATACAATAGATTTGCAATGGAAGCATATAATTTTCAAAGAGCTTTTGGATAGGATATAGTAATCATAGAAATTCTGTACTTTGATATATCACATGCTGTCAGGGTGGTTTTTTTGCTTTTTGTTTGCCTAGGTCAACCGACTACATACCATGCCTTGAGCAAGAAGTAGCCATTGAACTGATCACTCCTTAAATTTCAATTCCTAGTCACACTTAATAACTGTCTATCCCCAAACCCCTGCAAGGGACAGGAGAGTATCACAATGATACAGAGCTCACATCAATTTCTATGACACTGACTTGGGTACTGCTGGCATTAGAAACACTCCACTTTCAGATTGTGAGCCTACAAGCCTGGAGTACAGTCTAGGGAATAGAAGAAATATTAAGGAAAAACTAGGGAACTGGGACTCTGCTTCTTATTCAAGTATTTTTGTTGTTTGTTTTTTTTTTAATCTGACTTCAAATGCAACTATACAATATTTTTAAAGGTACAGATAACAAGAAACTGAGAAATGAGCATCATTGCTAGATGCACTCTATATTTATGCTTCAACTGTTTCCTCAAATTCTGCAGATTTTAGTCAGTCTAGTCACATGCATGCACAACTGAGCTTTGGCTCTTTCCAAAAGGAAGCAAATCTAACACTGCACAGCTTGGTATTTTATCAAAAGTATTTTATCAAAACTGCTTATTGGAAAAACTGAGTGATCCGTCCATATTCCTGAGCAGTGGACTCTTTGGTCAGGAGAAAGTGACGACTTTCAATAGAATTTTCTCCCTACCAGTTTAAAAAGAAAACACTTGTTAATTATGAAAAAAAATCTATCAATTAAAGTAGAAACTACTCCTCTAACATCATAACTGTGACTTTGCTACAAAAAGGAACAGCGAGTCAAGTGTGTCCAGAGAGCACTGGACTATCTTCAAACAAGTTTGTTGGCAGCTTAAAGGCTGCTGAACATTATGATTTTAATACAGCTGCATTATCTTCACATTAATAAACACATGTGTGGGAAGGTTCAACTCTCTGAGTGGCAAAGTAGTTCTACCTCTTTGGTTTCCAATGGGACTTTGTTTTAGGCTTAGTCCTGAAAGGAGATCAAAGTTGGTGAAAGCATCAGAGTGGGTGTTCAGTGCTGCTGCTGGGCTGTGCTTCCAGATACTGTTGCAGAGAAAAAGCATTTGCAAAGAATTGACACTGTATTTCATCGATGTCATTCATAATCCTTTTTAACAGATAAAAATTATGGGCTGTCTGGTTCTCAAACACAACATCATCCAATTTGCATGGTCCAGGTCCTCTTCTGCAATGAATGATGGGCTTAGTAAGTGATATTTACCAGTCCGTCATGCCACTGCACTGCATTTAATACACACTGAACCTTCAGAAAGGCAGTGTGGAATTAATTCTCAGAAGCAATCAACATTCATTTGAATCTTTTCCTATTTCCTCTGCATCTCCAACTTCAGTGATTTCACATCAAGAGAAATAAGCAAACCCTTGAGCACTCTCAGCAAACATCAAAACATGAACTGCTAGAAATACATAGGGAGACTGCCAAAGGCACCAAATGGCAGCTAGGAATTTAACTTTCACTGATGAACCATGATCCAGAAGTCAGCAAGCATGGGATAACTTTGCTGGCATTTTTATTTTTGGAAGTCTCCCCCTATGGCCACTTACATAGGTCTACGATTGTGCATTGTAAAACCAAATGCCATTCTAAAGCACACGCCCCATACAGAGACACACACACAGACTCACAACACAGATCAAGTGCTTGTTTTGCCCTCCAGGAGTCTCAAGGGCCTTCAACACTGAAATTAACCCCGTCCTTCAGTGCGCTGAGCTTATGGCTTTACAGCATTCCACAGCATCTAAGACAACACAACTATTTATGTTCCTGAACATACTGAGGTTTTTAGAAAGACCACATCAGAATCCACATCATAACCATTCCTCTTGACAATAGGAGTGTATCAGGAACACTTGCAATACATAACAAAGAAACCATCACAACTCGTCTGATGTTGACATCTGCCTGAAGGATCTGCAGACCCTATATTGCTCCGAAAGTGACATTTATATAGATAAATACACGTCTAACTTTTGCTTGTTTGTACACACACAGGTAATATTTGCACTCTACTCCCACATGAAGACTTCCTTGTGAAACCAAAATATTATAATTGCCATTTTACTGTCAGCGGAGTGATATGCAATACACCAACTCTAGTCCAAGGCACTGCTTGCAGTTGCTCTGAGCAGCTTTTGCCCCAAGTACCTGCAGTAGAACCCTGACACCACCTAAGCTCTGGAAGTCACAGGGTGGTTGCCACCCTGTCCACAGGTAATTCCCCAAGCAGGTGGCAGGGAAGACAGGCAGTGCACTCCCCTGTGCAATACAGATACTGACATCTCCCACAGAAAAGAACTTTTTAAGCAATTTGTTAGAAATAATCAGCACTTCATTTACATAATTTCAGAGCACAGTTAAGCCTGAAAGCACAATTCCCCAGGCCCAAGAGTCCGGGCTCAGCAATGTCACCAAGTGCTTCTGGGCTCCCCCTGCCCCATCAGCCCAAATGAACCAACAAGGGGTTCAAAGCCCTGCGAGGCATAAGAGAGCAGGAAATCACAGAGCTTGGGAATCATGGCTCCAACACTTCCAGTTGTGTGGCATGCTGCCCAGAAGCCCTCAAAGTACCCATGGTATATGCCAGGTCTTTGGGGATCTCCAGAGGCAGCCAGCATGTCAAGGCTATCCCAGAGCCACAGACCTCACGGCTTGCCAGGAGCCATGAAGTCAGGCATGCAGCCTGTCAGAACCCATCCCATGTCTTTGTAGAAAGTCACTAAAAACTGATGTTTCTGCAAAATATTTTTATATCAATGAATCTGCCTTTTCTGATGGAAAATTGTTTTGGCAGAAAGTTTCCAGCTAGCTCCAGACTGTCCCCTAGGCAGGTTAAAAAATCAGAGGAACTGCTCCACTAAAGCCCCAAGTTCTTGTCTAAAACTATTTAGAGCATTAACTTACACTTGCTCACAAATATCAAACTTCTGATGAAACACCCAAAGACACTATTTCCTTGTAAATGAGGTAGCAGATTGCACCTGCATTTCCTTATCCATGATCACATTTGTGTTTTATCTGCAAGCCCTTACACTCTAACATTTTGCTTTTCTTTGTCCCAACTACAAGTTCTTTGAGGCAGGACCCTTTTCCTGACAAGCAGCATGTGCTATCATGTAAGCAACAAGTTCATATCAGTAACAACCCTGGCATTTTCTGTTTCAGAAGAACGACCTCAGCAATACATTTCCAGAGTGACTTTGTCCTTCAGAACCGATCACTTGCAAGAGTATAATACTCCCAATAAATTTAAGAGCATTTTACATAGAAAATACTTTCTTTTAAGGTCCACACAGAAAATTCTCTTATGTAAGGACCTGGGCTCTTTTAAAGCACTCTTGGAACAGAGTGAAGTATATAAAACAAATTTCACTAGTATAATATTTCTCCCTAAAATAAGGTGTTGCTTATTAAACATGAAAATGATGGTTTCTTGCTCTCACTGTTGTACTGCCACTGACTAGATTTTGCATTTTTTCATTAAACAACACAGACCTTGAATCCCCACCAGGTAGGAAAACTCCCCCCTAAAATGTTTCAGAACAAATAGGGAAGGAAATTATCCTTTTGTTCAAGTGAATATCCTATAAAATATTCTAAGCCCTAATTTTTCCATACAAAAAAAACATCTAATGCATTAAGTAACATCACAGGATATTACTGCAAAACTTACATCACAAGCCCAAGCTACATAAACCAGCTGTAAAGCTTTTAATTTGTCTGAAGAGATAATTAGGCAGGATCAAGCATACTCAGGTGTTACAACTCAACAAAGGAGTTGGGCAATTCTTCCTTTGACAAAAGAGCTGCACTAACCAGTATCACTTTCGTCTCAAGTGATCCAACATGCAATACCCACTGCAGCAATACTTAATTTTGCCCACATTTTTTATATGCTTAGAATTTTACAATAGAACAACTTCATTTTTAGAATTTTATTATCATTTTATTTCAGAATTTTAGAAAACCTTGTCATGCTTTACCTAAATTGCACACAAAAAATATTTGCCATCAATTCAAGTTCATGTATATTTCTTTTGATGCAACTTGTTAATGCATATTACCTGAAATTTGACTTCTGATTCCAACATTCTTCTAAATTGATTTGGAAAACATAATTAGTTATGATAAAATATTCATAATTCAAAAAGCTAGATTAGTAAGTATTTTATAGCCTCAGTAACCTCTTTCAAATACTTCATAAGCAGGAAGAACCTAACCTAATAAAAGCAGAGCTTGAAACCTACTGCAGAGTCTGAGCTAAAATCCACTGAAGTGAGTTACAAAAAATTCATTTGACTCTCAGAATTTCAGGTGAGGACTCAGTAAATGACCTAGTAAAGACAGTGATCACAGCACCATAGCTTCCTATGCTTTTTAAATTTCTCGTTAGCAGCTGCATAGTTTCACAAGGTTTGTTTTGATGAAAATATTTTTCAATCCATTGAGACTTTCAGTCCATAAAGGGAACCTCACTGGGTCTGGAATAACAGGATCCCAATAGTTTCAGATACTCCACGGCCTGAATTTAGCTGAAGTCTCCAGCAAGACCTGAAAAGCCACATTCTTGCTACCATCTGACAGAAACTCCTAGCCTGCCATACACCTACAAGTGTTGTTCCTTGTTTTGCAGTTCAGAATAGGCTCTGTATTATGTACTACAAAGAACTGACAGCACACTAACAGATGTTCATTAAATTGCATGCACTGCGACTTTACCACATACAGCAAAAGTTGGTTCAGGGTTCATCCTAAATGACTGGCAATTGGCATCTGCAGAAACCTCCCATCTCTATATTTTTTGTCTTCTAGTCTGATAATGAATTTTATTTCTACTTCATATTTCAATCCCTGATTTAAGTATATTTGAAAGAATGGTAATACCCATATATTACACAAAATGGTATATCGCTACCTATATATTTAAGAACTAACTAGTTCCCATCCTTACCACCTTAGTATTGAAAGATATGCAATTTTAACCATGGTTAAACAGCTGACAAGCTGCCATCACTGCTTGCTGCATAGCCTGACACAGTTTTCCCAAGTCCTTCCATTCCCCACCCATAGCTTTTCCCTGCCACTTGTCACATCCTTGCTTGAGCTTGTACACCACCTGACACTAAGGCCTCTAGTCAACCAACTCTTTGACACTGCTAGCCTCCAAAAAATTAACTGCATAATATCATATTGATGCACAAGCTTCTTTATAGGGAAATGAATTTACAGTTTGTTTCTATTTTCATTTTAAACTCCTTCGTAAAATTTTTGTCAAATGCAAAATTTTCTTAGGAAGGAGTTTGATGAAACACTGAGTTGGCTACTCTTTACAAACCACAAAATCCCATGTGGTATGAAACTTGGAATACTTTTATTGCTACATATAAGGGGAACCTCCAAGCTCAGCCATAAAAAGAAACCTTACCTTTTTCTGAGGTATATCAAAACAAAGTTTGTAAAATACATAAGGATCATAGTCATAATGCAAGTAAACATTTCACTGCCTCAAAGTCATAATTTTCAAATACTCAAACTGACTAAGTATTCCAAAGAGTAAGACAAAACATGGAGCGAAAATGTTATAAGAACAATAAATAAAACTCCAGTCATTGTAGGTCAAGTCAAGAAAAATGCTGCTAGCTGTGGTACTGCATAATGAAAGCAAAGATACTGTGTTAGAAGAATTAGAGTTCTTAATGATTCTGAAATCTATACAGCAGCACAGATCACTCAGAGCTTTTCACTGATTTTAGTGACTGAAAAATTTGATCCTTCATTTAATTTGATTTAAAGCTCTAGAAACAAAGTATTTGTGTGTGCAACTATTTCCAACCTTTTGTTTTGATCAGTTTTCAGCACTTGTTCCAACAGTATCTACTTCACAATTGCAATTTAGTCACTGACTTGTAAAAAGAAGAAATTTAATTAAAAATGCCAATTTTAAAAGAGTACCAGAACGGGCCATTGAAAGTCAGATTATATGGGTCATTGGTACCATTACAGACACTTTACTGTTGTTAAGCAGGTTACATGGAGCAACTCTATGCCTATACATGAAAAACACTAATCAGCCACTTTTACTGATTGATGAAATAGGAGCAGATGTTTTGAAGGCAGCAGAAAATACAAAGGTGCACATGGAAATTGAGTTATCTTAGTCTGCTGAGATCCACTGCTGCACTGAGTGTTTGTTTTCTGAGAATTTGACAGCTCTTGTACTGGCCAGTACATGCTCACTGCTGCAGTGTCCTGGATCTGTTTTCCTGGCTGAGAATTTGACAGCTGTACAATTATTTCTAGAGCAGAACAAGAAAACATGCCGATTATTGCCATCATCTTGCTTTATGAAATTCAGTGTCAGTACAATGCAATATAGCTGCTATTCTTCCATGTCAGCTGCTTTCTGGAACTGCAATTTGGCAATGAAAACACAGAAGATAGGCCTTAGGTTAACACACAAGAAAAAGTCTTGATAATCATCTGAAATACTTATTTTTTCCATCCAGACAGAAAAAAACTCAGAAGATGAGCTGTTTTTCTAGAAATGAGGCTGATGTGATGACAGCCCAGCAGATTTCTCAGTGATCTTAATGTTCCAATCAATTTTCTGATTCCCAGCTGATTAGTGGTGATGACCCTTCAAAGACTATTTGACCAAAAATAGTCTTTGAAGCCTCTTTCCTATTTCTCATTAATTGTTCTACATCAGTTCTTGGTACAACTGCTACGAGTATCTCTCTCACTCTTGCATACCTTCACCTCCTTCCATCCATTTCCCTCCATTTTTTTACTTAAAAAAATAAAGATGTTTTGTGCATTGTTTTATTACTAGTTTTCTGTTCTCTGCAGTGATTACTCTCTCCCTCCCTGCCACATCCTTGGAGCCTCTCTCACCCCAACTCAAGAGGAGCTGCATGTTGCAACTGGTGAAACTCTGATGTGGTTAAATGCAGTGCCAAGGGCTCTGGAAAGAAGAATAGACGCTGAGACTGGCAGGAAGAGGGAAGCTGGATAATATTCAAGAGGCTGAGTACTGTTTTGTTCAGAAGAGAGAAGAATTGATTTCAGAGTAATCAACAGCTATGTGGCTTTTCCCAGGTCCAACCCCCACCCCCCCCCCCCCCACAAAACGGATATTTGCACAGTGTTTCTAATCCACAGGTCTCGTAATGAATGTCATCACCCCTTCACCCAGGACAAAGACCAAGTCACAGCAAGGTTGGGTGATTTTCCTATACAGTAAGGGAAGGGCAGAGTCCTGGCTAAGATCTGGTTCCCACTCATGCAGTGACTCCACAAGGCCCCTACAAGTCTCCTCTGTTCGTGACAGCCCAGAACAAAGATCTCTGCAGCATAACCAGGGTAGCACAAAGCTCCAGCTCAAGCTGAGTGTCTCAGCCATCACCCCACTTCTCAGTGGCCTGGCAGCCCTTCCTAACAGGCAGCCTGTAACACAGCCCTGAAACGCCGAGCCAGCTCAGGCAGCGGCAGCACAAACCAGCAGGGAAGAAGGCAAAGGCAGCCAGGCTGCTCACTGCATGACGCCAGCCCTCCAGCTGGGCTGCACCTCTTTGGTCTGAAATCTCCAGGAACACACACCTGAGCCCCGTGCTGCTGGGTGACACTGCTGCCCACATGTCAGCCTACCAATTCCAGACCAATCCTGGTGAATGCACTGGCTTTAATGTGGAAGTTTCCTACATATCCTGTAGGAAAAAGATAAGAAACTGCAACAAACAAACAGATTTCCCAACTCACCAGGGAAACTCTTTTCTAAAGGATTATTCAGGAACTGTCACCAATTTACTGCCTGCCTCTATCAGTCTTAAATGTGCATTATTACTTTGTTTGGTTTTGCTGACATTTGTGTTTTGTTTAAGGGTCTCTTTGTGCAATCTTTTGTGTCTGCTTTAAATAAACACTCTTCCTGTGCTTGTTGCAGCATGCTTGGGTTCAGCAAGATGTCTATCACTTAATAACCAAATGAAAAGTTTAATCACCCAAAAGCTAGCTTTCAACCTGCAGTTAAGAAAACAGAAAAGCTAAGGGTGTTCCGTATGCATTTTTCTTTCTATTTTTTCTGTTATCACATTTGCTAGTCCAAGCAAGTTTGATGTTGTGTATTTAGGCCTGTAAATATCAGCTTAGCATGTGGAAACAAGAACACTTATTCTTCTTTTGCAGTAAGAATTGGCGCAATTAAAAAACCAAAAACCACACCAACAAAAAAAACAAACCTCACTGTATTCCTTTAAAAAAAACAGGTTTTTTTCATAGTAATCACTAAGCATG
The DNA here is from genome assembly GCF_901933205.1 of Camarhynchus parvulus. NCBI lineage: Eukaryota > Metazoa > Chordata > Aves > Passeriformes > Thraupidae > Camarhynchus > Camarhynchus parvulus. The sequence continues at coordinate 9,617,818 of NC_044580.1, forward strand.
TATGAAACAGAAATATACTCTAACAGCTTGTTGAGCACACTTACTGCAGAAAATTGGGCAACCATGACATGGAAACCAAAACAGGAAAACACAAGTCATGCCAAGGTGTCATTTTTACAAAGTGACTTAAAATAAAAAAAAAACAAAAACAGGGAGACAAGTTAATGTCCCAATATGGGACAATAAAGCTATGTTAAAAACACTTGCCATTAACAGCCATCTGCTCTCTGCAATTTGGGGGTAATTTTAATGTACAGCTGACAGCTTTGCATCATCTTTCCTCACTTGTGAAAGATTGTCTCTGCCTCTAGTGCACAAAACCTCCAAGAAGCTGGATCTGTCCACTGTGTTGTGGCTCTCAGTAAGCTTGGGCTCCTAAAAAACACATAGCATTCTGCACTGGATTTCCAAACAGAAATCAAACATAAGGTTTGGGGGAAAAAGAATATCTGTATATGCTAATAATATTCCAGTTCTCTCTAATAATATTCTGCTCGTGTCAGCATTGCCTGTAAAAATCAAGAGGCAAAATGTGCTCGCTGCCCTTGACATATTGTGATGGTAAGAAAAATCAAGACTGCTTTCTCACTGTTCTCTGAGTACAAGGGTAAATCTCTGCATAAGCCTATCTTTCTTGATCAGAACCTCTCTGGTGTCCTTATGCCTTTTTCTCCTGTTTGAACTTGTATCTTCAGAATATTTAGTAAATACATTTTATGTTCACATCTAAAGTAAAGCTACCTTCTTTTGTTTTATTATGTGTTAGAAGTCCTAAAATACATACGCACAACAAATGGCAGGGTCACACTTCCCTCATCTTCAATCCTTGCAAAGAACAGTTATGCAAGAAAAGTGAAGAGAAAATTAAAATTCTATTAACATTCAAATCATACTCACCCATTTCCATTCTTCAGATCTGATATAATTTTAATATACATTAGGAATAAGACCAGGAAAAAAAAGAAACTGAAGCAGCTAAAAATGATTTGTCTATTGCTTTGTAGTGCTCCCTTCAATACACAAGAGATGGTGATAGGATTCTCCCACCAAACCCAAATCAATTCCATACCTACATCCCACCAACCAAACACCCTGTAAACAGTGGGCACATGTAGAGAGTATCTAATGCTGAACTACACAAATTAGTGAAAACCCCTGCAATGCCAAGTGTTGTTGATGGGGCTACACTCAACATGATTTTATTCCATGTTTCAAACATTCCAAAGTTAAGGAGTTGGTTTTCATTCACTTGAGAGAAAAAAAAAAAAGAGAAAGAAAAAAAATAAAGAAAAAAAAATACCATTTTCACAGGTATCCTTCAGGGTCGAGTGCTGAACTGAATTTTCTTCAACTTGTAGCAACCTACAGAAGGGAACCAAATTATCACACTGGTTTTACTTCATGCCCTCAATTTCCTTACAGTTGGGTCTGACCCAAACCCAGAAATGTAACAATGCAAAGACATGCAATTTTTACTTGATTTGGGTCCAGATCAGTATCCGGATCTAGTATTTTTCTTCTGTGTCATACCCGAACCTTGGTGCAGATGACCTAAGAGGAAGTTTCAGGAAAGAATTCCCCACACAAACTGGAGCCTGATGTTCAACAACAGTGAAGCAGTCATAGCATTACTGCCTGAAGAGGTCCAGCTTAACTGCAGCACACACCCTAGACCGGAACCTTTCTTCAGGTTGTTTTGGTTTTGGTATAAAAACAGCCATTCCTGTGGTACAATCCATCACACACCTCACCTCTGGACTGCATTGCCAAGGTACTGTAAATACTGCCAAGTGGTGAGAACACCTCTCCATAAGGTCCTTTTTGAGAATATTTTACCCTCCTAACTCTGCATTGTTCATAAGACCCAGTGTCGCCAAGATTCAATCAGTTCAGGTAAACCCATATTCCCTTACCCCTTTTCTAGGTGTTCTGCAGCAGCTGCTTCCATAGGCTGAGATTATCATCAGATAATCACATTTCTGCCTCTCAGCATGACATTCTGCAGCTCCCAAGTGCTACTAAACCACATCCATCATTTAGTATCCATGCTGGATTTCCATAGCTCCCTCACTGTACATGATCACAGGACCTGCAGTACCCCTGCAGTCACTCTGCAGTTTCTCAGTGTTTTCCTCATATGGCTGAGCCACATGCAAGTAAATTCCAGTTAATGGGACTGAGCACCATCACAGTGACTGCTCTGTGCTCTCATATGTACTCTTTCAGTTTAGCTTTACAGGTGATTCCAGCCTGGGTGCTTTTCCCTATGTGGTCAGTATGGCACAGGCCTCTGTTGGGCTGATCCCAGTCGATGCTCGCCTCCTTGTCAATGCGCTGAGTGCTAACTGCTGAATCTCGACCTCTGCACTGTTGTGCTTGGGGTATCTTCCACAGGAACCAAAGCAAAAACACCATAATCGATGTTACATTTTTTGCTTGTCTCCTCCCCAGCTCTATTTTTTTCAAACAGCCACTCACCTTAGGACCACTTTTTTGCTTCATTTCCCTGCCTATCCTGTCTTTCCTAAATGTTATCGCTCACTTCCTACAGTTTTGTTTCCTTTGAAACATTTTGGTTCAGAACAAAAGGAAATTTGTGCTTTGCATGTCTGTAGGCACAGAATCATGCATGTGTTTCCCATTATATTGCTATGAATATTTATTTAGTCATCCATTCTAGCAATCCATATACCTTACTTCCTTACGTCTCTTATTAACGATCCTCTAGAACTGAACAACCCACTACTTTTCACTGATGAAAATTATGTATTGTGTTTTAGAGTATCATTCAATTCCTGTCTCCCACTCAAATCAGAAACATTAGAAACTATTTTTTACCAGATTTGCAGCACATGGAAAATTTCAAATATCTTTGCAAAGCCCAAGATGAGAAGTACAGCTGCTACATGCAAACCATTTGGAATTTGCAAAAATCTTATCAGCTAAGCTGTGATTCTGTAGACTAAAACAGATCTAAAGTCCATTGAACCCACACAGAATACCCTTTGCATCTTCAGATAACCAAGCCTTATTTTACCCCTTTCTATATAGAACTATAAATCTATGAATGACTGAATTGGGTTAAAAAAACTAACCTCAACCCACGTCTTCCTCAGACTTCATCTCAGAGTTTACATGTCTATTTTTCCTGAGATTTTCCTATTGCTTCTTCCTGTGGGGCCTGTAAACACACTCCAGGAAAGAAGCTTGCCAGGATATAAGAGAAATCTCACGAGAAATTCTGTTGTTGGTTCATTTCCAGGAATATTCTTTGAACTCAAGACATACAAGTAAATTTCTCCAAACTGGGGACACAGTACCTATGATATCTCTAAGAGCAACAGTGATCACTTCCTGAAAGCTGCTCTTAATAGTCTCCTTTCTCAAACCCCACTTGGATGTGGAAACTTCATTTCCAGACTGAGTAGCACAGTCATAATCAAAACTTAATCTAAAAGAGTGAATTTAAGTTTTACAGAGGGCTGCAGAAAGCTTGCTTGGAATTTAAGAAAATTAAAGGATGAAAAACCTGTACTGTTTCTCCTTCCCTTATTTTCTTGGGTTCAAGACCCGGGTGTTTGTGGGTATAACAGAAACTGGTTGTTCTGCTTGGGCTCAAGTCTGTGATTCCACAAACATTTCTTTAGCAACACCATTAACCTAATTAGCTGCTGTTGAGGAGGAAAGCAAATCTTCTGAGAATGTGTATGGGGACAAACAAGGGTCTCAGAAGAAGCATCACACTAAAAAGGGAGCACCTCAGCATACTCAATGAGAAACTGTAGTACTAGCAAAAGAGAAAGTAAAATTACAGGAAGGCACCTGATAACCAGGAAACACTTCCCCAGAACTGAAACCAAAGTTAAATATCTCTGTCTGATTATGATTCCACAGCTTAGAATGGTGTTGCAAAACCAGAATGTCATCTTCCATCTCAATAAAACCTACCTAAAAAGAAAAAAAAATACCACCAACATTGAAACAGATCATTGCATAAAATCCCCAAGTAGTAACAACAACTCAAGTTTCCTTAATCCTAATACCAACACACTATCCATTCTTGCATACTCTTATTTTGCCTAACAAATTAGACCATACACAAACATTTCTTCTGGATCTAGCTGCCTCCTAGGAGAGGTTACTGCCCTCCTCACCATCACCACTTTGGTGTAGCTTACAGCACAGGTGATGCCTGAGACCAATTAGAAAATATTCACATAGCCAGTTCTCCTACCCTGATCAGGAACTCTACTGTCTTCCCTAGTGCACAGACAGCCCAGAGCCCAGCACGCCAACTGCACCTGCTACAACCATCAGCCAAAGCAGGCTTCTCAGGGGAGACAGACAGAGGAATCCCACTGTCCACTTCTGATCATGTTTGGCTACGTCCTGGGCAATGGACTGCTCTGATTTGGAGCTTTCTAGGTGTTCATAGCACATTTCAAGCAGCTCAGGAATGTTGTCACTAAAAACATATTCATGAAACTGAGGCAACTCTAGGGCCAAGTAGTAACTGAGCTAGATCAGAATTTCTTTAATTTAAATCCAATTTTAGGCATATCTTGTGTTATGAAGTCTAGTTCCAAACTGCACACCTTATCTGCCTCATTTGAGTAAGTTAAGAGAAATGCTTCCTTGTTCAGTATTCTTAACCTATTTGCATACAATAGATACTAAATAATTCAGGAGATTGATTTGTAAAAGATGAAGGCTTTACAAAAGGCTGGAAATAGAATTTCTGGAAAACACTTCAGAGTACCCTACTTCTGCTATTGAGCCTCAAGTGCTTTTAGTTATTACTATGCAAGGATTTTCATTTCTAAGACAAGTACTGATCTTTCAGAACACCTCCCTTGGACACACACACACCCCCATAGTACACCATTAGACAAACAAATGCACATTTTCCTACCTATGAACAATTTCCCTTGATTGTAGTAGGCAATTTTTGCCCAGTTGCTAGCCATAAGTAAAGTCCATCATCTTACTTCCATCAGTTGTAACAGAGCATTCTCACTCAGTAAAATTAACATCTGATCTAATGCCCACTGAACAAGGAAGAAATTCTCTGATTTCACTGGGTGGGGAAACAAGTAGATAGCAAAGTGGTGTGCAGCTATTTGGTGACTAAATTCTAGCAGCTTGAAATGCATATAATTTACTTCAGGGGTTAATTTTATACTGAATTATAGAAAGTTAAATTGTTGACACAATCAAAGAAAAGCAGCATATCCAGATCAACAAAATCACCCAAGTTCTGATTTATGACCTATAAACTGGTGTGAACAAAGAGTTTCATGACTGAAGACTAAAATGCCACCCTTTTACATTCTCTTTTAACTTTTTCAAAATGACTTTTTGTTGGGTTACAGTGAGGTAACTATTGAGTTTAGCAGGTCAGAGAACCAAATGAAGTTGCCAATTTAACCCCACATACTGCAGCCCACAGCCACAAAATATCATTTCTTCAACTGAAAGCTGTTAGTGAGCAATTCAGCACAGCTTCACAGGACCCCTGCTCTTGGGTGTCTGTAACTTGCATCTTTGCAGTGTAGCAATCATATTTCCACAATAAAACTTGTAGGGGTAATTTGATTTTACATTGCCAGCCAGCACTTCATTGCTAGTGCTTATGATGCATTACATATTTGTCTGAGAACATTAGCGCTCAGATAATTAACTCTTCTGCTGGGTGTCCGGTTTATGCTCTTTGCTTAAAACACAGCTCCCACAGAGACATGCCTTACATGTGAGCAAATCTAATCCCTAAATCTCTGATGTGGTCAGTCAACTAAAATCTAGGTTTGTAGCAGTTAAATGAATCCCTTTTTCCCTCGATTTTTTCTTCTTTTTTTGGCACTTTCTAGCAAAACAGTTCACATACAATCACTCAAAGGCTGGAAAGTGGGCTTGGCCGAAGGAGCCAAGACTCAGCATGGCTCCAGTCAAGACAAATGGCTGAATTATTGTGATGTTAGTAAACAGGTAATTAGCTTTGCATGTCATTGTTCACCACCTCAAGCTCATTACTGAAGTCTTACAACACTCTCTTTTAAAAATTCAGACCTGTTTGACCTGCTACCAGCTATAGTGCATTTCAAGTACTCATGGATAAAGTGCAATCTTGTCAAACTGAAGACACCTGCTCCCAGCAGGAACACTACTTATGAATTGCCAAGTCTTTTGTTACAGTACCTTGAGAAGCAATGATCTTTCCATCTGGAATAACCAGCATCAACTTGGCTGCAACCACTGTAAAGCAATCTTTGAATATTTATTACCACATGAAGTACACAGAGCTCTAAAAGCAGTATGTACACAAACGCAAAAAGGGAGAAGACTACCTGTCCTGGGTTGACTATATGATGCTTTTATCCCCAAATCGTCTCATTGGTTTATGCTGAATAATAATAAGTTTTCACCTTTAAGACTTGAAAAAGGGGGGAGAAAACCAACATTGCTCTCAAGATTTTTTTAAACAAATTTTTTTTTGTTTACTGCTGAGGCAAAGAAGAGTCCCTGCTGTGGTTTTTTTTCCTTTTTTACCTTGAACCTGTCTGACTAACACAAAACCGAGCTACTACCTTATACTGATAAGAGACTGAGTAGCTGGCTCAAACGGGGGTTTTCTCAATTTAAGAGCGGCAAGGGGTTTTATTGTTTTAATATTGTTAGGTTCTATTGTTTAATAAACAGCTTTTTTCACTTTTCTTAAAGGAGGGACCGGAAGGGGTGGGGGGGAGGGGGAGAATATTCACTAGAGCCCCTCTGGGGACTCTCTCTCTCTCTCTCCCAAAATTTTGCTCTAAACCAAGACACTACCCCTGATAAATTTTGCTGTTTGCCACACAAGTGTTTGAAACTAATTTTCTTTCAAAACTGGCTGCCGGTAAGAACTTTCAGTTCTATTTTTTCTATCACCAGATCTACCAGGGTGAAGCTCAACCCAATATAAATAACTTTTTTTACAGCTGACACATTTAACTGAATGTATCTCCTCTTTCTGTTACTCTTGTGCTCAATTTTTGTCAATGACTGTTCATCTCGGTGGATAATTCACGCTAATAATTCGTCAGGCTCTGTTCTTGTCTCCTCCCCAAGGCCCCAGCATGGCACACTGCTTTAGGCTCCACTCCACCAATGTCGTTTCAAGCTGCCCCCTCCCCCTTCCTTTTGCAAGCTTTGCAGAGGATTTTACACTGAACTATTCCTCTTTGCTTAGTTTTTAGCTCAATCTCATTTCTTCAGCTATTTATCCTCCTGGATAGTGGACTATGTTCCTCAGTTTACTTCTGATTAACACCCAGGATTAATCCATTCTGATAAAAGAAAAGCACTGGATAATTCTCCCCTTGTCATCTTTATTTTGCAAGGGTACAAGTGGTAATTAAAGATAATTACGTTTTTGCACTGTGGTCATTAAAAATCCAGTAAAAGCAGTCTAGGGCTTCACTGAAGGTACCATAGAATTTAGGTTTATTTCCTGCATTTTCTTTGCTTCAGTGCTTTCCACATGGGCAATGAAAAGCCTGATCAGAAGCTCAGTGCTCCTCAGACTTCCAAAGGCAGTTTAATTCAACAACACATTCCTTGCTATCTTCTCTGCCCTTAGAGACCTCAGTGAGCAAAGTCCATTCTGCAGCACTTAATCATATATATGTAAATGTTGCATTTAGAATTTGGAGCCCCCTGTGAGCCTATTTTTCTTGAGCTGTTATTTTAAAATGCGCTTTAAATCAATTTTGCAGTAAACATGGTGTTTGTTCCAATAATAACCATTTTTCTCCTGATTAGTAAATTACTGTTGTTTCCAATGTTTCATTCTAACTACTACTTGCTCAGAGTCATAGGAAAACAGAGCACTTAGTCAAGACAAACTTCCCTTTATTTCCATCTCAGCAAAGCAAGGTCTAGATTACTTTCAGAAAAACAGTTTTCAGCTGACAAAGTGAAAAATGTTGCATAACAGCAAACTTATAACATGGTAAGAAAGTTTTAATAGAAGGATTACCACTTGCTGTTGTAACTAGTTTAAAAGTCCTTTAAGACTCTCTGCTAAGAACAGATGATTATATTTGCAGTATTTATGTAATTTCTATTGGCTGGCTGTGTAATAATTTATGAAAGTTGTGACAGAACAGTGCTTTAATACAGATTAAACTATATTGAGAGAGGAAAAATACAACAAAATTCCAGTGTGCTGCACAGAATACCAATCCCAGGATCATCTAGAATTTTAAAGCAATTCTGTTGGAAAATACAAATTGTCTTTTTCCAGCCACTGAACAACATCTCTCAAGCACATGTTTTTCTATGTGGATATGCATTAAATGTGTCTCTTTGCATGAGGTTATCTATATTGTCAGACCCCCATTATACAGGCTTAAGAAAAGAACCAAGTCATTCATGTCATCTTCATCCAGAGATGAAGACTGTTATATCCTGGTGCATTGAGCATTGGCCACATGTCTTAAAATGTTACCAATGCTATTTATACACATGTCTATTTGTGCAATCATAATGCAAGTATTGGAGAAAGCTGAAAGTTTTCACTATTTAATTCATGGCAGAACTGTCCAAAACTTCAAAGAGTCCATACAAAATTATTCCCATTGCAGCAGGGTATTGCAGTGGGGAAAAAAAAAAGTGAGGTCTGTGAAAAGCTAGAGCAAATCACCTTACACTGACACTGCTCCCATCCACAAGCCTAACAGTTTCTGGAAATAGTTTTCTCATGAATGATTTTTTTATTTAGGGTAGTAATTGGAAGATAAGTTAGATTTTACTTTGGTTTGAAGCTGGTCAAGAACTTTGATGTCTAGGAAATCCATTAGCCGATCAGTAAACTGGTCAGAAGTAAAACTTAAAAGCAGCTAACAACAAAGATTTCACATCTTTAGACCTGTAGATGCACACAAAAATGTACCTGCAAGCCCTAGACCCTGTAGATCTGTCTTTTACATTTGGAGAGTTTTCATTTTAATTAATATCAACTGTAATCATATGGGAAACTAGGCATAATAACAGTAATTAAGGCCTTGGCCTCTTAAAACACATCAGACACACACACAAGGGCAAAATCCAATTTGGAGAAATATATGGAGCATTCAAGGGTCGATATGGAGATTCTATCTAGGCTACCTAAATAAACAGGCAAATCAACCCTATTTAACAATGAAAGTGTTTTTCTTGAGATCTCAAGAGGATTTCCAATTATTCACAAATGACTAACCGTGCACTCGTTTCCCAGAATTATAAACAAGTCACCAGAAAATAGCAAGTTTGACAAAATTGTCCAACAGCCCATTAACTGTACAACTGTGCTAAATAGCCAGAGACAAGTCTAAATCTGCCAGAACCAGTGTCTCCCGAGCCTGCTGAAGGGATAGATGTTTCAGCTGCAGAGTGTCCATTTGCAGCTTGCCACCATCTGGACCCTGGAAAGTGAGAACTCAAGTGATGGGCTGGCAAATCCAGCTCAGGAGTGACCCTCTGGTTCTTAGGAAAGTCTTGAAAGTTAAGGATGGTGTTACTGAAAGGAAGTCAGGCTTGCTTGCTTGAGACAAATATTTGAGTTCACAAAAAACCATTTTTACCTGTATTCCTTCAAAAGTCTATTTAGCATGTAATTCTAAAGATTTATTAAACATATCAACAGCTTCAGTTGTTGTGAGGCCCAGCAACTGGAATTCTTCATATATTCAGATTTACACCTCACCTCAGCTGACTCTAAGTTTATTCACTCAAATTTCACAATATGCAGATGCAAACAGATAATTGGAAGAGTCCTGTCAACACTTATATGAAATTAGACTGGGCACATGGGGATAACCTGAATGCAATTAACAAGGATGTGGCACAGTGGTGCAGCAAACATGTATTTGAGTTTCAAACCTTTACAAAAAGCATAACAAATTAGTCAAGTAGTCTTTTTCTCTTCAAGCTTTTTTTTCTGCAAGTGTGGAAGAGGAAAAAACACCCCACAATCTTTATTTTTTGGAAGAAAGCATAATACTGCATGCTTTGAGTTAAAGAAATATATGGGAGTAAAAGAAGGGGACACAATGACTACAGTCTACAGTAAGAAATATTACTATAAAGGAATTTTTGCCAAAAAAATATACAGTATTTGGTTTTTTTAGCAAATGTACTTGTTTGTACTACCTTTATACAAACAGGATTATGAGGCTGTGCTTGCCTCCTTTTGGATTGGCTGAATACAAATACTTCTTTAGATCAGGGCTGCACTCTTCAAGCATAGAATTCTGTGAAGCTTATCCCTTTTGTAATACCCCTAGAGAAAGCTAACATACAGAATATTGTTTTGAGGTTTTGTTTGAGCACACTCTAACTTGTGAGCCTACAAATTGTTTTTTGTTCATCTAATGTAAGATGATTCATAATCAATTACAGTTCTTATGTCAAAGGCTCCCAGGTGTCTTCAAACCATCAGATCCAGAGCCATCACCAGCAGCAGCAGGCATGCTTAGAGCTGTACTTTTTAAGTCGTATGACATCAACCTGTCTCTATTGGTTATCTCCCGAAAAAACACTGTTTAGTCTTCTTCGAGGCTCATGCTTGACCCTGACACCAATGAAACAAGAATGGCTCTGTTACACCAGAAGTTTATTCTCAAACTATCAGACAAGCTCTACATAACATCCCTGATCTCTGCTCTAGAGGAAGCATACAGAAATGTGGGTCAGGCATGCAGATTCAGGTTGTTCATTATAGGAATATCATCCCAGGTTCACTCCATTGAGCACTGCAGGTTTAAGAATTGCCTTTGGAGTTCTAGAGCTGCTCTGTATTTGAATTGACTCATTTACAAACTTAAGACTATTGAGCATTCTTTAACCACCTAATTTCATTAACCACTCTTCTGATGATGCCTTTCCACTCACTAACAAAATCTTAAATTTAAGTTTTTAGGAACCAATAACAACTCCAAAGTTTTGGAAGTGGGCCACAGCCTAAAGAAGGGCTAAGCACCAGATCCTGAGCCCGATGATAGGCACTTGCACAACGACTGGCACGTTTAGATTAAACCTTTTCCTGACTTTAAGAAGCGGTTCTTTATTTATCGGCGAATGTTACGCAGTGATTGAAAAGAAAAGAAACTACCCTTTAGGGCCCTTTGGCCTTCCTCTAAAGACACATTATCAATTTCTTTAATTATCACAGTGGTAGGAAAACTTGGTGAAATATTTAAAAGGTAGCAGGAGGAAAACATGTGTTACACTCATTTAGGACCACTTGAAAACAGATTATTCTGAAGCTGGAAAGAGAATCATTGGACATCTAAATAATTAATCTCAGCAAATACATTAAATGCAAAACAGTATAACGTTTTGACTGATTCAGCACAATTAGCTTTCACTGCTTCAAAATTGCTATTGCTAAATTGCCATTTGCAGGAATTTCAGCATATCACAGTGTAACTCACTAGTCAGTCATGTGCCCCGGGCACAGGCAGAACTAAGACACAAACAGCCTGGTGACAGCCTGGCTACGATAACTAGATAGAAATCATGCAAACAGTCACAGAACTTCTATTGTGTCCATCTCTCTGAGCAGCACCCCTGTCTATAAAATATTAAACCCTGGACATTTATTTTAGTTAAGATTTACAGCAAGTCAGATGCCATATTGTTGAGCACTAATAGGTTTCTATGGCTGAAAAGCAGAGAGCATAATTTCTCCAGCTTCATTGTTTAAGAGAAGATTAGAAAATTAGGAGCAATAGTCTGGTTAAGACTGCTCCTACTTCCTGTCTTTATCAGAGCAGGAAGCCAGAATGAGAGTAGAAGTAGGTTTTGCTGGTTCAGATGAGCTGCACCAATTCCCTGATGCATAAAGAGCCAAAAGCAGGTAAATGCACCAGGTCAAAGTAATAAAAGCAGCTTCTTAAAAGCTAGTCATCTCTCTATGCTTAATTTTTTTTTATGAAGTGTCTTTGTAAAACATCTATTTTTGTTTCTTTATATGTAAGTGATACCAGCCAGCTACTGCAATCTCAGCTCAGCCAAGCTGAGTAAGGTTAAAGAAAGGCGCCTCTTCCAAAGCCATTGCTGCTGCAGGAGCTCCACACAGTCTGGTAAGCAGCACTTTTTGTCAACAATATAACAGCTTAAAATGCATGGGTTTTGTGATGTTATTGCTGACAAACAGGCAGTTGCAATTCTTCTATATGAAACATTATTTAACCTGCATCCCAGCAAATAGCCTGTCCCTGGAGCTGCAGTTTTTCACATGAGCCATAAAAGCATTTCTGAGCCTTGGAGTTCAGACCCCAATTCTCATGGCACATCATGTGGGAAAAGAAGCTACACCACCCAATCTCCTCCCAGGACACAACTGATGATTACTTTCTCTCTGACTACATTCTTCCAGTATTTTAAGATTGTGCTTTCCCATTTAGATTTTTATAACATTTTGTTTTGTTTCACTGCTTGGTCAAACAGTGCTCTACCTTGACAGAGCTGCTATAATCTATATATAGTTTGCATATTGATTCCTGTAGCACTTGGAGATCCTTCAGGCAGGAGGTTATCACAATATAAGGTTCCTTCATCTGTCCTTTAAGGTAACCTTTAAAAAAGACAGAGCTCAGTTCACTCCAGATGTTTATCCAAACAGTTCTAAATCTCTAATGTCTGAAAAAACCAGAAGGAACAGGTTTTTTGAGAGCCTTCCAGTACCATTTAATACCAATTCAGACAAACTACCATATCATCCTGTCACTGAAATCACATGGGATGCTAATAACATCTACCATTTCTGTAGAACTTGATAAAGAGGAATCACCACAACAGCCCTTTGCAATATTATCCCCATTTTATTATTGAGGAAAGAGTATGTTTGCTTTTACATTACACCATAAAGTGACCTGCTCTTTCAATCTAAAAAGAACAGCAATGAAAAATGCAGAAACTATTAGTGTAACTTCCCCTGCTTTTGTTTAGTGAAATGCTGTTTAAATATTTAGATCCTGCAAATTCTTTTACCATCATAGAATGTTGTTAAAAAAGCAGGCCTCTGAATAATCAAAGTGACACTCTCTTTTGACTCTGCTCTGACTTAACAGCGATATTTCAATTTATTGCAATTTTGATCATGGTAGAAAAGTCAGCTGAATGAAAAAATAAAGACACCTGTCACTGCTCACTATTTTCTCATGCAGCCTTGAATGTGTGATCCTATCATTTAGGTAAGGCATCAGCTTCTTGAAATCACAACAGCTCTCCATAGGAAAATAACAAGGTATGTATTCACTGTGTACATATCACAGGCTGCAATATGGTCCATTATCTACTGAAACACTTCCCAGTTCCTGCTTTCCATGAAAAAAGGCCAGTGGGGTTGAAAAATCTGGAAGTAGTTTTTATTTTGTTTCAGGGAGTTTTGTGTTTTTTTGAAAAACCTCAGCTTTCATGACTAACGTCACAGGTAAAAGAGAACCTTAGGGAAAGCATTTAATGAAAAATATTTTTGAATCTATCAGAAATCTGAAGGACCTAAGCCCAAGAGATGCTGTGTTAACTTCACTAATCACAGAAGCCAGAAAAAAACCAGACAAAAAATATGGTTAGCATAATTTTGGACTCACTTCCAAATTAATATTTATGTGGCATACAACTGTATACAACCTGGAAAAAAGAATTCTACAGTAGAATAGTCTCTGCTGAATTAATTAAGTACCAGCTTGGCTCTGCTTCACATTTCAGCAAAGTCATCTAAGGAAAAGTTGTTGACAAAAAATCCTACACAATTCCAGCTTTCAACTCACAACCTGGGAGTTATCCCAAAATACTGCAGCAGAGGTTTCATAGTAACTACCCCCAAATTGTACAAGACATAAATCTTTTCATATTAACAAAACATGGCTTCCTGTCAAACACTGATAGAACCAACATGGGTCCACAGTATCATTGTTCAGTTGGGATTTTCCAGTGAAAAGCCCTCCAGTTAAGACCATTTTGAGATTTGACCTTCTGGAAGAAAACAATTCACAGGAAATGGATCACCACATCCAAATTCTGCCCTCTGCAGCAAACTGGAGAGGGATCAAAGGAGATTTTCATTATACCAGTTCTGTAGCTAGATAGAGAAATTAGTGTCATGGTATACCTAAGTGTAAGTGTAAAAGAAATTGCATCTTCACTTGTATTTTATCAAAAAGTCATATTTCAGAATTAATTCACATGGCACTTCGAAATTAAATTACTGAATATTGTATCACACTATGTTAAAAAAATAAGTATAATTAGCACAGTAGCAAATAATGTGAGATTTTCCCCTTGATGTTTCTATTTCATTCACCAATTTTGCAGTAGCAACTTTGAGACCAAAACACAGCAAAAGTATGGTCTTCTCAGCTTCATCTAAGGGTGTGGTTCATTCTCACATCTCAATAATCAGAGGAAGAATAGCTCTTACCCCCTTCCCCTTGACTTTGCAGAAGACAGACCTTGTCAAAATTGAGCACTCTCACACCAAAACATGTGTTTTGTGTATTCTTTGTTTTCACTTGCACAGATGTTTCTATGCCTTAGTAGCAAAAGAAGCTTAGGTGAATTCTACGCATTAAAAGAGACGCAGAAAGTTAAAGCTGGCAAGATGGGAAAGACAGAATTTGATAGCTTCATTAGTAGAATTACATGATGGAGTGGCACAGGGCAGCAAAGGACTAGATTCCCTCAAGGAGTCTGGTGCAGCTCCTACTTTACATCCTTGTGATAAAACTCTGATGCTGAATGGATAAAAAATTACAGATGGGGACTGAAAAGGGCTGGGAGAGGAAGACTGCAGGATATTGAACAGTTATTCTCCTCAAACCTTTATTCTTTTGATCACCAAAGCATTGCATCTTCTGCTCTATTCTATGTGTGATATATAGGAACTAGACCTGAATAGTGATGTTCAAATAACCACAGCTAATAACTACATTCATCCTCAAGGATTATCTGTGTGCACAGATCCTGGAGGGTACTGGGATCTTTGAAGAGTCAAGATAGAGAAGTTGAAGATAAGCCTAGCAGATTTGCTAATTTTAGTAGACAAATAATGATTCTCCCTGTTAAAGATAACTTGGAATTAATCAATGGCATTGTTTGTTACTGCTTTCTAGCCTGCAGAGCATGACAAGCTGTAGCTAACCTCATGGAGTCCCACAATTGGGCACCTTCCTGGTGAACAGAAGCACCAATTGCAAGGAGACCAGGGTCTGCAGCTCCATTTTCAATAGGGAGTCATCAAGGTACCTAGAGGAGTCAGCCTTTTACAGCTGTACTAACACAACAGGAGAGCTTCATCTGTCAAGCACCTTTGCACTCACCTCACCACCAAAGAGGGAAATGAGTACCTCTTAGTTTATTTTCTGTTCTAGAAGAGATACCAATAGTCAGTCTATGTAGAAAAAGAAAAATGCCTTGTAAACACAGAATTAAATAAGCCTTCAAAAACTGTATATAGTATCATGTTAACTTCCATGACAATTCTTTGTGGCAGGACACATCCTCATGCATAATGTACTTTCTAGGCATAACACTAAAACTGGCCAGGGGTATTATTTCAATTTCTAGAAAGGGCACTTGATATAGATGAGAATCAGAGCTGTTCAGCAGAGAAGACAGCAGCACTGACCCACATATTTTAACAAGGAGGCATGCACGTGCAGGATAATTCCAGTAATTCATATCAAAGTTATATGCACAAGAGGTGTGGAACAGGGCAGATGATGGTAATTGAACATGAAGACTACAGCAAAACATTTTTGTAGTGTGTTTGAAGATGTTAGAATAAGAGGCTTTAAACACATGGATGATGAGTGAGCTCCTATTTTAATCATCCTCCAAAGGATTCTACAGTCCATGTCTGAAGCCAAATTCCAGATCTGTTACAGCCTAGACTGAATTGCATTAGACAACAAAGCCTTCTATGCACGACCAGTTTTGTCGCACTCCACTCAGCTTCCTAGAAGGCATGGCACTTGAATTTTGCTGGCTGAATCTGTCATTGTCACAAATGTACTGCTACTTCCTCATAGCATGAACAATGTATTTTCATCTCATATATTACTATGAAGGAAGAAGAATCAGCATCCAAAATTGTGGCATTTCTTAATTTCACCTTACTTAAGAAAAGCTGTAGAGTATTATGGATCTTTTGCACAATAAAAGGGTACTGTTCCCCTTTAGAGAAAAGATTTAGTGTGTAGGATACAAACCCTGATAGAGGTATAGAGAACACACATGAGCCTCATTTTCCAGTGCAATGGACAAACCTAAACAAGCAGTCTGATATTGCTGCCGAGATAAGCAGCAGTTACTGGGCAGCAGCCAGCAGATAAAGCCACAGTATTATCCACAGCAATATTGCCAGTGTCATTCTGGAACAGTAACTTTACCTACCACCAGTAGAGAAACACAGTAGATTGAATACCTCTCTAGGTGCTTCATGCACTGCAAGGCTGCTTTAATTGTGTAGCTGTAAATCCTCCATGAAAGGGAAACCCTGGGCACACAGAGCCAATACAAGAGACATTGGACACCTGCTTCCATCCCTGTCTTGGTTGATTTGCCTTCTTGTGAGTAGTCATGCAAGCATCTTTCCACCCCTTCTGTATCTGACCACTGCCTATGCTCAGTCCTTTTCCAGACTTCAATTTAAACACCAAGGAATGGGGTACAGAAGCCATTGCCCTGTGTCTTTACTAGAGAATAATCCTTATGAGAGTGTGTCCCAATGGCACAAGTGTTATGTACTCTTCCTCAAGACAAGCTACATATTTGATATTTTAGTGAAAAAAAAGTCAAATTTTATTAGTAGTTAATGTAGTTAGATTTAAAAAAAATCCTCAGTCCTCTCTATTTTCTAGAACTAATTCTCTCACTATCCCGATTTATCCCACTGTTTTACTATTGCTCTGTTGGCTTTTTTATCTTGCTGGAACAAATTTAAGACTCTTTTTATTTAATTGCTCTTATTAATATTCATATATTAATGCAACACAATTATTATTCAAGTTGATAACAATGTCTGTCTTCTAACAGCCTAAATTCAGAGAATGAAGATCCTAAGGAAATCAGAATGACATTGTTAAAAGTTAAAACATTACTTGTTTTGTTTCCAGCTATCTTGGAGCTTTTTCAGGTCCAAAAACATTACATGTATTTGAACAGGAGTAGAAATGATGCACAGTTTTCTCAATACACATTAATTGCTCTTTCTTGCCAACTTGCCAGTACGACATTTCAGTGAGCCCTTCTCCAAGTCCCTGCTTCTACCTTCAAACAGACTTTAGACTGGAAGTCTGACAACAGGGTGGATTAAAACACATGGAGAAAAACTGACCCAAAACCAAAGGAAAAAGCCATGTTTAAAGCAAATGGACAAAGAACAAGCGATTCTGACAGAGATGTCAGAAAACTCCTGCCTCACATTTACTCGTAGAAAAGCAGAATGTTGACCTTAAAAACGGTGTGGGGAGCTCTTGGTTTTAATTTTCAGTTTCCCAATGACGCTGGGATGCCAGGCACAGGCTCCACATCCCATAAAACAGGAAGATGCTGCCACCTGCAGGTCGGAGTCCCCGGAAGCCCCAAATCACAGCCCTGGGATCCCACCAGGGCCATGGACCCCACGGCTGCCATAGACCCATGTGGTATCTGCAAGAGAGATGCTTCATCCTGTTTCTTAGTCTCATGTTCAGAGAGCAATACAGGCACATAAATCAGCATCTTCTGCACAAAATAAGAGTTTTTGCTTTGTAGTCTTTAGAGAGCAAAGATCCACTGCAGGAAATACAAGACCTCTTTCAAATCCTCACCTCATGACACTTCCATCCCCATGATGCAAAGATGAGAGTAAGTTGTTCTTGTAAATAAGTCCATGAATCCTCACCTAAGGTCATATCAACATTCATAGAGGCCCAAACACCTCTCATGGCTGTACTTTCAGCTTGCAAGTTATGGAAATTTGCAGGTTTTAGTTTTGTAATCCTTATTCTTAGTCCTAAGGTGGGTCTATAAGTATAGTTCTTTATAACAAGACCTCAAGAAAGAGTAAAGAGAGAAATTATTTAAGAAGAGACCTAAAAGAATACAGAAATTGGCACTGTAGAGGAAGAAAGTAGTCTATTTAAAGATGGTTCACACAGAATTTGGGGTTTGGCATATAATTTCCATATTCAAAGAACATATTCAGAATGCCTCTATTTTACAGAGCACTCAGTGAAACATGGAAAGTCTCACCTTTTGAGTCCAATAGTTTACAACTTTATATTCCTAATACCGTGCAACACTAGTAGTAAAAAAAAACCATAACAAGAAGTCTTAGGGGAAAAAAAAAACCAAAACAAAAATCAGTTCCTTTTATCAGAGCCTTTTTCTCTGAACAGTGTATTTGGCTGCTTTTTTTTTTTAATTAGAGTGTAAATATTGTATTATGTTTATTCAATAATACTCCCATCAGCATGTCAAACAGCTCAACTTTTTGACTAGGGACACAGTAAACCTAAAAAGTCTGCCAAAGTTTACTCCCTTAAGGCATTAGGGAGTCTCTTGAAAGTAGCTGTGCTTTGAACTGCCCTGGCTCCTGTGGGTTGTGACTGATTAACTGATACTTTACATAACACTAGCAACCATCACCACAGGGAAAGCAAATAAAACAAGTAATCTACAAATGCAGGGGGCACCTTCTTCCCACGTTGCCTGTTGCAAACTAACACAGCAGATTATTCCCTTCTGTGTAAATAGCTATGGAGCTAGGACAGCCACTGGAACCTCATCTGCTTCAACAGCCAAATCTGGCATTCCAAATCTTCATTTTAAGAAGGCAACAAACTTAGCCCTAGTCCTAAATTTTACAGAGACAGAGAGACTCCTAAAGTTGAATGAGACCCACCTGCAAAGGCACACTGAACTTTACTATCACTCCAGAAACTAACAGCATTAACAGCACTCCTGCAGAGAGCTGGATGTGTGGAGCAGCTTGTTTGCCTGCGTGCTGAGCTGGGCAAGGGGCAGCCAGCTCTACCTCAAATCCTGCATTACAGCATCCTTCAGAGGCACTCCCTGGACAGTCTGCACAAATGCCAGGACATCAGTTGTGTACCAGATTGCAACATGATCCCTTTGTGTTCACATGTTTCAGTTCACAACTGCAAAAGCTGGAGTACCATTGAATAAAATACATTTTTTGTACTCTGCTTATGAAAATATCTGGCACTAATAGACAACTGCCACCCACATGCAGCACACTAGGGATTTCCATAGCTAAAAGCATGTCATGCACCAGCTTGAATAAAGCACCAATGCTCATTCTTAGTGGCTATAATAATTCATACATTCTGTATTAGACACAGAAAACTACCTAAAACATACTCATACCACTGGGCTACATATGCAGATTACACCTTGCTGGGCAACAAGATTAAGCCTAGAACAGTTGTGGGTGGTTTACACCCATAAACAACACCTTTATCTCTCTGCATATACCCAGATTCAGACAAATGCATCAGTGCTATTAGTACATTAGAAATGTGAATGTATGCATTGCAGTAGGGTAAAAACAAACACTGTGCTGATTCTCACCAAACTGATTACTGGCAGGTAACCTGGATTAAGTAAAGCCAACAGTATACTACCATAAAGTCAAAGACAAATCAGCCTTGATGCACAGAAATGCAAAACACTAAAATTTAGGATAACAAATTCTGCCTTCTAAATTTCATTGATAGCTTTCTTAATTAAGCTCACCTCTACTGTGTTGGAACAAAACAGCAGTCTGCACAACAGGAACGCTGAAAAGAGCTTACAAATTTAGGGAAGAACACTCCTACTTGGATGCCATTCTCTTGATCTTGTCCAGCTGAGCAGAGCTAGAAAGTGGCTCTGCAAATGTAAAGCAAAAAAGTGAATAATTCATCTCAGAAAATACAACACTATTACATAATTACTATTACTTTCCCCTATATGCAACAAGCAGTGCATTCTGTTTTCAATCTGGAGGATTTATTTCCAATTATTGGAAGACAAAATTTAAAAATACAGGTTCTGATATTGTTTGCAGCTCTGTGCAGACAGACCACTGCATCTGCATGTGTTTCCTACCAAAAATCACAGTGAGAAAGTCTGTCAAAAAGAGTAAAACCAGCTTTGACTTACTCTCAGTCTGAGCTGGGATGGCTGGGACAAGTTCATCTCAAAATACATCCCTGTATATTCACCTAGGTTTAGATCTGCAGGAGATCTAAACAACCCCCTCTACATAAAAAGCACAGCCCCTCCCCACTCCCTCAAAGAAAGGGGGGTGGGGAGAGAGTCAACACACACCACATATTCAGACAGATAGTTCATCACTGTTCTAATTAATTGCTGTACATCACTGAGTGCTTTCATCCTTTATGGCAAATTGTAGAAAGAAAACATCTTTGCTTGCCTATTATGGCACCTGCTGTAGCCAGAAATCAATTCCTCTTGAACCAGTAGCCAGTCAGTGAGTCATCTAAAGCTCACACAAGCTTAGCCATTCCTTCTTTGTCAGATCAGTGAGAGACTAAAATATCAAAACTTCTTTATTGTGTCTATCACTTTTTACCATTTAATAGCCTGAGACCATCCAAGTGCTGTTATTGTACTAAAAGATGGCATCAGCATGACCCATCATTCTAAGCTTACCACTCATCCCCAGCTAAGCAGCAAACAGGGTGTTTGATCATGGCTGTCCAAGATTCAGTCTCTTCCTTACAGATTGGCATCTCCTGGAGTACAACATCAGAACGCCTCCATTCATCCAAGTCTTGGTAGTTAGAAAGCCTCAGCAAATAGCAAAGTTACATTGAGAAGCAAAACCCATCTGACACTAAACTTTATGGCATCAGAGGCCTCTCAAATAGTGGAAGATCTGCACAAAGAGCCAGCCATGAACTTCACAAGCACTGCAGCAGCCCAGAACCCAAACCAAGGCACAGCACTAACCTCACATCTCTGGGGAGAAGCCCAGGTGCTCACATGCCAGACTGGATGAGCAGGAGTTGGCTCCTCTGACATTCACCAAGATGCATTCAGAGACCTGCACCCAGGCTAAACAGCAGCAGCTTGGAGCTACTGGTGCTTGCCTTGGACAGTTTGCACAAATGCCAATGGATCTGCTACTGCTGCTGAAGAGTCAGGTCTTGAATAACTAGAAAGCAAAGGAAGCAATGCTGTCCTGATTTAGATTGCTTCAATATTTAATCAGTACTGATTGTCTTTATAAGTCTCATAGATAAATAGCCAGAAACTGAACACAGGATTTTAAGCTGTGGATGAAGTTAGGGGTGGGTGAAGCATTCCTACATTCTTTTTCTCCATACCATACTATCAGCTGCTAAATTGGAGAATTCCTTGTCACTCACATGCAACAGATTTCTACTCATCCCTCCCCACTGTATAATGGGATCAAACACGACTTATCTGAATTATCCCACAATTGTAATTGAAAATCTCTCTGCTCTGTATGTGCATTTTGCAATATGACTCTAAGTTTCAATAGATTTGTCCATAATGCCCATTTCAGCTGATAAATGATTCAGTGCCTGGGGAAGAGGGAGTGGCAAAAAGACTGAGACTTACTGCTTTAATACTGGGATCATGTCTTAAGGCTTAGATTGTCTTATATTTGGCAATACGAACAAAGTAAAAACCTGATTTTGCCACATTTTTCAGTGGTCAGAAGTAACAGAGCAGATGAAATCACAGCAATACAAAGCACCTCTGCAGTGCTGCAAGTGGAACTATTATTCACTTCATGGCAGTAAAATGGGGTAAAAAGCCCCTAATCTGCCCTTGGGTAAAAGGCAGGGAAGTGATACCAAGAAATCTCCTGCTAGATATAATGGATCCCAAGGGGAAATTATATAAGTCTTATCTTTAACTCAGCTGAACCATAAAATGGGATGAAAGCAGACCTGAACAGAAGACAGATTCTGTAACTAAGCTGCTTGTTATGAAATTCTACTACGAAATTTCAATAGCAATTTCTGTGTCAATATTTTACAAAATAAAAGGAGCTAGAAAGAGGCAAAAAAATGTAACTCAATTGGGATCAGAGAAAAACAGCTACTGAAATAAGGTACTCTTCACTCATTCCTTTCTAAAGCCCCATCTTTAACAAAGACTTTTTTGTAAGTGTAGGGTTTCAAAAATCAAGTTCAGGTATCTCATCATCAGTAGCTTTATAATGATTACATTCCACTAATTCTGGGAAAGAAAAATAGTTTTACACAGTTTTCAGAATCTCCTTGCACAAATCTGTTCAAGGGTCTCACATATATGGGCATTCCCTCGGGTACAATGTCCTGTTGGGGATCCAGTGGCAGGTCACATGGACTAATAATGTCCCATTTATTCTCCCATGCAGGCTAAATCTTGCAGGTTAGGTTTCAGCAGGTGAGATTTCTAGATCAAGGATATACTAGGTCTCCTTTCATGTAAAAAGTAGAGTTGGGGTTTTTTGATAAAAGCTTTATAGTGTCTTCCCTTCCTGCTGCCTTTATGCCATCCACCAAGCAATCTTATCTTCAGATGTGTTCAAGTGAAGACAACTTTGCATAAAGAGCTTAAATTAAATGAAGCTGTCTATCCCAGAATATATATACATACACACACATACACTATATGACCACATTTAATTTTTCGTTCATACTGTTGAAAAGAAAATCTCTTCTGATGCACCCAAATGAGAAGCAGAAGAATAAGCTAGTACAAGCTCTGTCAATAAATATACACTTTGAGAAATGGTATCCTAGTTCATAGCAGATTTATAGTTCTTATCTCAAGTTTCCAAAGTTCATCTGAATCTCCAATACAGGGAATTTCAATGTATCAGTAAATCTTTTAAGCCATGAAGAAAACTCACTCAAAGAAGCAATGTCCCTTATCAGTGGAAGAAGTGATAAATCTGAAATAATATATAATTCATGATGACACATATCAAGACATTACAGCAAACACTGACACAAGACCTATTTATGGCGTTGCTTTGCTAAGCATATTCCCTATAGAACTATATCTTTTCTTATTCTGAGCCAAACAACTGCTTTGATAATGCACATCTTTTCAGAGCTGGGTAAAAAAAGCAAATCTAATTCAGCACCCATTTTTCGTGATAGAAGCTAGTGGCCCTCAGCCAGCAACATATAGAAGTAAATGAAAATTTAAGTGCAGATCAAAAAGAAATGTGACATGGTATGGCTACTTTAAAAAATTCATGACCTCAGACATCAAACTATCCATTGTCTAAAACATGCTAATACAAATGTTAAACTGTCCTTGGCTGGGGAACAAAGGTTTTGTTTAGCTCCTTCTCATCTTTCTCAGTCTGTACTGTTTAATACATCTGGGGATTCACAAGCTCTGTAGAAATGCAGATTCTTCTCAAATCTCTCTGATATGGTTCATCACCACCCTGAAATTCAGAATCTGGAAATACTCTGCAAATTTTAGCTAGAACTTGCAACAACCTCAGGAACAAGGTCACCACCAGACAATTTTGGGAAGTGCATTAAATTTAGTGACTGCGGATGACATGACAGGCATAAAATATCACATGAGTCAGTATCACAATCCTTGAACAGTAAAAACAGCTTTTAAATAGTTTAAATATCACTCAACAAAACTGCCTGGGATAATGTGGAGTTTGAGAAGAGACATAGGTATATATCTGGAAAAACAAGAGAAACCATTTCCCTGCCAAGGCTATCACTGAGGTTCACCTTCAAATTAACAACCAAATAATAAAAATTAAAAAAAAATCTATAAAAGTATCTTTGCTAGCACAAATGTTTCCTTAAGAATCCACAGAAGAAGAGAATCTCTGTAGACACAGAGCAGGGAGGCAAATATTTCCCTAGCCACTCCACACCATCAGGCATTAGCCTAACAATAATACCTACAGTGGCTGGCATGCCAGGGTTAAACTAAGAACCCAAAAACTGGCATAGATGTTGCACACAAGTTTCATACTATTTAGCTAATTATGGTTTTTTCCTCTCATCTTTTTAAGTGAGTCATACAGCATAGTATCATTTCAAATGTTAATATATTTGGTTTGAAGAGAGAAAATTATTCCAAACCTGGCTGTGCTGCAATCTAAGGAGCACCGTGCTCTGAACAGCAGCAGATGTGCTGTCTACAAAGTCTGTTCAGACCAACCTGTGAGATACCAGGACATTAGAACAGAAAGAACACTTACAGACTGGAAAGGATTACAGTTGAATGTTATCATGTCCAATGTATTTTTTTAAAAGACAAAGATATTGCCAGGGTGGGTGTAGACTGGTGGAACAAAGAAACAGACATGCAGGAAACAAGGCTTACAGAGAAGTCAGACAAGAAGAATAAACCCAGTGACATATGTACTTGGGTAAACACCACAGTAGTTATTTTGAGGTGATGGAAGTGCAACAATGTCTATAAATGGAAGTGGAACAATAATTTTATGCACACATACATTTGATATATACAGATTTGATATATACAGATGCACACACATATATACTTGTTCACTTTAGTTAGGTTAAGGGCTGATAGAATTTGACAATGCTTCTCATCTCTTCCCCCCCCCCAAAAGAAGTGCATGAAAAGATAAATCCCCAAAGCCATGCTGCAAACAAAAAAAAAGCAATTCCATATGCCTTGAGCTACATCAGACTACCCTTGAAAAGGTAAGTTTTCACCCATTTTCTTCCCAAAGGCATGTACAAGGAATATCACAACCTCCTCCATTAGGAAAAAAAAGGGTAGTAGTCACTGGCCACTTCCTTTTGATAGGAATGGAAGGCCTGATATGCCAGCCATACCTAATCCATAGAAAAGAGTATTTTGCCTCCCTGGTGTCCAGGAAAGGGACATCACAAAGAAACTGCCCAGACAGGTATGGCCCACTGACTACTAGTTTTTCAGGCAGCAATGAGGTCCCAGCAAGAAGTCTGCAGATAATCAAGAGGGACTTCAGGAGCACAAGTTGTGTCCCCCACTGTGGTGCCAGTTGAAGGGAACAATGGGGCAAGAAACAATAAAATAATGCAGACGAACACTGCAGCTACCAGCAGAATTTTGGGGGGTTTGATCATGGTTCTGGTTATACAACACCGAACCTGCTGGCAACAAACAGGATTCCCCTGTCTCAAAGGGGAAAGAATAACCCCATGCACCAGTACAGGCTGGGGGCCAGCCTGCTGGAAAACAGCTCTGCAGAGAAGGAGCTAGGAGTTCTGGTGGACAACAAGTGTCCCTGAGCCAGCAGTGTGTCCTTGTGACCATGAAGGCCCATGGTATTCTGACATGCATTGCCAGCAGGTCAACCAACATGATTTTACCCCTCTAGATTAGCTCAGTTGATTAGAGCAGGGTGCTAATTACACCAAGGTTGTGGATTCAATCCCCTTAGAGGCCATTCACTTAAGAGCTAGACTTGTGATCCTTATAAGTCCCTTTCAACTCAGAATATTCTGTGATCTCAACTCAGCTGTAGTGAGGCCAGGCCTGGAGAGCTGGCTCCAGTTCTGGGCTCATCAGTACAGGAGAGACATGGAGCTCCTGAAGCAGATCCAGCAGAGGGCAACAAAGATAATTAAGGGACTGAAGTATCTCTCACTGGAACAACTTGAAAGAGTCAGGTCTGTTCAGCCTTGAGAAGAGATGACTGAGATGGGACCTCATCAACCCATACCTGAAGGGAAGGTGCCAAGAGATGCAATCAGGCTCTTCTTTGGTGCTGCCAAGCAATAGGACAAGAGGCAATGGGCAGAAACTGATGGACAGTAAGTTCCACCTGAATACAAAGAGGAATTTCTTAACTGTGCAGTGACCATACATTGATTTCTCAGGAAGATTGTGGAGTCTCCCTCAGTGGAGATATTCTAGAAGTGTCTGGATACAATCCTGTGCCACGTGCTTTAGAACAACCTTGCTTGATCAGGGAGGTTGGACCAGGTGACCCACAGTGGTCCCTTTCAACATGAATTATTCTGTGCTTCTGTGATATGTAAAACAGCTTAATTCACCAATCTGCATGCAACAGAACATCTCTGTTCCTTGATACCCTGGGCTGCCTTGATTGCCTCTGCAGTGAGGAAACTAAAGCTTTGCAGCATCCACTGTAATCCAGTCCAGTTTCCCCTTAAGCTTCATGAAAGCCTGATCATTTCTGGCAGGCTCCTGTGAAGCATCTCCTCTGAATAGCATAGCCCACATTGATTTTTTTTCTCCCCTACAATAAATTTAAAAAATTGAAAAATCTTTTGTTATCTCAATAGATCAACCTGCAGTTCTGGGGCACCACGAGAAGAGCCTCAGCACAAAGTTTTAATCATCAACTGATTTCCTGATTTAAATTCAGTATACATAAACTAGGCACAGCTATTAGGTGGTCCAAACTTGGCCTTTAATCAGTCAAGTGATCCTGTTTTCCATCTTTATAGTGGCCTTCCAGACAAAAGGTAAAAACAGTCCATTAGTAAGTATGGATCGTTTAGGTTCTGTGATAATGGGGGTTGTATAAAAAAGCTAAAGATAAGAGGCTAAGACATAGAGCAGTAATGAAATTGCCTACCTCATTCACAAACAGAAAAAGGTCTCAGTTAAGTATATTAGATAACTCCCACTAAAACCAATACATTTTGTGGTACAATGAGTACAACTCATCCCCTTCCATTCCTAGGTGTTCAGAGTTTTAAACTCATATAAAATGACCTGTATCAGTATAACTTACTCTACCTCTGCCCATGAAGCATGAATAAAGGAGAATCTTAAACTATAAAACCAAAAATCAGACTAGAAAAACTTGAGTAAATCAGCCCATAACCAACCCTAGACTAGAAGGGAAAGAATCTGGCACTTTTTCCAGCTAATCTTAATATGTGAAGGAGGAATTCACCTTACTTTCTTCTTTCTTAGCTGAACAATAAAAGAAAATAAAGTATTCCTGTAGATCTTTGTTTTATAAAGCAGTAAAATATTGTTAAGAATGTTTACTTAATGTCTTGCTTTAAAACAAAACTTTCATAACATTTAAGGTTATGACAACTTTTTGGAAAGTCCATGGAAAACTGGGAAGTGCTGGAAATTTCTGAGAGCTCTTATCACTGTTTATCACAAAAGATCATCCTTTCATGCAAAGCATCAGGTAGGAATGGCTTGATGACAGGACATTTGATGTGTTATCCACTAATGCTTTTCTAAAATCCAGATAGGTTTCATATGACAATGACTTTACTGAGTTTCAAACTGAATGTATTCCCCATCTCTTCTCTCCCTCAAAAAAAAAAAACCAAACAACTGAACACATAAGAACTTCAGAATAATTTGTTTAAAATAAAAGAACATCACCATTGAAATTGCTATGACAGACTTGAAATATAATCCTCTAAACCAGCTTAATTTCCAGCAAACCTTGTGCAGATGCTACATAGATGACTCATTACTTACACTATCATAAAAATGATAAAAGGCCCACAATGGAGGCATTCAAAGTAACAATAACAAGAGATCACCTTCACTAAAGACTAGGAGAGACTTTTCATTTTTAGACAGTTATTTACATGAAAGGGAATGTAAACTAAACAAAAGTAAGACGTAAACAAAAATGAAATAGTTATAAGTACCAAACTAAAAATTGCCAGAAATTCAAGCCATTTTCCGGCAGCTTCCTCAACATGGGATGCTTCTCTTTTTGATTTGCTTGTCCCTCTGATACAGTTGCACTGCACTAATTCCAAGTGCTAAGGACTGGGAGGCCAATTGCAAATTACCAGACCTTGCAAATTAGCAAGTAAGCAAACAAACCTTATTAAAAAGCCCAGTCAAGGGTATCACAGCACATCATTTACTTTGTTCATTTGTTTTTCCAAAGTGCAATTTAGTCTCCTAACATTCCACAGCATACCACTGAGAGTAGTGGTCAGAAAAAGCATAAAAGCCCCCACCAACTTGCCTGTTTATTAGGTTTTTCAATCCTGTCCTCTCAGCCTGTTTGAAGAGCTAAGACTTTGCTCCTAGACATAATTCAGAAGAACAAAAATCACTGTGGCACCACTACTGCGTGCTGGAATCTGCACATGTGTTGCAGCTACACTGAATGTCTACAGATGATTAAGGTGCCTTCCAGTCCACAAGAAGGTATCAAGTGCCCTGTTCAACCAACAGCAATCAGTATATGTCACAAAAAATTAATTATTTATAAAGCAGAAGTAACCACAAAGAGTTTAGACTAAACTATATCAGTATAACATATCTGTGGCTTAATTCTGATGGTGACTATAAAAAGGCTGGTTGCACAGTCTGAAGCAGAACAGACAGGGTAGAGTCACAGTATTAATGGTTTAGCTGCACCTCTCCTGATCTGATGGCAGCATAAACATAAAGGTAACAAGAAACACTTCTGCCTGCAGTCATTAAACTGCAGAGAGCTGGGGCAACGCCACAAGGGGGGTTGTGAGAACTATCAAGTTTAAAGTTTTGCAAGGCTAGAGACATTTTCACAGTATGGATATTGCTTCAAGGATTAAGTCTGTACATTCAATTCAGGTACTTTTGTTCTTACTTTTCCTGCCAGTTGTCTGCTGATTTTTTTATAGTAAGAAGGTTTGACATAGGGTACAATTTCCAGGTTGATGTGTGTCAGCAAAAGGACTTGTACTGCTGAGCTCTGACTGCAGGGG
The DNA here is from genome assembly GCF_901933205.1 of Camarhynchus parvulus. Classification (NCBI taxonomy): domain Eukaryota; kingdom Metazoa; phylum Chordata; class Aves; order Passeriformes; family Thraupidae; genus Camarhynchus; species Camarhynchus parvulus. Next base: position 9,646,524 of record NC_044580.1, read on the forward strand.
TGTATGTACCCACAGTGGGCTAAAGTTTTATCTGCCTTAAGGCACAGCCACACTACCTCACACCAAAGAGGACCTACCTCAGATCCAGCAGGAGATCCCCAGCTTTCATGACAGTTCATTTTCTGCAGTTTCAAGTACACATGAAAACTGTATTTTTTAAAATTTCTTGAACCCTTAAACCTTCAAGCTTCTAGGCTTTCTTATTCCTCAGAAGGCTGCAACATTTCAACAGCTGAACAGTGTTTTCTTCTTAAAATGCACTCAGGAACTCTATCTGGACTTCAGTAAAGAAACAGTATTGTGCTAGACTTCCCACCTTGCCACAGCCCTCTGAACTATATTGTGTTTTCATGCAGCTGTAAGGGGAAACTACAGCCTCTGGGAACTGTGATAATATAAATTGATATCACATCTATTTACTGTCCATATTTAAACTATATAAATACATATTTAAGTAAATCCAAACAGGTATTTCACTTCATAAGGGGGAAATTAAATTATAACCAGCAGCTTATGAACTTTGCAATCAGTAATAAGAAATAAGGCAGACATGCATTCCTGGAGAAAGTCTTAAAATTAACATGGTTTGTTATTCCAATTTAATTGGGTCAGATCCTTGGCCGGCATAAGGTAATACTGCTGTAATTACCTAAATTAGTCTATGGAAATGGGCATAGCTTCAGCTATTCCAGTGCCATAAGGGGTCCGTTACATGGGTTAAGTCAGTTCTTTTTTATGACACCTGCCTGAGGAGGATATGTATTAATTCCTTCATTAAGCCCTAATCTTATCCTAGAGTCTGACTTGCATGTAAGGAGTACTGCAGTTTGGTAAAACAAAGGACTTACGCCACTTCCCCGGTTTGCAGAGTGCACTGCTCACAGCACTGAATTCTCATCTCACAGAGAGCAAAAGAAGCAGCAAGGAATCCCAACCAAATCCTCTCTTTTCTCTCATTACACTCCACCTTCTGCCAGTCAGTCCTGCAAAAAGAAGGCAGTCTGTCCCAAAAGGAGCCTGGACAGAATGAAGCATGAGTTCCTTGCAGCCCACGAGCTGCCTGGCTGTGATTGCCCAGATCCCTTCTCAGGAACCACCTGTGACAGACCCTCCTGTTTGGCCACTTGTGCAAAGATCCCAGGCTTTGCTGCACACCTGGACTTGCTTTGGGAGCTGGCTATCAACACCACCTTGGAAGCAGCTGTGCTGCAGGGGGACATTCAGGATGTACAGCAGCTTTGAGCGCCTCAGCACCACAGGCAAGGCAGGACAAGCAGGGTGCAGAGAGCTCCATTTTGTTCAGCTCATACAGAAAATTGAGTCAGGTTTAAGGAGTGAGATAGTTATTTTTGGAGCAGATGCCAGGATGACAGCACAGGTCCTGTCTCTATGCTAAAGCCTGACCTGTGGGTCTGTGTCTGCAGCAGTATATTCATCCAACATGATAACAATACTGAAGTCAACCAGGGAAAGTTTTTAAAACATATATTGGATTCCTGATATCCTTGAGGAAATTATTTTGACCTTATATTGCTGAAAGTTCTCCTGCAGTCATACTGACAGAGCTCCTTTGTGGCATATAAGTTTATTAGAAAAAATGCCTGTTGCAGATTTTCTGATCAGAACCTAGTAATGCAAGTCAGAGGCTCTGTTCAGCTGATTCAGTGATAGCTCTCTTCAGTAGGGAGAAATTACTTTTGTGTAAGAAGCAATACCCAGCTTGTTTCAAACCTCAGCCTCTGGCAAATCTGTCATAGCAGGAGACATTCCCTGTTTCTTTGACAGATTGGCCTGCGGCTGAAAGTTAATCTAACATGTCAGAAAAAGTATACAGTAGGTAAAGAAAAAAGCCAAAGCTAACCCTCTCAGCATTTTACATCAAGGCATATTTGAAACAAACACTGAGTTATAGACAGTAAAATATCGTTCTAAGTCTTCAAATTAAAAGAAAATGAAGGCATAAAAATATGCTAGCAATAAGAAATTAAGCTTAGAGAATTAATGGAACAGAATCTGTGACCTACACCAGGGGTAAAAAAAAACTACCACCAGCTGACATCCAAGACTGGGTTTTTTGCTACTACAGATCAATTTTCTTTCTCCTTATCACTCTGAGTGCCAAATTAATAACTGGTTTCAATTATCATGATGCATAAAACCATGAATTTTGGCTACTACAACAATTAAAAATCCCACTTGCCAATACTATCAATGTGTAATTTTGTTCTTGTCGCTGTTTTATATATCCCTAGAGTCAGCAGCCCAAGTTTGCTTCAGTTTCTCTAGTCTTTCTTGCTGATAAGGTCCCTGAAGTTGCATAAAATAGCATTCTCAGAAATGCACAACATGTAAACACACTGAAGCTTTTGCTTTAAACTCAACCCCAGATCATAAGCAAAGTTAATAGGATTGCTGCTGGCTAGCACTAATCTTAGAAAACCAAAGTAAGCCAAAACTACATTCTCTGTGGGAAATGTAGTTTTATCAGAAGTCTAAATATTTTTCAAGAATAGTTCAATAACTTAACTTCTTGATGAGTACTGAAGCAATAAATTTTATGGGTTTTTTCCCAGTGATATGATTTTCAGTTGTACCAAACTGTTAAGATTATATTTATGGTTTTACATTCATAAAATGAAAATACTGAACATCTCAAAAATTACTTTCCATTCAGTGAAAACTTTATAGATGGAGGAAAGGATTGGAGAGAAGAGGGGTCTGACACCAAATGAAAACACATTTAGCAGGGCAAGATTTTCCCAGGGGTTTAAATTGCCAGGCAGACACATCCAAATCATTAAAACAGGATGAAATTCTGCTGCTTATTGCTATTCTAAACATGTAAAGGAAAATTTCATTAGAACTTCGCATGTTGCCAACTTTCTTAGGCAAAGTAATGCTCCTGGTTCATCTGTACAGTGTTTATATTAAATGGTGAACAGTGTGAGAAAAAAGTGTGATACAGTTTAATCTCTGTAGCACTTTTACAAGCCGAAAAGAACACAAAGAATGAAGCAACTCAGCAACCAGTCTAAAAGTTGTGTTAAGGCTCTGAATGCCCTTTGTCAGAGTCACCTGAAGCATCATTTTCCACTTTTCAGGTCTTTAACATCCTATTCCGTGACCGTTTTTTTCCTAATCCAGTAATGCCAAAGTAAGGGCAATCGTTAAAGCAAAGCCTGTTTTGCACCAGACACCATTTGACACCGTTGGTTTATTTTCCATTGCCCTGTGCTCTGCAGTGGAAGGCCAGCCCACGCCTCCAGCCCCGCTCCCTGCTGGGCACAGCGCAGTTCAGGCGCTCCGCACAAATCACCGCGCTGGAGCTGCAGAAGCAGCAGGCCCGGGCTGTGCCTGCAGGGAGGCAGCAGAGCCAAGCAGAGAGACGGAGTAACCACACATGCAAACGGCAGCAGGAAATACAGGGAGCATCGAGAGAGGAAGCCCCTCAAGCCCCTTCATTGCTTGGTCCACCCTTGTACCTCCTGGCTTGGTGGCACTCCAGTTCCTACTGATCTCACGTGATGGAATGGCTGCCTGCCCCACCAGCCGGCCCTGCTCCTTAGCCCTAGGTTGAAGAAAAACTGGAAAATGAAGGAATTGATTGAGCGGCTCAGGCAAGACTCCCCAGAAACAGGGAATCAGAAGTGTGTAAAACATTCTGCTGCAGGGCATCTTCTCTCCCAGCCAGTCCTATTGACCGCAGCAATCTCTGTCCCGCCACCATCTCCTAGGGGTTCTGCAACAGTGTACTGATAGGGCACCTCCCACTGTGTTTACAAGACCCAGATAGGTTAGGACAAGGAGAAAGAAAGAAAGAAGTGAAAAATGTTTGAGAACCTGTCTTAATAATTTCTACAGTTACTGAAAAAAATCCTGAATTAAATGATTTACACATTCTGCTCCAGTACATCTTTTGTATCTCAAAGGATGACTTAATGGATGGTTGAAAACATTAAACACTAAGCATTGTTCATTTTATAAAGTATGTTTTGAAAAATTGACCGGGCTCATATTAATGTAACAACAGCTTTTCAGCCTGATAGCTTCATAATGGGCATCTTGGCCTTTCAGGAGTCTTCCTCTTTATCCCTCAGAGACTATAAATGTGCTATTGCAGGTGAACTACCAGCCTTGACAAGGAGGAGATTGCACATCATGTGGTCCTGCTAGCAAACTGATTCTCCTAACAAAGGCACCAATCTTCATCCTTCTTATTATGATTTTTCAAGGGGTTATTTGTGACAGCAGGCATGAAGGTCACATTTGCTTTTGTGTGTATTTTGTTCCCCCACAATTTTGGGAGAAGCTACAACAACAAAGAAAAACCCATCAGATTTCTTTTTCAGATAAAAAAAATATAAATACAAGTATTAAGAGTTACCCACCAGCACAGTTCCCCTAGTAGTCATGAAATGAGTTCCACCTGCATACAATGTGAAATACCTTTCACAAGCTACGTCCAAGCTTTAAGAGAGAAAATTTCAAACTTTAATAAAAATAACAGCTTCATAGACTGTTTCCAGCTGCAAAAGTAAATCAGACTGGCATCAACAGAAGAAAAAAAAACATTTTCCCTTGGGATATTGTTCCCAAACACTCCCAGCAAAAATCTTTTTCTTCTAAAGGCTTCCTTTTGGGATGAAAAAAGTCCAAGGCTCTGTCCTCTGCAGGCTGGCATTTACAGCAAGAGCAGATGAGCTCATATGAGGAGCCCTTTGATTCTGGGAGAACAGTTGCAGTGCTGTCAGCACAGTACATGTGACTTTGCATGTGTCTGGATAAGAAGGGAACAACAGATGAGAAGGAGAGATCACTGCAATAGGGAAAGGATCCAGTTTCTAGTCTGAGTGCACAGAAGGTGTCACAGTGCAGCTTGCCCTCTGTCTCAACACTTCTTGATTTTGGTTTCTAACATCACAGGCTAAATCAATTTCCCCCTTCTGGACCAGAGCTGGAAGAAAAGCTTAAGTAAAATGTCTATGTCATAAAGGATATTACTCCCCTGCAGTGCCAGATGGGTCCACAGACGTGCAATTCATCCAATATTGGGAGGTGAATGTGGGGTTAGCAAAACCATTTTCCACTACTCTCTTAAGCCTTTTTTGCTTTTGCTATCCCAAGCAGTGGTTCATGTCATGGTTTCAGGCTTTTTCCATAATGCAAGTCCTGAGCAAGAAATACAGGACAGGAAGAAAGGAACAACACATGCTGAAGAATATTAATCTGAATTACCTTTCAAAATGAAATCATTAAACAGATCCACTCTGCAAACACTCTCAATCAAAAGTAAAGAAAAAGAGAGAAGACACTTTCCTTTGACTCCCACTGCTGCAACAATATATAGTTTACACTCCTTCTACCCCAGTTCTCGATCCTCGCTTCTGAAAGCAGAGTAGCTTAACACCCTTCCTAGGGAACAGCCTTCCTTATCTACAAAGTCTAGAAAATTAAGGGGATAAATAAAGTAAATAAATAAAGAACTGGCATACCTAGGGAAATACCAACAGAGTTACCATGGGAAGACAGCGCTGGGTTAGGATTGGATTCCGCCTATACCTGGAAGGTGTTTCTGCATGTCTGAGCAGATGTGCTGCTGTTAGAGAAAACACACATCCCTTACTCATCTGAATAAATTTCCTGCTCCTCTTTGGTAGACAAAATATATTTAACTCAGTTATATCTTCTATTTTCTTGCAATTTTGGAAAACTGATGCACATCCTGTTTAAGCCCCATTGGTTGCAAGTGGTCAGAAGATCAGAAGGCTCCCAACTAATCCATGCAGTTTTGTGTAGCTATAACATGGCACTCAATGCCATGCAGGGCCCCATCACAAACACACCCTGCTCACACACAATACCCTGACAAGGGGGAAGGAGAGCAGAACAGAGGTACTTAGAAGCAGGTTACCCCAGCTAAAAGAGCCACTTCTTTTGCCTACCAGCCTCTTCCAAGTTCTCCCAGGAAGCCGGCCAGATTAATTACCCTGGTAGACCACACACAGCCCATGGGTAAGAAGCCTTTGCCTTTAAAAACCGAGTTGAATTATGAAACTCTCTTTTGTCAAAGGTGCCAGACTTGAAAAATAATGCTGCACAAGATTCCCTTCATTCAGCTGCTATGCTTTCAGTTGTGCTAGTTTAGGATGCAGCCTATTGCACCCTGTTAGCAGACAGCTGTTGGAGGGCAAATGCATAGCTGTAGGAGGGGAATTACAAAACTCACCTAATCCTAGCCTTCTAGTTAGAGGACTCCAGAATGTGGATACTGTTTAAATCACAGACAAATACATGCATTTGTCACCATCCTTCCAATTTCCCTGCCAGGTCCACTTTTTATGAATGACTGAAGTATAGAAATCAGCCAGAATCCTGCTTTCAAAAGGTCCAGAGCTGGAGGAATTCTTATGAATCTCAAATCCTGCCAGATAGGAGAATCCAAGGGATTCTCCAATGCACACTGGATGGTGACTGAGGTTACTGTTAAATCAACAAGCTTCTGGGTAGGCAGAATTTTGTCAGTGGCATAGTTCAGTGTTCATTTCTAGAAGCATTCTTTGAGTATTGAGCAGAAAGGACTATAATTTCTCTACAATGCAAAAGCTGTGCTTTCTTTGGGTACCCAAAGTGCTAAATAACCTTGCAAATATCTGAAGCAGCACAGCACCTCCCAAGTGACTTACCATGACAGTGATTGCTTCTCTACAACTGCACAGCACGTGGGCAGGAACTAGAGATGCTTTAAGGTGGACCTCACTGTTCCAACCCTTTGTTCTAACACTAGAGTTCACAAAACACCACACACAGTGCTGTGTGAAACACATGGGTGTGGATTAGTGTGAACTAAAAGGGAATTGTTCTAAGGTGCCGGACTGTGAAATGGAGTGGCTGCATTCCCCTACACCAATTCTCTTGCAGGAAGGCAACCTCTAGCAGAGGGACAGGAACAAATTACTGCAGGGCAGTGACATGGAAATTGCTGCAGCTGTTTGTTTGGGCACAGAGAAGCCAAGGCAGACAGCCTTGTTTCAGCAAACAGCAGTGATTTGATGAGACCTAGTAGTGGGCACTTCAGACCTCAGAGGAAGATTGAATCAAACCACCCCAAGAAGGAGAAGTATTAAACAAAATCAGAGACATTTTGGGTTCAAGAAGCAGCTTGGATGAGAGGAGGAGATTTACTTGAAGGCAGTAACCTGCAAGTCTACCATTGATAAAAGCACTAAACAGCTTGCAAGGTTGTCTTCCTAGACATAGAAGAGGATTGCTGTTGGAGACATACAGACCACTTCCCATGGTTATTTTCTGCACCTTTTAGGAAAGTTTTCCTTTGTCTATCTGAATTCATTTTCACAAAGTACTTGACAGCTTGGCATAAGCTTGATATGCTTACTTTAGTCCTTGCTAATTACATAGCACCTCAGCAATTGATGGTACACTAGCCAAATAAATTCAGAAAATAGTTATCTCAGTAAGACATTGTTTGCAGCAACCCAATGAATAAAACTTTAAATCAATGCTTTAAAATAATAAAATTATACTTTTCTCATTGCTAGTGAAATTGCAGGCAACTCAATCAAGACTATCTTGTTAAAGCCTGAGCAAAATTCTCTGCCAGAAAGGAGGCATAAAGGTGGGTGGAAGAATGAACATGATATACAAGAAAGGCAGTACTTGTCTTTTGGCTACCTACAATAAAAGGTGGCTCTGTGGAGTAACACAAACTTCCCAGGAAAAAAGAAGTTGTTTTCTAAGGACAAAAATTGTCCCATGCCAGAAACATCCTCCCAAGAAGTCCTGGTTAATCAAATTGCAAATGCAGTAAAGTTCCCTACTATCTTCCTGATGGGGCAATGAAAGTCTCAAGTCATCAAGGACAGTCATCAATAAACAGACATCACAGTGACTGTCAACTGTCAAGGCTTGAGTTAAAATAGCCCTTATCTCAAAACGTGAGTCAATGTTGACAAAAGTTTAGCAAAAGACTCAAAAATACATATCCTTTCTGGAATAATGGGAATAAAACAAAACTAAACCAGCCAGAAGTCACCAGGCCAAGCCACAAGCCAATCACCACAAGAGAGGCCAAGCTAAGCACGATGAAGCCCAGCTTCAACCCTGACAACAGTCAGGCATGACCATTATCAATACTACACAGCTTCAACAATAACTGAAGCATTTGGCACCAACCCACCACACCAGGAATCCACTGATCTTGTGTGAAACATCCAGAAGCAGTGAAAATATGAGATAAGATTAAGAAGCTCATTAAATGCTCAACTAAGTACAACAGTTTAAAATAAGCTAAAGTTGTGGGATTACATGATTTTTTGTTTTTAAACACCCTTTTAAGAACATAGTAAACACTTATATTCACCAGTCACCATCAAATTTCTTTACAATTCTACATATTACACATATATTTAGGCAAATCTCTCTCTTTTATGTGGGATAATTTAGAAATAAGGTAGGCATATGCAACAAATTCTAATAGAAAATACACCTTAACATGACTAAGAAATACACAAAATGTGGACTTGGCTGTACAACACACAGCTTCAGAATTCCTCACAAAGCCTGAATGAGCTCAATCACCAACCCTCCTGCATCATATTGCAGGACTGAGACCCATTTAAAATTCTCTTAACAAAACAGCCTGTAGCACAATCTTAACCAAAACCAAGATAAAAACCAAATAAATGTTTGAATAACACAAGTACTTTTTTAGGCAGAAAAAAGGCATGGCTTAGTTACGTATCACTACAAAATAATGGTGGAATGAAGTGAAATTATGATATCTATCACCCCTGAGCCATCTGAGCTGGTTTCAGAAATGGATGCCAGCAGGAGAACAACTAGTTCACTGAACTGTTTAGCCACTGATAGCTAATCTCTTGTTTACTGTCCTTTCTCCCCCTCATTCTTTTAAATCTGGACTTCAGAGAATGCACATTAAATGATTTAACAGACCTCAGTGCTGTTTTCTCCTACACCACTGTAAAATAGTAGCATATCAAGAACTTAAAAAGAAATGTTGTACAGTAAAAAAATGGCATTTACTCTCTGTTCTGAACTGGACAGAATCTCTATTAATACAAGAGTTTCTGTCCAGTTCAGAATTACTTTTCAAATATTAAAATATTTGATACAGTACTAGAGATTATTTGAGAAAATAACACATACATTTATGAAGTGTTGCAGATTCAGCTGGTGTATTGAAACAAAAACATTAAGTATTTCTAAGTAAAATATCATTGTCTATAGTACTCAGTATGTAGAATTTCAGAGGAAATATTTGAAACACAAAAGAGGAAACAGAGTGGCATTTACAGTTACTAAGCTCAATACCAAACAGCTTCCATTTAAAACAAACAAACCCCACCACAGACAACACAAAAGCTTTAAAGCTGTTTTCCCCTACTTGGATGTCCAAGTTTCTCTGACCACAGAGCAGTTCAAGGTTTTCAGACTCAGGTAAAACCTTGTAACAGAGACCATTTCTTCAAACATCCACAACTACCATGTAGGCAACCAAGTGCACTGGTACCACTTTGGCCTTTTGTCCAACCTTACAAAAGAAGAAACTTGTACTTATTCTACTGCAAATATTAATTCACATTCCACAGGCAACTGAAACCAAACAAGATAATTCCGTAATATGCAACTCACCAAGGCTGCACATACTTTCAAAGCCAGATTCTGAGAATATTATGGTTTTGATAGATTTAAACATATCAACAGCCATTACAACTTTTATTGCAAGAGAAGACAAATAAAGCAAAAGAAAGCAAAACAGTTACTTACCAATACTAATGACTGCTTCTGCATTAACAAATTAATTACCTTTAGAACCAAGAAAGGGTATTAAGCAAGTTCTGGCACATATCCACTGCTTTGGTCAAATGGGAATTAACAACACTTAATCATCCCCATCCAAAGTAGATTTTTTTTTTTAAAGGTAAAACTGTCTAAACAAACTATGGTCACATTTTATGTAAGATTACTGCTGCTGCTATTTCTGCCACAAGTTTTTAATCAGTTCTTAGCCCCTTATATCACTGAGGAATCAATAAGATGATAGCAAGCAATGCTTTCCTGGACACGTAATTAACAAAGCCCTGGTCCATCTAAGTCACAAATACAAATTGTACAGAACAGAATGTGTGTGAGAGGGAGGGAGGGAGAGAATTAATTATAAATGCATCTAATTTGGCTATAATACAAGCTGCACATGTGGACTGAGAAGAGTCCACGGCCCACGGTGTGTAAGCTGTCGCCAAATTGCATTTTGCTAATATTTCATATCTGTAGCCAGCGAATTAAGGCAGCCAAAGTGCCTCCTGCCCAGGTAGCTATGCTGACTGTGTTTAGATATCAGTTCAACAGCTACAGCTTGGTTTTGCTTAATATGGTTTCTCTTAAAATTTCGACAGCTGGCTGAATGCTCTAGCAGCTTTTAGTCAAATTATGCAAGGTTTCCATTTTCATCTTAAACCCTGCAGAAAGGAATGTAATCATATTATGCTAATAAATAACCAGTGCTTTCAAGGTCAACAGAGGAAAGAGATCATAAAATTGTACAAATCAGAAACATAAAGAAAAGTCTTAAGCAGGCACAAGTTCTAATTTATTTCACATTGATGCTTCACACTAGTGGTCAAATAAATGCTGTTGTGCCTTCATTTTTGCCATTCATTTTGATATCCTGAGGTATTGTAACCAGCAGGAGGAGAACATTAGCTGTGATGGAACATTTGCTTTCTGAGAGCTCTTCACCAAACATCCTCACTCCATATTTGGGTATGTAATGGTAGAGATATACCTAAAGCAGAGGGAAACCTCAGAAAAACATCACAACCTTCCAGACGACTCAACCAAGCTAATTTCCTGAGAACAAAATATTCTAGCCATGACTGTTTCTATCTCAAACAAGGTATTATGGTAGTATCATTTACACACAGAGGTAAATTACTAGATCCACAATGACCTGGCAACTTAAGTATTTTTTGACTAAAGTAGATTATGTTCCTTCGGAACTTGATACAAAATCAGCTGCAAACACGCAGGACCTATCACTTCAGTTAGAGGCAGAATAATTACAAATGTTGATATGCACTGCTGCTGAATAATAGCCACTCCTCTTGCACCCGAGATTTGTCTGCATTTGGATATGGCTCCAAAGTATCTGGATCTGGATCTGGATTTTTCTGGACAGCTTTTGAGATTAGGAACCAGAAGGTCACCAAGATTTGGTTTGTAAAATTTTCTCTCATTCAATATTTAAATTATATTTCATATTCAGTGCAACAAGAGAAAAATCAAGGTAAGGTACTCAAAGGCATGAATTATATTTTTGATTATATTTTTTTTGCCTGTATCTGTATGGATACAGCTATTATCAACACTGGTATGGAACTAAGAACATAAGTTTTTCCTTAAAAATGTTAACAATAATTGAGTATCATTTGCACATCATATTTGCATGTACTCCAATAGGGAACACAGAATGAGGCAGCATGTGACAGAAGCAAGCTCTAGGGAGACAGGGTCACTCCATTAATAAATCCACATGGACTGCAACAGATGCCACCTTCTGTCTCAGCCATTAGAAAACACTTGATCATTTGCTCCTGTTTTGTGTGCCATGTACAGCATAATCAAGAAAAAGTCTTCTCAAGTAACACTAATCTTTAGAACGTTATGATTTTTTCACTCCTACACAGAACATTGACACTGTCCTTGTTTTAAAGGCTATAGATATGGGAGGGACTTGCTAAACTCATCCTGCCAGCACTAGCAGAGGCAGCAACGTGCATTTGGTTCTCACACTGCCCTCTTTGCTTTGCAGAGTCAGTGTTTCCAGACAGCTGTGAAATATCCACCTGCAGACAGACAGACAGACACACAGCATGGATCCATGCAGCACTTGTGAACAAAGCACACAAGGAAGTGGTGGTGAGCTACTGAAAGGCAAGGGAGAAATTAAACTGCTCAGGAGTAAACACAATAATACCCATGTGCCTGGAGCAAACCCCAAGTGGCTACCACATAGCGCTGCTTCAGAGACCCACTTTGTACCATTCAACTGCCAAGTGAAGGCCACTAATAGCACAAACTTCATGATCTCACAGAAATCACAGTGGATGTAGAACAGTCACAAAGAGCAGTAGAAATTAGTTTTCATCCCCCTCCAAGTTATCACAGATCTTCAATAAAGAAAACTATTCCCATCTTACGAAAATCCAAGTACACTAATAACAGTTACAGAAACAGTCACCATACACTGTTGCTTTAGCTGTTGGAAGTCTCTACTCCCACCCCTGGATTTTAAAGACATGCTTGGCATGACTGCTCAACCAGATCTGCCTGAAGATCTTAACAGGCTCATTCTGTGTGAGTACCAGCTGAACAGAAATTGCAGCCACAGTACTCAGCCAAGCATGTCGTGCCCATCACACAGAGCTTGCTACGTTAAACCAGACAAGACTGCAATAACCTTGGGCTTTTAAGAAAACAAATACTAATCACCAGTTGACACCAGCAAGTCCTGCTTTCTAGTGAAGAGTTTTCACTTTTGCACGTGTCACCTCAAGAATCATCACGTTCTTAATTGCTTCAAACACTGCAGTGATGGTGCCAAGGACTCTTATCGTGAACTTGTAAATCACTGGTCTTGCTATGAAATAACATCACAAGGAAATGTTGCTAACCATGGCTAAACACTACCCACAGTACACCTGTCAGACAGAAAAATAATTTCATTTTTTATATGAAGTAAGAACCAATTTATTGAGGGGAAAAAAGTAAACTGTAGAGCTTTATTGCTACCATAATCATTTTCTGTTATCTGATTCTTTCCTGACTGACTGCACACACAACTGCCTATAAACATCAATGGGAAGTACATAACGACAACTTGGGGAGGGGAGAAACAACCTTCACCAATCTTCCCAACAGCTTTTACAATTACCCTCTTCTCCCTCAGCTTTGGATAATATATGTGGACATAAGTTATCTGAAAAATAGCTGCAGCCTTTAAACTCTCAAGGTATAAGCTGGTACATATTTCCTTATAGCAAATGATACTACCTCATTGAACTTGTTTTTAAACTAACACATATTGAAGCCAACAAATATTATGAAGAGGGCAAGTGATGTAGCTGGTGACATTAATGGGTGTTAGAGAATTGCACAACATAAGGAATGCAAAAGTGCTTTATTTTCAACAGTTTGCACCCAACCACAAACACCTGGATAAGAGATTCTTTTAACTCTGGGAAAACAAACAAACACAAAAAATCCCAGCCCAAAAGAAGCAAATAAGGTAGCATCAAAAAAATTGTAGAAAAACACAGAAATGAAAGAGGGTTTGGCCTCTGTAGCACAGATCCTCGGGGTGTCAGGCACTAGCTATGCAAGGTAAAAACATGTGTGGGACACTGATTCTAATGGCTCAGAGATGATACACAAGGGCAACCACATCACTCAAAAATTATTCCCCAGTAGGTACCATGTCAAATTGATAACACAGCCACTACAAACCTCTTTCAGAATTAGATCTCTCTATTGTTTCTTAATTCCAATACAAATAAAAATTACAGTTTTCTATCCCTGTGGTTGATGTGAGTTTCACATGGGTCCAACACTTCAAATGACGTGACAAAGTGGGAAATGGATGAATCACTTTATGAACATTTTGCATAGCTCAGCTTGACTGTTTGAGACAGATAGGTTTCTGTAGGCAAGGGTTGTAGGAGGAATCTGACAGGAAAGAAAAACTATGAGCTAGAGAAGGAGCAACCCAACAAACATTCAAACCACAAGAGAGAAGCTATTAGCTGTGAAGAGACAATCTGCCTGCAGCCAGCAGTTACATGCTTTTCCCAGGGCTAAGGGAACAGATACAAGATAAATAAGTAAACAAACACATTGGTCCATTGAAGAAAGGGAGGAGCAGGGCTAATACATTGACACTTTCAGAGGATGCAGCTGTCAGCAACCAATCCAACCTGTCAGACCTGGTGTCAGCTGGCAAGAAACACCATAAAAAATGGTCAAAGCAGCAGTAAATGCAGAAAGTCACCTCTTTTTTACTATTGGGTGAAGAAATAAATTAACATTCTAGGCTTTGCATAGATAAATCCTACTGGGCAAAACCGCTCCAGCCACAAAAGGCAAAGTGCCTAGGCAGATGAGAGAGAGTCTGACACATGCAAGAGCATACCAGCACTACAGGCAGCATCATAACAGAACATCAGCAACCAGGCCTGAGAGCCAGAGGCAGCACATGGCCATGCAGAGCAGAGCTCAGGTACAGCCAGCCCATGTAAAATATTGTCCTCCTGCCAGCCCAAGCCACAGTACATCTCATGAGCTGGTCAGGAAACAAACCAGGGTCAGAGGCACACAGCTGTGTAACTCTCTCCATATGGCCCATCAGAAACATTACTCTCATTTCTCACTGATTTCCGAGGAGGTGGAAGAATCATACAGGTGTAAACTACTCTCTTCCCTACCTGCTTGCCTTAAACAATGAAATTCACTTTATGTAATGACCACTTCATGCCTCCCTTGGCACAGAAGCAACATGATGATTTCTACCTTACCCACAGGGTCAGCCAAACACATCCCAGAAACCCCTAGAGTTCTTCTCAGTGCAGTGCAGGTTGATGATGCTCAGGATGGGCAAATATTTAGCCAACTTTATTTGTATTCAAGCTTTCATAATACAAATTTTGTAAAATAAAGTGTTCTTTTTTCACTGTATATATATATAAAGTTCTATTGGAATACACTTGCTTGCCACGTGCCTCACTTACCATGCTTTTTGCTGCTGAGCTGAATGCCAGAACAGTTCTGTTTTTCAGATTCCAGTCTTGGTTTTCCCTGGATGAATACTGGAATGAGCACACTGACAAAGGACAATGCAGTTAAACACTCTTTAAGAGAAACCAAGGTCAAAACATGGCATGGCAGCAAGTTTCCTGCTCCACCAGGAGTAGTAGGAAGGCTATAACACATTCTGCATAGGTGCCAGTCGCAGCTTATATTCACAGGCGTTTGCAAGCACTGTCCCAGTAATACAATGAACAGGACATGCAGGTCCTCTCAGTGAACCACACTTTGAAAGTTGTCTTCTCTGAACAGCTGGAGGAATGCTGCTCTCCCAGTCCTCAAACAGGCCATAAAACTAAAGACTTACTGACAGCCTGGAAGAAGCTCTGTTGCAGTACTACACAACAGAGCCAATTTCTTACAAGCCATTTCTAGTCCTGTGTTGCAGGAGATTTTTATGCTGTCAACTTAATAATGCAATAAAAGGCAGAGGAGAGCTTTAGTTATAAGTATCAAAATATAAAATTCTACCACAGATAGTGCTGGGAAGATAAAGTCTCTTCTCATAGACTAGAAGTGACAGCTTTGCATTAGAAAGCAGCAGTAGATATTCAAAAGCTCCAGGAAAACCTGTAGTAAAGACACCAAAAATCAAAGTGCAGCTGCTCTTTTTACTGTTTAAATCATTATATATTAGCAACAAATCTTGTTGTTGGCCAACACTCAGAAATGGCATATGGCCAATAAAAGGTTCAGTGGAGTTTTCCATCTGTCACTGGAATCAGCTATGGCTCCAGCTCATACATAGTAAGTTTAGTGTCATAATTATTTGTGTACTAGATGTCAACCACTCAGTCTAACATAATCATTTGACTACACAATTTGCTAAATATACTGCCCAAGCAAAACATGCCATAACCACAGAACTGCAGCCCAAGAGAGGCATTTACAGGCTGGAAGACCAGCACTAACCAGAGATAAGCCTGCATGCAGAGGGGGCGCCCTTGCCACAATGGGCTATGCAAATCTAAACCAATGGATCCTCTTGCTGTGTATCAGAGACAGTAAGAGGCACCATTCTCTTACTACAATCAAAAGTCAAACACCAGAAAGATACCAAGCCAGTGAGTGGATGAGTAAAAGTGGACACAACATGGGTTTTTGTAGCTCTGCTTGCTCCTTACAGATTCTAAGCATATGGATTTACTTTGCTCTTTTCACAGTCCTGCCAGCACAAGAAGGCTGACAGACTAAGCTTTAAACTATTTTGTTTCAGTGTAGGTTCAGGAAATACCTTAGTAAGAGTATTGTCTGAGGTTTTTTGAATTCCTTCTACAGCATTTTCCATTCGTTTTTAACAGCTATGGAATGACATTTTTTCTCCCTCCCCTCATAGCACTCCAATGCTATGGATCCTGCACTGATAGGTCTTTAGGGCTATATTTAGATCTGGATTTTCCAGACACTGGGATTTGTATTTCCGTCAGCCAAGAGTCACAGTCTGCTTGGTCCCAGATCTGGGTGCAGGCACAGGCAGATTTCTATTTTTTTAGTTCAGACAGAAAAATCTGTAGTGCTCCCAAATGCAGACTTTAACAAAGTGGGGGATGTGGGAGCAGGGAGAGAGGGGGAAGTGTTCTAAGTTGTGCTGGAAGACAAATGCAAGAACATTTTTGTTTGTGCAAGTTTGAAGCTGTACTCTCTTCCCTAAGCTCTACATCTGCTGCAAGAGGACTGCCAAAGTACTTTAGAGCTACTGGATGTGACCTGTGGGTGGCTTTTAACATTTAGAACCTGGGAAGCAGGGAGCATGGTAAAGAGGCATGTAGGAATTCACTGAAACCTTTTAGAATATTTAATAATCCCTTTGTGGTTTGGTCAGAATTGGCACAACTTCACAGCAGTAAGCTGATTTGCACAGAAATGGCCTCATGGCTCTAACAGATGCAAACAGCTCACAAGAACAATTTTCTGCTGCAAGCAAGGTCCAATCCATAGTGTTGTTTTGCTCCAAACAGGGTTGAGAGTAGAAACAGATTATTTAAAAAAATATCAAAACACCTCAAATAATGAGAATAACTTAAATGCTCAACTCAGTTGCTGAAACATTAGTTATCTTCATCAGAATTGGAACCTTAGCGTAACCAACACACTCTGTGAGGCTAGCAGCCATAGCAGGACCTATTTCAGAGCAGCAGGGAGAAAGCTGAAGATACTCTTGAACATCCAAAGGTCAAATACTCAGAGCCAGGCTGGTGTTTATAACATTTTAAAATTCTTGGACAGCAGAAAATCCCATTAAGCAGATTCAGTATTCAACATCTCAAGGATTAATAAACTGAACATTTTTAAAGTCTGTTTATGTTTGCATCATTTACTTTATTGCTTCAACATTGAAAGAATATTTAAATTAGAAAGAGCTTGGAAAAAACTCTTTTCAGTAGAGATTTTAAAAGCCTTAAGTCCTCTATTGCCAATTGTTTGTCCTGTCTTAAAGTTTACAGATTGTGCTAGGTATCTTACCAAGAGCATCAACTCATTAGACAGGACATAAATACACCCCTCTGCCAGAGAATCAAAATAAGCATCATACAGAATTTGAAAAACAAAACAAAAAAAACCACAACAAAATAAAACAAAACAAAAAAATCTGTTTCCTCTAACTAGAAAATGACCAGTTCTGGTTCCAAGACCAGTTCACAGGAAAATCCAAGAACCCATCTAAAGCCATTCCTTGTCCCAAGTGATTTTGACTTGGCTTCAGTGGGCATAAACACCAGGAAAGCACAATGACAGACTTCGCACAGGCTTAACCCAGACCAAGTTCATCAAACACTAAAAAAATCAAGATGTATTTCCAGCCAAAAGTGTGGAGGCAGTTCACAAAGCTGAAGCTGTCATGACTGCTCCTCTTCAAAGAAATGGAAAAAAATGGGAAAAAAATGGTGGAGAAAAACCAGTCCATTTAACTACATATTTCTCAGCGTGACAGGTGAAATCCAGTAGCAATAGACTTAGGAAAGCAAAATCATAGCTCAACATTTACAAAAATTTCTGAGCCAGCTATTCTCATTGAAATTGAGAGTGAAGAGGGTCAAAGGTGGGCATAATGGATAAGAGCCAAAGCATCTGAGAGTAGGTCCACTGGATTCACCATTCTGCAGTTGTTGCTAACAGAGTAACAACAGAGTATTCAATTTTTAGCTGATTTGCTTATATCCCCACTATTTTTTTAATCCCAGCTGGTGGCTTCCAGCCTGTTATGCTGAATCAGCTATTCATTCAGGCAAACTCTAGCTGAGAAATCTTTGGCAATGGATGGCAACATCCAAAAGTGATCCAGGAAAAGGTAAGTCATAGTTGTTTGTAAAAATTTACTATGAGTAAACCAGTCAGTACTGAAACAGCTTTCTTGGATAGCAGAAAGAGAACACCAGCAGGAGACCTGGCTGCCATTTCCATCCCCTGCTTACAAGAAAAATGCCCCATGAAAGAAGTTATATAAACTTGCATATTGTTTCCATGGTCATTGATTATGTTTATCAGTGACAAATTACTACAATGAAATGATGTTTCTAGTGGCCAGGGAACAGATGCATAAGCTAGAAGCTTTTAGATTTCATGATACGTGAGAGTATGAGATTTCCGCTTTAGCAACAGAAGGATATAATAATTTTTGTATCCTGAGGGAAAAAGTTTCAGCTCTATCACATCAGTTCTTCTGTCAGCAGAACATGATTCTTGTGAAAGATACACTATTATCTATATATTCTGTGCTAGCAATTAAGGCATCAATATGTTCATTTTTTAAGGTCTGATAGAAACTTAAAAGTTGCCTTACAATATTGAAAACATTATGTTCCAGCATATACAGCAATGACAGAATTACTATTAAATGCATGAGGTTTTAAATATTCTCCATTTCACAGTGGAGCTTTTTAAAGCTAGCATTGTGAAGGAATCAGTAGTAACTCCACAGAAGTTTATGTCAGCTTTGGAGATGCTCAGTCCTTTGACAAAACTCAAACTGCATTTCTGGTGATATCTCATGAGGAAGCAGAGGGGGGCTGCACCAAAGCTCTCTAAAGAGACACACTCTCAATGACTGCAATAATTCTATCTTTTAGTTGTCTGCACTGCTCAGTTTGAGCAGTAATAGCTCTGTCATCTCCTCTGCAGAAGCACAGAATTGATTTTGTTCCTTTGTCCTCATGTAAAGATTACAGTATTTCCAGAGGAAAGGCAGGCATCTGCACATATGCAGAACTTGTATATTAGCCAGAATATAATTTGCATGAACTCTACCCAAAATATAAACTGAGAGAACTGATTTACCAAGAAGTTCCAGCTGAATTACAGCCAGTTTCCAAAATCTCCAGGTTCACAGAGTTATCTATCTAGACCACATTCTTGGCATACAGCTGTTCATTTATGCTTTACCAGAAGGTTCTCTTTAGTTTGATGCCCCAAACACCCCCCCTTCATTGCAGAACAGGCTCATGCTCCACTGTCCAGCCAGGTTGCAACAAAGGCCTCTGCCCTGAAAAAACTCCGCACTCTTATTTTCTCCTCCTCAGCAAAAGCATATCCAAAAAGCAACCAAGCTGAATTTTTTCCCTGTCAGCCTCACCCCTAAGGCTACACAGGAGTGAATGGAGGAAGAAAGAATTTACATTAACATCTCACAACACGCACAAAGTAACAAAGGTTTAGCACCACAGTTACTGCACCAGAAACTGAAGGTGCTTTAAAGTCAAAGAACTCTCCTCTAGACTGATGCACAGTAACATAACCCAACACACACAAGTAGAATTTTGCAACACACTGCCTTGTAGCAATCCATTTCTGAAACAGAGAAACATCCTCAAATCAACAACATCTATTACATTGTAAATAATATTAGTACATGCTGATGTTACCTGGTGAAATAACTTGGTAGCCTATAAGATAGAACTGAATGTGTCCCTTTCCTAGTATGTCAATAATAATTATTTTTCTAATGCTTGTTCAGTTATAGGAATACATGAAAAGAAGCAATTGCGTTGCAGAAAACATGATTTGATGTTGTTTATACAGACACTTACATACTGAGAGTTTATTTTATCTCCTGAGACATCACTGAGATTACAGAACTTGCAGGCAATAACCATAAGAATAATATTTTTAATCATAAGAATAATAATTTCCATTTTATATATGTAGAATATAAATTCCTAAGTACTTGCAAATTCAAGGTCAGCTGAAAGTTGCCAGAGCAGCTGGATTGTTTCATTAGAAATGCAATGAAACCATCAAAACTTCAACAAACCCAGCAGATGCACTGAGACCACAGAGGTTGTGAGACACAGCCTTCAACACACATCTTGCTTTCCAAAATGCTTCAAGAGGTTTGCACTGAAAGGACAGCAGGTAGCAGATGAAGCCAAGCCAGAGCAAGAACTGAAGTAAAAAATTTCAGAGCAAACATAGGCTTCAAAGAGGAAAAAACAAATTTATACTCCATTGTATGTGCAAGCACAACAATTGAAGTGTTTGTGTCAACAGGAAGAGGAAAGCAAGGGGAAGCAAAAGTCACTGAGAAACCAGAACTCCTTGGTGCACAAAACTGGCAGAAAACAGAAGCTTAGAAATTGCAGGCAAGGAAGGAGTTTTCTGCTCTGTTTCTCTTTAGTCCACAGAAACAAGACTTTGAATAGTTGAGGGAGAGAAGGAAAGCAAAACACCAGTCAAGAAAACGGCCACCCAAGGTGTTAGCAAAGTCCATGACTCATTGTCAGTATCTACTCCCATTTATGTGTTGTGGTGTATTTACCTGACCCCCTGGCATAACAGTGTAGAACTAGAAGTGAATGTGTATTTGGGCTATTCATAAACCCCTGAGTGATGGAACAGGGAGCAACCTGAAGTGATCATGGTGCAATATTACTGTTATCCATAGGATGGCCCTCACAAGCCTCATCATTTTGCTCTGTTCTTTGGCCATCCTGCATTCAAACACCTGACTTAGGTGCTTGAAGCAGGCTGGCTCTACTTGAAATCTTTTTAGACTGTGTGCAATCTTCTGAGCTTCACAGCCTTAAGATGTTCTAAAGGCACTGTTGAGACACAAAACAAGAGCTATATAAAGAAACTTCTCTACAGCATTATTACTGGCTAGCAATAGCCCTACTCTCTTGGTATATGTAGGTATTGATATATAAGTGTAGCAAGCCTTTGTGGCAAGATTTTCTGTTGTGATCAAGCTAGTTAACCATCATCAGTTTCATGATGAAACCATTCAGTTTCATGATACCACAAACACTGACATTCACAAGATTTCAATTGTCTTAATGAGAACTCATAACCAAAGGAAAGCAGTTAACATGGAGGAGCACTCAAATAATACTGGAGAAGTTCTATCTTAAATCTCAAAAACATTTAATCTGAGACATGTTTCATTTTCAGTTTGAAAGATTCCTTCCATGTCCTAAATGGATGAACAAACCACCTGGTGAGCAAGCTAAGACCATGAGAACTGCTGTAGAACTTTACTACATAGGCAGCAGATGAAGTGATGGAGGTCTTTGGGCCTCAAGATGGAAGGTGCAATTTTGTACACTTGAATTGCTGGGAAAATAGAAATCCCCAGGCACCAAAATGAACAGATTCAATTTTCTTCAACTAAAAATAGTACACCCTCCTTTAAGCAGGCATTCCCTTGAACTTGAATTCACTTGAGAACCACCAAGCAAAAACATTCTTCTAAGGAGTTTTAGCTTTTTTGACATTGTGGGTACCCATAAGATACAACTTTATCTGGCTGTGAGCCACTCTGTCACAGGTGATGTCTGTACTCCACAGCAGACACAAAAAATATTCCACAACTGCAATCCCCACAAAAGAGCAATCTCAACAGCTCCCCACCCTCACCTACCTCCCCTTGATTATGTCATCTGAATGCTTCCATGGGCCACGTGCCAAAAATATCCATGTTGCTCGCATTCTTCTGAAAGCAGGCAGACAACACTGCTGAAAAGCTGGAAGCTCCCTGCATTTAGCTCACGTTTAATTAACACAGTAGTCTAATTATGGACCAGCTAAAAACATACAGTGTTCACAACTTCACAGCTTAGAGTCAACAAAAACTAATTTGTCACATGTGTAAGGTCAGAACACAAAGGCAAGGAGACCTAGAATAATTTTGACTCACATCAGCCTGCACCAGCTACCACAAAACGTTCCTTAGCTCAGCAGCTTTCCTGGCTGTCATCAGGCATTGTAGTTGAGTTGTATCTTCCAGTGGTCTTCAGAGATTTTCCCAGCAAGAGCATTTGGATCTTGGAGCTAAGGGTCAGAAATCAAATCCTTCCTTTTGACATTGTTCTAAAACTATGAATGAACCTATCACCTCATTCTTAAATCATGAGATTAGCTTGAAAATAGTATTGTCATGTGCTTATTTGCCTCCAGCATTAGATGCTCCGATTCCCCTTTTCAAGCTTTCTTTACAACTATGTATTTGAAAAAAAGAGAAAGCAAGCTCTGATTCTTGTGTGGCTAATGTACATCAAGCTGATGCTTTAAGAAAAACAGCAGCCATCATGAGAGCTGGTAACTCTCAAATTGGTGGTTATGAAGGAAAGAATATTAAACAGCTATCATCAATCTATCTAGACCCAGGAAGTGAGCCATGAAATGCTGACAAAGGGGAATATCTGATCTGACAATGATGGTATATTTATCTTTTAAATGAAGAATAATGGAGTTACACTGGAGAGACTCATTTTAACTTTGCAACAGTATTTATCTCATCACCTTAGGGTGGTATCTGAGCACCTCAGGGTAAGAGAATTTGTTCTATCAGCTCTTTTAAAGGCCACCATTTTACACTCCAGAGATGCCACAGGAGCTATACAAACAGAAGAAAGGAGTGTGGAAACTGACCTTCTGAACAGCCCTTGTGCAGCCTCCCATCACAGCAGTAGGCCAGGTAGTCAGTGCCCTGCTCATCCTCAACTTCTTTTCTGCCGAACAGGGATACCACCAGGTTCTTACAACAATATTGAGGTTTGGGTTATGTTTGGAGAATGAAAATATCTTCACTTATTTTATTTCCCAGCACATTAGGCCTTGTGACTGGGAGCATAAGTGGTGTGGACATGCACAGTCCCACAAGAAAAGCACAGCTGTGCACAGGCTCTACATCCAGAACACTGAGGGACAGCTAACACCAAACCACACTCATGTCAGCCCTGGGGCTGTCTAAGCACCCTAATCTAAACACAGACCAGAATATTTTTATACAGAACTCTACCAAAAACAAAGCCTCAAACAAATCCCCAAAACCACAAGGCAAGGATGATGCAGACACTGATCTGTTTTAATCACTGTGATTAAAACAGTAGGTTGCAGCTTGAGTTAAAAGAAAGATTGGAAGTGTGTTTATAAATAAGGAAGGCAGAGGAACTCAGGATTCCTACACAGGTGTGATCATCGATACTTAAGTTAACCACAGATTCCTTACTAGGATGTATACCACCCTTTCCTTCCCCCAAAAAGACTGGACCCCACACCACACAATAATACTTTTTTGTTGTTATTTTAAGCTAGTCATGAATTCATCATGCCATCTCCATATCTCTTTTATCTAAGGACTGATCCTACCAACAAGGATTAATGCTTCACTTAAGTTCTGATAAACTCACCGGCTTTTTTCCCCTCACTATCCATGGTCTGTCTGGTCACATGGTGAAAAAAGTAGAAGAAAAAAACTTTCAAACAATCCTAAGCAAACTCCCTGCTTACAGAAAACCTCCTTGGTCTTGTACTAAAGTCCCACTCTCCTCACAAGAAAATGAGTACTTGTTCTGTGGAGATACAACAGCTGATCCCAATTAACATTTTCTCTCCCACCTGTGCCCTAAATTGCACCATAAGAGTAACATTTGTGACTCAGCTGGAGTCAAACCTCTAGACAGCCCAACCTCCTTTTGCTTTGCTTCACAGCAAACCAACTTCATGTCCTGAGCTGTGTGGGACATTCAGATGCATTGTAGCCAGTTCACACCAGATTATGATCACTGGAAAGGAGCTGCAGCTGCTGTAGTTTGATGCTCCCTTACCCTTCCCAAGGCCTGTGCTCAGACAGCCACAGCAGCCTTCAGCACATCCCTGGTGGAGCATCAGTGTTAGCAATCTGACTAGCAAACAGTCGCCCATCTCTCTCCTTCAGAAGCTCTGAAAATTTTATTTATTCATTATTTTTACTACCAGAGAGTAGAAATTTACCTTAACACAGCCAAAAAAATGCAGAAGCACACATCAAATGTGCACTGATGTTTGCCTGACCTCAGCTTCACAGAATGCTCTCCACACTGCAATAGCCCAGACCTGGCAGCCAGCAATGCTGAGGCCAAAGCCTGCTCTGGCTGCCCGTGTTTCTGTGCTGGGTTAAGCACACAGACAGGCAGCACGAGGTTCCTCATGATGGGACACTGAGGGGGTTGTTCTGTTTGTTGCCCTCTCCAGGGGTCTTCTTGGCAAGGAGGGTGCAAGTGCAGCACCCTCACAACTCAACAACTTCTCAGCAAACTAAGTGGACTTAAGCCTTCAGTAAAATCAAAGCTCTGGCTTTGCTTCAGCTGTGCATGGAGAGGGGGTGCCTATAGAAAGGAATTAGAGCTTGAACACAGAGTAAAAGCAGAGCAGAGCAAAACCTTCAAATCCTGAAATCACATGACTGAGCTTTCCTAACCATGCAGTGAACATGTTGCTGTACTAGAGAGTTCATTCCCATCAGAAAGGCAGGCTTGTGAGTACTTTAAAGCAATTTTAAAAAAAAGCACACCAGCAAAAAACAACTACCTTGAAATTAGGTACCTGATATTAAAAAACTGTGCTGGAGTTTTAAGAGTAAGACAATGATATGTTTCAAGGAAGAGAAGCAGTGGCAAGGAAGCAACTTACCTTGATAGCAAGGCCTGTGTAAGGAAAGAGCCGCCAGTAATTTAGACAGGGAATTTTGTACTGTTTTCTCTGGTGGACAGTGGGATTCAGAAGCAAATCCTTAAATCTTTCCAGACCAAAATTATCTATTTTTTTTTCTGTAAAGCAGGAGAAGCAGCATCTTCTCTGCAGCAGTCTGATTCTCAGAGAGCGCACAGAATCACTTGTGAAAGTTAGTTGACACCCCTAAAAATCTTGACTATTAAAATCATTCTTGCTCTAGTAAAAAGCATTCTGGACCACAGAGGGATCAGAAATAGACAACAGCAATTGCTGCAGAGTTTGTTGTTCCAGGCAATTTTTTTCATTGTTCATTCTACAATAGTGGCTGTATGTATGTTTGATTCAATAAAAAAGGAAAATACCCAGTTTGTCACCTTATTTCCTGTATTGTAGAGTGGGGTTGATCACATATTAGCCAAACACCATGGATGCAAGGAACCTGAGGAGTTTAGAGGGATTAGATGCAATGAAGCAAAACTATCTGTTTCTGTTTGCACTTCTTGCTCATAAATGTGAGCATCAGCCCTGCACCTCACAAACAAGTAATAAAACAGACACCCCAATACTCCATTTGGCATCACGGGGTTGCAAATGTTTCTGGAGACAAGTCTGCAAGTGATACAAGGGAAACAACTCCCTTCCTGAGAAACCAGTGACTGTGGAAGGGGCAGGGGTGATGACTTTACAAAGCTTAAAGACTGCATTTTAGTCTTTAATCTTCAGTTATTCACATGACTTCATTGTGAGAAGGTCACCAGACAAAGGAGTTCAGTGAACTGGGTCTGAAGGGAGGAACTGTGAGTGGGTCTCAGCTTTGCTCTTGCAAACCATTCACGTAACTGGCATGGCCATCTGCCCAGTGAGGGGCGAGCCTGGTGCTCACACAGCCCGGCACAGAAATCCTGGGAATCGGTGCGAATAAGCAGAAATTGTCAGAAAAAAGGTATTGAGGAGTAAGCTTAAATTCACCTTCTGCATCCCGAGACATTACACAGCACCCGATTATCGCGATCAGCACCTTGCACCAAGGCCTAGCACGCCATGGCCAAAACCTTCGCTCTCCCCCAAACACGAAGCAGGACGGGGTGAGGGCCGGAGTGCAGGGACGCTCTTCGGAGGCGCTGCCCGCAAGCCCCGGGCCCCTCGCTGCCGGCGGCGAGCGGCGGAGCGCGGAGAGGGCCAACGGGACCCCTGCGGGATGGGGCGAGCCGCTGAGGGGCGGCGGAATCTGGGGACAGCGGGACCCCTGCGGGATGGGGCGAGTCCCTGAGGGGCGGTGGAATCTGGGAACAGCGGGACCCCTGCGGGATGGGGCGAGTCCCTGAGGGGCGGTGGAATCTGGGGACAGCGGGACCCCTGCGGGATGGGGCGAGTCCCTGAGGGGCGGTGGAATCTGGGGACAGCGGGACCCCTGCGGGATGGGGCGAGTCCCTGAGGGGCGGTGGAATCTGGGGACAGCGGGACCCCTGCGGGATGGGGCGAGTCCCTGAGGGGCGGGGATGGGGGGGGGGGGGGCGCGGCCCCACGTGACGCTGGCGCCCAGGCCGCCGCTCGCGCCGCTGCCGCTCGCGCTGGAGCCGCTCGCGCCGTTGCCGCGCGCGCAGTCCGGGCGATGCGGGCGGGCGCGCGGCGGCGCGCGGCGCTGGTGCTGCTGGCGGCGCTCGCGGCCTGGGGCGCGCGGGCCCAGCGCCCCGGGGACCCCGCGGGTACGGCGGGACCGTGAGGGGACCGGGAGGGGACCGGGGACACCGGGAGGGCACCGGGGTCCGCTCGAGCGCTGCACAGCCCGTCCCGCGGGCGCCTCTGCCCTGCCGCAGGTGTGCAGACGCTCTGGCGGCATCGCTGCAGCGCTCCTTGCTGTGCTCCAGCGGAGCTCGAATCCCGCTGACGTCCCGGGGCCTGAGGAATGGGAAGGTTCCATACACGATGTGTAACACTTTTGCGCTCAATTTTCAGAAAACGGGACACGTTGCATCCTCTCGTCTTCATCAGAGTTTCCTGAAGGATTTTTCACACCGCAGGAGAGGAAGGATGGAGGAATCGTTATCTACTTCATAATTATACTGTACATGTTTTTGGCCGTGTCCATTGTGTGCGATGATTACTTCCTACCTTCCCTAGAGATCATCAGTGAATGTAAGTGACATCCTGACTGTTTTCCTGTAAAACTGAGAAGCTTGGCATCAAACTTTCTCTTTTAAAAAGCTTCAGAGTGCTCTGAAAGAAAACCAAACAAGTTTCACTTTCCATGCACAGATGTGTCGATAGAATATTTAATTTGATACACAGGATCATTCTCTTGAAAAAACCTAGTGATTACACTGCACATGTATTCATTTAATATTTGCTTTCTTTCTGCCTGGAGGAAAATCTTAAGATTCCTCAGTATTAACTAAACTGACAATTTCACTTTGAGTTGCACAGTACTATGTCCAGGTAACTACTTGTAATAGAAAAAAATTAGGAGGGATGGTGGTTGGTGAAACCAAAACTCTTTCTAGGGTTTGGTTTTTTTTTAAAGTAGTGATGAGCTACTGCTAACATATTAAAGGTATGACACAGGAGGGACAGGAATTCTATGGTTACCATGGTTCTAAGAAATCTAATCAACCTGCAATAATTCCCCTGGCTCCAGCAGACCACTGAAGAGATGGTCTTGGCAGGGAGTTCAGATTTTCGCTGCCAAGAATTAACAAAATTCCCTAGGGAAACTCATCCCTGAACTGGAAAACCCCTCCAAATCAGAACACTTACAGCAAATGTAAGCTTATACACTGCCATAAGCTGATGTTTTGTTTGTTGATGATAAATAAGCATTTGTCAGACTTTTGCCATGGTCAGCCGTATGTCCCTGTACTTGGTGTGCAGGACTTGATCCACACAGTAAGTTACATTCCAGAAAGTCAATTTGCCAGAACAAAAATCTCATTTCTCTTAAGCAACACACAGGCTCCTATACTGTCCATACAAAATGAAAATTTGATTTTAAGATCACAGCCATGGTTTGAATTTAACTAATGTTTCTGGTATGTGAAGACACAATAGTACAAATTTCCCTGAAAGACAGATAGATAAAACTGATATGATCATACAGCAATATCACACTACAGTCCATGGAATTTCCCCATAATTATTACCAACAGGAAACACAGTTAAATCCTGCATACAGATGCTGATTTTAGAAGACATTTAAACTAATTTCTGTAATGAAGTTAGAAATCAACTAGCCCAATAGATCAGGCTAATTTTCATTATTTTACTTTATGAATCTCATATAAATGCATTGACTGTATGAAAATAATCTACTAAACTGTCGTAGTAGCTAACATTATGTACTAGTGAGACTAAAGGGTACAGGTTACTGCGCTATCAATTTTTTTTAAGCAATTCTTTTTGTTCTGTCCTCAGGCCTTGGCCTCTCACAGGATGTAGCTGGAGCAACTTTTATGGCTGCTGGAAGCTCTGCTCCAGAGCTCGTCACTGCTTTTCTAGGTAAGAGATCTGTTTTGACTCCTTATAACTTAGAGCTCTTTTCCTTGCATGCCAAACTGAAACACACCAGAGAGTAATTTTCCTTACAGGAGCTTTTGTGACAAAGGGAGATATCGGCGTCAGCACCATCCTTGGATCAGCAATATATAATCTTCTTGGTATTTCTGCAGCTTGTGGGCTGTTTTCCACTGTGGTATGTATAACTTTGATAGTTCTGCTCCTAAGGGCCAAATAGTTATCCTTTCTCATTTGCCAACAAAAGTCAAGAGAGACTTACTATGACAACTGCCAAGTTTATTATTTAGTAGCAAAACCAGCATGTAATCAGTTTTAAGATAACTTGCTATGAAAGTTTTTAAAAACACTAACTTGTTAAATATCATACTTAAGTCATTCCTAAGAATCTTTAATTTTTACATAATATAGAAACAACATATTGATGCAGCATTTACAGCACTTAGTGAAAGTATTACAGAGAGGTTTAAGAAAAGTACATGACTGGTCTGCAGGTTTCGAGGCTGTCCTGTTGGCCGCTGTTCAGAGACTGCCTGGCATATACCATCAGTGCAGCGGCGGTGCTTGCGATGATATCTGACAGCAGAATTTACTGGTAAGAGCACAAGTAGTGTTGAATTCCTGTTGCCTGGAGATTTGTGAGACAGTGTTTTGAAAAACAAATGAAAATCCCCAAGCCCCAAACTTCAAGTAGCCTGAACTGCCGTTCACTAACTGAAATAAACATCCTGTTGGCTTTAAAAAAAAAGTCACAATGCTTGTAAAGATTTACCTAAACATTCAAACTCGGGCATATTTGAAGTTTGACCTGCATAGGTTTGCCTGTACAGACTTCACAATTTCTATCACAAGTGTTCTGACATGGCAATTAGTGTTCAGCATTTACTCCTTTTAAGCCTTTCCTTTCATACCAGCATTGTTCAGAAAAACATTTGTCTGCCAGAAGGAGATAATGAGTTTCTGATGTTTTAACTCCTCCATCAACACTGAAACTCCTGTTACCTCAACAAGACAGTCAGGTCCAGCAATAAGTCTCTTGAAGTTTATAATTTAAGCATCACATGAAGACTCAATTTTGCAAATATCAGGAAAATGTTCAATCAGTAAGATCCCCTGAAAAAACATGCAGCTATACAATACACAAACAAGATTCTGCAGAGGAGGGGAGTTAATCAAACTGCTGAAAGACATGGGGACACTCACAAACTTCCATGTCGTTAGCCATACAATTGCAAATAGATGCTTTTGTGTGTTCTCCTTCTGCTATTCATGCAAATCTTCCCTCTTCTTATGCCAACAATTGGGTTCTTTTATACTACGTATTATATAAAACTTGATTTTCATTCTAGGTATGAAAGTGCATCCCTATTATTGATATATGGGTGTTATATTCTGGTACTATGTTTTGACATTAAAATCAACCAATACCTCATGAAAAAGTTCAGTCCCTGCTGCACGTGTTTTACAAAAGCCATGGAAGAGAGCACGGAGCAACAGCCACTGGTTGGATGGAGGGACGAGAGTGGACCTCTAATGCGCCAGCAGTCAAGAACAGACAGTGGAATTTTTCAAGATGAGCTGGACTACTCTCAACTTTCAACAAGCTTACACGGGCTCGATGAAATCTCTGAAGGTACAGGTTTGTTACAGCTGTCTCTAGCACTCTGCATGCCTGTCTGCATCAATTCTTATCAACAGCAGATTCTCAGACAGTATTAAGATTTTGCTCACAAAAGAACTCCAGCCTAGTATTTAAGTAAATAATTATTCTAACTTGGAATATAACATTGAGCAAAATCAGAGTGATGGTTTTTATATGAAGTCAGTTGCTAGAGGAATGCAAGGATAGTTGCTCATTTGTGTTGTAGTAGAACTTCTGTCTTTGTTGTATGTATTTGAAACTTCTCAGCAACATTGCTTGTAAAATGCACTATCAGCTGAAAGCCACACAGGTACTGTAGTAATAGACACTGTTTCCTTATGACAGTGGCAGGTTGGTAGCCCAAAATATGCATAATATCAAAAGAAAGGGATAGCTGTGATGTGGCCACAGGTCATGTTTCCACTTAGGCAAAAAAGAGCAGTTGGTACTTACTCTTGCTAAATGCTATGGGCAAACCCTTATAAAGAAATTCATTTTTCATCCACCTTAGTTGACCCCTGGTGATGTAATAAAAAACATTTTAATCTTAGAATATTAGGCTGGAAAGAGATCTCAAGGATCATCTGGTCCAACCTTTCCTGGCAAAAGCATGGTCCCAGATGGGCCAGCACCTGTTCAGCTGAATCTTAGAATTGTCCAACACTGGGGAATCACCACTTTGTGGGGAGATTATTTTACTGGTGATTATGCTCATTGTGAAAAAAATGTTTTTCTTGTGTCCAAGCAGAATCTCCCCAGAAGTAACCCGATTTCAGAATTTTGTCCAGACAGATGTAGGTACTGGGTAATACTACAGCTGAAACTTGAGGAAGAAGTATTTTTCACCTTTTTTTCAGTATTCTCACAAGTAGAGGACAGTAACATACTGTATGCTATGGATTCAAACTTAATGCTACAATTTAAAAGTTACTTTTTCTTCAACAGATCATCCAAATGTCTTTACCATGCCTGAAGCAGATATGAAGAGAATTTTGTGGGTGTTATCCCTTCCTATTATCACACTACTCTATTTAACTATACCAGATTGCAGAAGACAGTTTTGGAGGAACTGGTTCATGGTGACATTTTTAATTTCAGCAGCATGGATTTCTGCAATAACTTATGTTCTTGTATGGATGGTAACAATAGCAGGTAGGTACCTAAAGTGGTGTTGCTATACCAGTCAAGAATCACTGAAAAAGTTGTGTGGTTTCCCTGTGAGGTCCCTGTGAGATTTCCCTTTAAAAGTCAGTTTAGCAACTCAGACTATGCTGTAAAAAACAAAACAAAGAAAAAAACCAGAAACTTATATTTGACTGCTTAGTTTGCCACCCTCTTCTAGCCAATGATGGAACACTTTATAGAGTTTAGCTGCTTCCCACTGCTTACCATCACATGAAGGAGAACTTGATGTAGCTACAAAAAACCCGATCTATTTTTAAAAACAGAGTTACACTGAACTGCTTCATTAAGCAAAGCAATTAGACACACAGCAATAAACTTGTCATGCTGAAGGCTGACAAACATGAAGTCCCCTAAGACTGGGATTAGAGGTCAAAGTTTTTTTAAAAAATCCGTAATTTCTATACCTGTGTTTTTCACAAATGTTACAGTAAGAGACTTGGCATTAAATTCACTGCCAAAACACTTTGCAAATGTGTTTATAAACCTTCTTGGAGTGTGTGTATGTGGACCTCTTACAAATCTGCATCATAAAGTGGGGCAGTAAAAGGACTGCATTTAAGTGAGAGAAGGGGTATGGACTTTTATGTAAAAACCATCTCCTAAAAGTACTTTGAGGTATTAAAGGTCTCCTCATTTCATTGTTTCTCCAGTCAGCTTGAAAGACATCCAGTTTTTATATTTAAGAACAAGCAGAAAATGAAACAAACTCTACAGAAATTTTTCAAACCTTGCCATTTTCACATTATAGCTCACTAATCCTACTCAAGCTTTCTACTAGTTCAGATATGAATAACTCCTTGTTCAGCGCAGAAGCAGACCTACACATTCAGTAACCTTTGAGAAATGACTAGTAGATCACTGGATATTATACCCACCATGTTAACTCCTTGGTTAAATAATTTTCCACTTGTACCCAAAGAGCAAGGGTTCACTGTCTGGATGCTAGAAGCCTCTGAAACAGGACTCAAGTCAACATTATTGCTGTTCTACAAGACAAAGCATTAATTCAAATGAAAGTAGGTATGGTGGAGATTCAGAGAGTGTATTAGTTCACTTTCCAGAGTCATCACAGGTAGTACTGGGGTCTTTGGCCCACTACTTCTAGGTAAATTACATTCTATTTACATGTTAAAACACTACAAGTTAAACACACAATATATTCAAGTCCAGGCTCTCATGAAGGTTGAGAACTCAAAGGTTCTACCATTGCATAATCAGTCTATCAGAATGTCACAAAAGTATCATAGCTGGGCACTAAACTGGGATGGTCAAGAACAAACCTAATTTAGTACATCTTTCTGTTGCTGGCAAAGAAAATTCAACTACTTATAGCAACACATTGCTACTAATACACAAAATTAACAAAAGCCTATAAAAATAAGACTTTTCTGTCTTAATGGTCAGTTGCTAGAAAATAAACCACTACACATTAAATAGAAGATAAATCTATCTAATAAAATAAAAAATTAACTTCTCCTGAGTTTATATTCTGTCTTATAACCTTCAGAGGGCTAGAAACTAACGTTGGGTACATAAGGCTGGTTCATTCATATTTCACCTTGGTTTGAACCATTATTTTCCAGCCTGGATGATTTATAAAAGCTGATTTGTTGGTCCCTCACCCTACAAATCTATTAGAAGTGATGGAAGGATAAAAAGAGTACAAATTCTGCAACAGGATCATGTTAGTACCTCTGAAATCAACAGTTTCAAATATAAATTTACTGGGCTGCTCTAGACTAAGCTGGTAAGTAATAGACAAGCATTGCTGACCTAGCTTAGTGTACTGCCTCTTATTTAAATAAAACTGCTCTTATTAAATATGTCAAAATATTTCATGTAAGAACGCAGATTTCAACAATAAAAAATACTAAGATACTTTTTAGTGAACAAAAATGTTTAAGAAAAATTAATTACTTTGTAGCTTGACTAGAGGTATCAAATACTTCAGCATATTGATGCATCTGAATGGTACAACTGCTGAAACAGTTTTGAAGAATCCCTGTATTTTAAGTTAGAAATTAATACGTTTACAGGACATTTGGGGCTAAGAAAAATAGAGATTAGGGAAAAATAAGCCATCCTTCTAATAACAGTTTAAAACTTTTCTTTAAATTTAAACGAGTATTTCCCTAAAGGAACTCACACTTCTAAGGGGATACTTGTACTTACAAGTCATATAAAAATTTCCGCACTCTGATTCTTCCAAATCACTTTCTAATTGGAATGAAATGGTAAAGGCATGTAGTTGAGACAGTATTCTCATAGTATCTTAATGACTGTCCTCCCCAAGATAATTCATGTGCTTATTCCCCTCCCCCTGAGGGGATTAAAAAGAATGATTATAAGTTATTGCTTCATGAGACTTTTGAACACTAACAAGGAGATGCCCAAAGCTGTGAGAGACTATAGTATTTTCTAGAAGTTGAGGGGAAAAAAATGAATAGTAATTTGTTAGATATTTAAACTTTATCTGCAAGAAAAAAATCATAATTGCTACTGTCTTGACCACTGCAGACTTGAAGAACAAGGAAAGGATATTTGTTGTTACTCTTTGTTTTAACTGCTTTGTGGTTCAGTCACCTCATATGTAGTTAAATTAGCTGATACATTCCATATGAAATTACTGTATGATTATTGATTCTTTCTCCAGCAAACAAAGTCCAAAGCACTTTCAGTGGATGAGCCCTAACTAAAACCACACTTGCATTTTCTACCCTTATTTCTCAACTGCAGGTGAAACGCTGGGAATCCCAGAGTCAGTCATGGGTCTCACATTACTGGCAGCAGGAACCAGTGTACCAGATACAGTTGCAAGTGTGCTGGTGGCTCGAAAAGGTAAAGATTTTACTATTTAGGCTCATGCCAATGGATCTGTTTAAAAAGGTACTACAAAAAGAAAGAATTCTAGTCAACATTTTGATAAATTCAAGGAGTAACCTCAAAATCCAAGCTTCAGGTTCTAGAGCTTAAGTTTACTGAAAATAAATTAATAGCTTACCTGAAAAAGTTGTGGCTCAGACATTTAAAAACTTCTCAGAGTATCTCAGAGAAGTATTCTAGATTGGTTTATTTGTTGTTGATTATGTATTAGTTTTACTGCAGAACACAACTGTAGGTCTCAGTATTTTAAGCATAAATGGATTTTATAATAGGCTGTCTAGCTTAATTTTAAGTGCAGCTGTGCAGATGCTGGTGATTTAGGGAGACTTTTTATGGTTGTGGTACCCATGTTCTGTAGAATCGTGACTATAGTTCTTCCAATGCAAAATCTGAAAAGGGTGCTCTGTGAGAAACTGAGGGCTGGCAGTCTGTTCCTCCAAAACAGTTTGGCAATTTCATGCAATACAATTAAGCCAACTTATTTGTATTTCTTCTTTTACAGGAAATGGAGATATGGCTATGTCTAACATCGTCGGATCCAATGTATTTGATATGCTCTGTTTGGGAATACCCTGGTTTATAAAAACTGCCTTCATAAATACATCAGGACCTATAGAAGTGAACAGCAGTGGTCTGACATACACAGCCATTTCTCTTATCTGTTCTGTTGGTTTCATTTTTCTGGCAGTTCACCTGAATGGCTGGAAAATAGATAAAAAATTGGGGACAATTTGTCTTGTCCTATACTTAGTATTTACTGTATTATCAATTTTATATGAACTTGGCATCATAGGAAACAATCCTACAAGGGTCTGTGGTAACTAGTTTTAATCAGTGATTATGCTGATGAAAAAAATAAAAGCAGGAGAAAAAGATCAGTTTCTTCATTTAGTCAAAATAAAATTTAAAAAAAACAACTCCAAACTCCCATTGGGCTCTAAATCTTATATACAGAACTAAGTCATGTCATTAAAGTAATATCAAGTAGAACAAAAACATCACAGCCTAATTGGAGCCCTTTCTTTTAGAGTCAAGAATTACAGTATGACTACAACGCACATATAAAACCAAAATTCTGAAAAAGACATCTACTTCTTACATTACAATGTTGATACAT
This sequence comes from Camarhynchus parvulus, assembly GCF_901933205.1. NCBI lineage: Eukaryota > Metazoa > Chordata > Aves > Passeriformes > Thraupidae > Camarhynchus > Camarhynchus parvulus. The sequence continues at coordinate 9,681,680 of NC_044580.1, forward strand.
ACATTTGGCGGGGAAAAAAAAGATCAGAAAACACTAAATAAATCCCACTATGCAATCTGGAGATTAACAGAGAAAATGGCTTATTTTATTAAAAACAGTATAACCATTCATTTAAACTGAATGACTAGAGACACTTGGCCTAATTTTCCAAAGGCACTGAGCATCCAAAGCATCCCCGGTCTATAGGGACCTGCAGGTGCTCAGTGTCTCTAAAAAAACAACAAAAATCAGGCGAATTGTCTTTAAAAACCAAACATAGTAAGATTCAGTTAACAAGTATCACAGTATATTAAACACTATACTGTTAAAGGCTGGTGGGATTTAAAAGTTCCTTTTTACAGCTTTTGTAAGCATACAATGTTACTAAAAATGACTTACTAAGACAGAGAAGCTAAACAGACATAGGAATGTTCCTGAACACACAGTTTTAAATTATGCATTGCGATCCAAGCGGACATCAATTTCTCTGCCACTGATTTTTATGCCGTTCATTATCCTACAGGCCTTTTCAGCAGATTCTGGTGAGTCAAATCTGACTGTTCCACAGCCCTTTGATTTTCCATTCTCCATTTTTATTTCTGCAAACATTACATGACCTGAATAAATAAGTTAAACAGCAGTTATTTCAAGTCCTCGGTGTACTAACATCTTAACTCAGAAGTAGTAGAAAAATAAATTTAAGTATAATCTAGGGGAACATAAGAAATTGGCACTTTCAGACTGATGGTACATTTACTCATTCAGGCAAGGTGACACAAGACAAAACAGGAAAGAATCCAAATCCAGATCTGCTATCTCAAATCTTTCCTGAAGCGTGCCTGTATATTTGACCTCAAGTTTGAAACAAAGAGCCCTGTAAGACTCAGGGAAAGGTTTGTGTTTCATACTGACAAAAGTGTGAGTATTGACAGGCATTAACTGAACTGTAGCTTAATCCAGTCCACCCTGTTCATGACAAAAACATACCAAGCAATAGTTACAACAAAGCATTTTTGGTAAGAAGCTGCAGAGCAAAATTAAAGCCTTTAAAACATTAAAGTTACCGGGCTGGGAGTGGTGGAAAAGTAGCATGCACTATCCAATTCCTGCTGAGCTTCCTTGAGGTTGGACACTCAACTCATAAGGAAATATTTTATAAGTATGTACCTCTGAGAATGTTCAGTTCCCTGGAGCTAATGAGTTTTTGGTTATGGTATGTTGTAGCACACCCCTTGTGAGCCCCTGAACATCACTAGGAAGAAAAAACTTTTCCCTGAAATACAAAGCCTTTTATTTTTAAATATCATGTAAGACTGTCCTTTCACTGAAAGAAATGGTACACTGGGAAAGAGTCTTTGTATTTTTTATGATACTGACATGAACACAATCTGTTGCTTATAATTCTTAAAAGCAACTGAACATAATTACTACATCTATTAGCTGACAGAGATACTGAAAAAAAATACTGAACTATCTGAGAGTTGCCCAGGAGGTTAAGACTTAAAAAAAAAAAGAAAGAACCTGTTGTGCTATAGCTTCCATCTACAAAGAAAACATCAACACCTTGTAATTTTTCATAATTGAACTGCAAGGTCTAATTTATAGCAAAATCTCTAAACAGCTGTATGATGACTGTCTTAGGCATCAGTAGTATGTTTTAGATTATTTATCTTTTCAGTCTGTCCAAAATAAGAAGTCATCCAGTAATTCAGTTAAAGTTCTCCGTTCTGAAAATGTGTTTTCAAAACATGTATTTTGACACTCAAGCTGTATTTTTCATTTATTTCTGTGAAAATACCAACTTTTCTGAATTAGATAAAACCAAATATTGAATATTTGTAGCAAACCTTTATTTCTTAAGATAAAGGGGAACATACAGCCTGCAAATACGCTAATCAGGATCATCCATATGTATAAAACCTGTAACACTACACTGGCAAAATTACTAACTCTGATTTGATGCAGCACCATTTCTAAAGTAATGCATGACCTGGACAGATCCAGGCTCCTGCATATATTTAACTCATAGGAAACACAACATTATATACTTTTACTGGCCAGGGAATACGTCAAAAAAAGAAAAAAATCAAAGAGTAATTTTATTAAAGGAATAGGTTAAAGTTCATAGCAAGTGAGCACTCAGAGCCAACATAGCACATACTGTACCTTGGTCTTGTGTTCTGTCATGCCTAAAGATTATTTATATAACTCAAGAAAGCTGGGTGAAACAAGAAAAATTAAGCAAGCCAGACTCTTTTTCACAGTCAGACAACAGTCTTCCTGTTGTTATCTAATAAATACCACGCAACACATGAAGTCCATAGAGATGAACAGGGGTAAGGTTCATATACATACCACATTGACTGAATTTCTCCTTTAGCTTCTGCCAGGTCAAGTCAAAAGGAAGCTAAAATAAAAAAGTATTATTGGTAACAAAATATTACAATGAGAATAAGAGCATGTAATCAAACATACCCACAAAATAAGCTTGTGGTTCCTATATATTTCATTGCTTACATTTCTCACAAATATCTGGTTGCCTTTAGAGCCTAATCTCTCTCTCATGCCACCTCCCATCGGGCCAGGCACAAATCCTCGATCGATGTCCATGTTCCTGTCCAGGCCTCCACCCATGGCAGGTCCCATCCGATCAAAACCGGAGCCCATCCGATCCATTCCCATTCCTCCAGCCATATTGTTCATGCCACCCATGCCACCACCTACACAGAGAGAGAAATTGAGGATAAAATAAAATCTCCTTTTAGTAATAAACATACAAGTATTTGGGACAAAATAAAGTTCTTGTGTCAGGAGAAGAATAACTTTTATTAAAAGTGCTGTAATATAAACCATAACTTTTATACATGCACAGTGATTTATCGAGGAGCATGGCTAGTATTTTAAGACAAAGTTATACAAGATATATAGTGTCAGTTCTAAAATAGTAAAACCAAACTGCATCAAGCTATTAGTCATACCATCTAATGTAGCAAAATGTCGAACACAAGAATTCAAAGTCTGTCTTGTTTAATTTAAAAAAATATGATACCTTTACCAAAAAGATCAAATAAATAATTGTGGCAATACACAGATACAGATAATTGGACCAGATATACAATTGTTTATTTGGCTTCCTTCATTTATATCCCGCTTAACTTAATGCAGCTGCGCCCACACCTAACTGCAAAATCTTCTAGAGAAGGCTTTTTTTTTGCCAAGAACAGAAGTTACTGCAAGTACTGTAAAGAGCATGAACTTTCCTATGTGTCATGGTTTAAACCCCATTAAAGTACACACATGGAATAAAATGTATTAATTTATTTATATAAGTAACTAAGAGCAATAGCATTCAAATACCTTAACACTTCTGGATTCATAATTAAAAATTAATGAACAGTAAAACTATCAAGATCATTCAGGAGGGACCCTCTCTTTAAGCTTTATGCCTTCTAAGATTGGCACTAGCAAGATTTAGTTTCTCATCTGCTCTAGCCTGAGGAACTCAGAGTTGCTGCAATACAAACTCAGTATTGGAGCTTTGCACAAAATTAAACTGGGGGATAATCTGAAATTCAAGGCTGATTTTTTATTCCAATGATGACATTACTGAGGTTCAGCTTTCATGAAGTTTACTCAAATAACTCTGCCTGTCTTTTTTTCTGAAACACAAGTTTACCTTAATCACTTCTCCCTCCAAACTAGAAGTTGAAACCATTCCAAATCTAAGATTTAGGGAAAGACTGTATTAGCTAGTTTTCCTCTGAACTTTTACCTCAATAAAACAGCTTTGAAAACTGTTAGACTTGTCACATGCAACAGAGTTCTAGTCCCCTCAACAGCAAGACACTACACTACACCAAGTTCCTCTGATACAAGCAGGTGTACACGGTATTGCTACACGGCCTATGCATTTAGGTTCTATTGAAACAAGTTAACCTACTCATTCCAGATCTTACTGGGCCCATGCTAGGTGCTCCCATTCCTCCTGCAAAAACACCAATCATTGCACCACCTAAACAGAGAAAAATAATGAAGTGACATACACTGAAACCACCAGTTAGTGAAAAAAACAAAGCACACGCTAATGAAGTGCACTGTTCTCAGTGTTACCTGGCAATATTTTTCTATAAGGGCACTTGAGCATGTGCCTTTACTACATAAACTAAATAGGAACACCTTCTAAGTAAAGTTAGTTTCTCCTTTTCTATCTCAGGATTTAAGCTACTCTGATTTCTTTCTAGCTTTTCTCCCCTCTGGCAGCCTGCCAGCAGCACAAACATGGTAAAACTAAATGGGCCATTTCCCACATTGGGCAAAACAACTTCAAAATTCAAGGCTTCATCTTATATGAACTTGATAGTTTAAAAAGTCAACAATTCTGTTGCAAATCAAACATCCTCAATTCCACTCTGATACTATAGCCCAATCAAAGACACCTTCCTTGATCTGAAGGTTACTAAAACCAAATGCCTTCACAGTATTTCTTTCTAAGATACCATTAACCTAAATACTGTAACAAGAGTACATCAGGGCCTTCCCTGATCAAACACAGTATCTATTAAAAGTTCCTACAATTTCCTTCCATAATTTAAGTTGAAGCTGGGAATCTCTAATCTTGGCTCTCAGGACACTATTCAAATATGCAGATCACTGATAGTTTGTAAACTGAAGCTTGCTGATCTACTGAATGAAAGACACCCCCATCAGTTTCTCACAGTGGCCATGTTAATAAATTTTTAAACCAACATGTTACCTGAAGACTCAGAAGCCTACTGCTTGCAGAAACATTTATAACTTAAGTGGCCTTGCATTTTCACTCAGGAAACACTCAGGTATTTATGCAAGTAGCCAGAGTGAAAGCATACACTTGATTTCTAAGACATTCATTCCAAGGCATTAAGACTAGCTTAAAGGACAAGCTTATTATGTTCTTACCACTTCTACACAATTATCACTGTTGAAGAGAAGCACACAACAGTTACGCTTTTCTCTTGCCTCAACTAATAAATTTTTTTTTAAAAATCAGCTTTTAGACCAGGTGAACCTTATGCTCTTAGCAGTTCTTCTCTTTCAAGGTGGCAAATGAAGGGAAAAGTACAAGAAACAGGGAAGAGGAAGAACAGCTGTCTCCTATAATGCATTTTGTGTTCAGTTTCGGGCCCCTTACAAGAAGAAAGACATAGAGGCACATGAGTGTGTCCAGAAAAGGGCAACACAGCTGCTCAAGGCTCTGGAGCACAAGCCTTGTGAAGAATGGCTGAGGGAGCTGGGGTGCTCAGCCTGGAGAGGAAGAGACTCAGGGAGGACCTTTCTGCTCTCTGTAACTATCTGAAAGGAAGTTGCAGAGACATGGGGTCAGTCTCTTCTACCAAGTAACAAGCAATAGAACAAGACGAAACAGCCTCAAGTTAAACCAGGGAGGTTCAGATTGGATATTAGAAAAAATGCTTCACAGGAAGAGTTGTCAATAATAGGAACGGGCTGACCAATGAAGTGGTGGGATCACCATCCCTGAAGGGATTTAAAAGACATGTACATGTGGCTCTTGGTAACCTGGTTTCGTGGTAGACTTGGCAGTGTTGGGTTAAAGGCTGGACTCGGTGATCTTTTCCAGCCCAAGGGATTCTGTGATTCACCCAGGTAACAGCATAGTAACAAAGGGCAAGAAGGCTCTGCTGTTGAGCTCTTCCACGCCTCTGAAGATGGAAGAGTAACTCATTTGAGGGAACCCCACTGCCAACAAGACATTATCTACAAACAAAATAATCCTGGCTCAGTTACAGAAGAGGCCAATAAACACCATTCTGAGCTACAGGAGCTCAGAAGGCAGGACAAAAACTGAGGGCACCAAAATCCAGCACTCCTGTCCAATGCTACCTGATCTGCAGTAGAAACAGTACTATACCATGAATTTGCAAACAGGCTCATGGAAGTTACAAAGGCTGTACATGGGACACCGTGTTCAGGATTATCAGAAGAATATACTTCAACACCCCACGGATTTATTACCCCACAAAATATACAGTATGAAGATAAATGCTTTCCTCAAACAGCTATTTCATTTATATTTTACAGAGGGGAAAAAACCCTCCACATCTGAACCCCTGTCTTAAGTGGTGACTGTAATGAACATTCAGATTCCATCCTTACAGTAATGACTGGGGGAGAGGAGACAGAAGATGACCAAACGAAACCAGATCTCCTTCTAGCAAAATTCTTCCAATACTATGTCACAGAAAATTTAACAGTTACCATACCCATCCTTCCAAAAGACTCTCCAAAACCACGGTTCAGTGCCATGTCACCACGACCAAATTCTCTTTCCATGTTTGCTCCCATTCCACCACGGAACATTTCTGGGAAGAACAAAGCAAAAATCAGGAATATTCTGTTATTCACATCTGAGTTGATGCTCCTACAACACTTGTTTCACAGCCGCTTGTTTAAACAGAAGAGAGTCAAATGCACAAGTCAGAGGCACCTATTACACACTCAACTCCCCTGCCAGCTCCTGGGCCTCCACTCATGCAACTACTCCCTTTGAACTGATCTATATTACCCACCCCTAAATGAAGAGTTTTTAAATATTAGCAAACTAGTAGGTGTACAGGAACGGTGTTCAACTACCTCCCATTCGGTTGACTCCAAATCCTCCCATGTTAGGCATTCCTTCCATCCCACGAAATCCAGGAAGTCCTGCAAAATAAGGAAAAGTGTTTTCTATACAGTATTAAAGAAATATTTAATGCAAAAAACTTCATTGCACGTACCGCCTCCCATTCTACTCATTCCACCAAATCCTGGGCCGTCTATTCCCATACCTTTAAACCAAAAAGATAAACAACACTTAGTACACCCTAATGGATTTTTAAAAAGTCAGACAGAGTTAAAATCTCAAAAGCACGCTAGACAAGCCTTGCTTTGTCAAAAGTCTGTCATTTTTGCAACACAGAAATGACAATTTTAAACTTTAAAATTTTTAAACTAGCTCTGTAAACGTAAAAATTAAGAATATGGATTTACCTCCTGGACCCATGCTCCCCATTCCACCACCCATGCTCAGCTGTGTTGCACTGATGGGCTGTCCACCTGGTCCAAGTCCCATACCAATGCCACCAAGACCACCTCAAAAACAAAAAAATCTATGTTCAGAAGAGAGACCTTCCTCTGTATCACAGAGACCACAGTAAGCAAAAGCATTACTAAACTGTGTGAAAACATGGATCACCATATACCAAGTGCAAGGAGTAGAAAACAGAGCAGGCACTCACGAGGTAATTGTGAGCTTTTGCTGTCCACAACACGGAAGTCTTCATGAGGAACTGATTTGTCATCCTGACAAAAAACAAGCATGTTATGCTATGATCCTTTCAATGTTTTGGCAGAGACATATCAAGCAGAAAGAAATAAAAGCAACTTACCATTTTTACATGCATGGGTCTATCAAACAGGAATTGTCCATTGAACATAGCTGAAGAAATGCAAGTCAAGGAGTCTTAAGAAGGCAATTTAACTGTTTCTGAAGAATCAATGTAATAACTTATTCTATTTTTGTAGAATTACTGAGTCTTATCTTTCCTGCCTTAGCTTTAGAAACCCAATTCAAGGGCCAGGAGATGCAATACAAGCTGTTAGGTACACTGAAGTTAATTTCACAATTGTCACACTGCCAGGTATTTCAGTTTTTTTCAACATCATGAGGAACTACTAGAATTAAGTAGTAAATTAAGGCATTACAAATGTAATCTGCACAGTATTACACTCTAGTCCCTGTATCATAGCTACAAGGCAAATAAGCACTGTTTGCAAAACTATGCTGCTAGATCCATTAAAGACTAATCAATATATGATCAATTATTTTCCAAAACCAAGGATACATATTGCTTGAACAGCTTCAATTGCTTGTTCAAAGGTAACTGTCCCCATTCCTCGACTCTTGCCATCTTTATCTTCTTTGATGTCTGCACGCTTCACAGTTCCAGCAATGCTGAATACCTCCTTCAGTTTCTTCCAACCAACTTTGAAGTCAAGCTTAAACACAGAAATACATCAGTGATTTCAGTGCACATCTCTGTTCTGCTAATACATTTGGAAGAGATTTTCTGCATTGCTGTTAAATCTTCACTGACAAAATGGTTGAAAATTGTAAATAGTTGAGATTTTGTAATACACACACTGCGTCAAAGTGCAAAAAATCACCATTTGAACATGTATGTACAATATGTACATGTATTTTATTTTAATTAACATACAACCATTGGGTAGCTTCTTGAGAAGAGCAGCTGAAATTCCACAAAACCTCATATAAATACAGTAATCTTTTGTGCTAATAAAGAACTTGAACCACTACATTTGTTGGAACGTTACTGTGTTAGTCTAAAGTAACTAGCAAGATAAACTTAAGTACACTGACATATATATTTAATAAAAAAAAAATGCAATTGTAAATAGCGAAAAGATGTATAAAATATTTTTGAATCAACAGATGACCGCAATAATTAGAACTGCATGTCAGTCTCAAGAGTTTAATGCATCTTTCCATGTCCAAAATCTGAATACGTACCCAACATTTTCAATTCACTATACTAACTGTAAATCCTTTCCACCTCCTCTTTATATTAAATCTGAATTACACAGGTATAAGATGTCTTACAAAGATCAAACATTAAGTTTTAAACTTACATTGGCAACAAAAATCGTGGATCCAAGCCTGCCTGCCTGCAAATTACTGATAACCTCAGGAGGAATGTTCGGATTATTAAGAATAGAAGGTGGTAAATTCATCATTCCAGGTGCTGCATCAGGTCCATGTCCTCCTGGAAACTGCCCTCCTCCCCGCTGCAGTGCCCTACGAGCATGTTCCCCTTCAGGATCCTGAAATGTGGACACAAACAAAGCCACTTAACCATCAACAACCAGACTGGCAGCAAACAAAATGGTACTATTTGAAACTCTGCATAAACCCATCAAAATTATCAACTAATAAATACACTTGTCCATGTCAGAGGGATCATGAACTGAATTAGCATGGAGCCCTAATTCCCTCACCTCTAGAGGTGGGTCCTTTCAGATGAGGGTTGAGGCATATTGGCAAAGCACTTGTTGAGGAAGCGTGCACTGCCACTTCACATGCTGTACCTAGCCTATGGACAAGTAGAAAAGATTTCAAGCTAAAGGACTGTCAGTCTAGCACTTTCTTCCAAGAACTGAATTAATTTAAGTAGGTGGTGGTTTTGTATTATTTATTAATACCATTATTAAAATTGTAAAAGGATAGGAAGAACTGCATCAGATACCATCATATTACAGCACTACAATAGAAATATTGACATTACTTCACTTTCCAGAGAGCACAACTTCTGTTTCCAGCCCCATTTTTGCACATACGTAGTGGTCTAATAATTAGCTCATTCTGTGTCATATTTTGAAGCAGGTAAACAATGTAAACATAGATTACCTAAGCTGGAAAAACCCTAAGGTAAGAATATGAAATAAAGCTGTTTTAACAAAAAACAGCATTAGATCATTTTGACTTTAGGACATGCTTTTTGTCAGTTTACTCAGCATAGCATCCAACCTTCTGCAAGGCAACAGGCAGTTCAGCCCATTAAGAAAAAAATCACAAAAAATGAAACTGGAAATTGCACATCTAAGATTCTCAAAATCCTGTATGGTCATCTCAGTAGCTTTAGTATCCTCACTATTTCAAATCCAAAACAGCAGCAATAAACATACCTCTTTAATATTCAGGGGTCTTCCACTAAGATCATATTTGTTCATAGTGTCTAATGCCTTCTTAACAAATTCTTCATCTTTGAATTCAACCACACTTAGAAAGAGAGCAAAACATTTAGAGTATTAAAATAAAGTTGAACATGCCAAATCTAATAGAATGTTCGGATAGCAGTGTGTTTCTACACACATAAAAAAAGAAACTTACCCACAACCCTATATCCACGAGATTTGTCATCATATGTAAAGAGAAAACAAGCAAGAAAAAAAAGAAGTCAGTCAGCACACATGACAGAGAATGAAGATTCCAGTTAAAGATCCCAGCTCACTGTTAAGTAACTATACAAGTTATTTTCAGCTTCAAAATCCATAATATATGCTCTATAGTGGTAGCCAATCTGAATTTCTACTACTTTCTCAGCATACATACCATTCAAATGCAAGAGAATACATTGTCTCTTATGCTCTTTGAGTCAAACCAGAATTGGAAAAATGCCACACAGATCCATGTAAGGACAACTGGGAAGAGGAGGTGGGAAGGGTGGAAAGAAAATAACCCCAAAACAGAACCAAAAACCAATCAAGACACTCATCACATCGTTACAAGTTTTCCACTAACTACAAAATTAGAATCTACCTACATCAAGTACACCACTACAATGAAAAAGCAGTCTGCATACGTCTTCAGTAATACAACATAATTGAGAAATTACCTTATAAGAAAATAACCTTATTGACTGCACCAGCATCCTTCTAATCAAGCAAAGAGTTGAGGATTTCTTAAAGCATAGCAAAGCTGACAGCATATTTTAGTTTTAACAAATATTAAACAAAGTAATTTACAACAATTGATACAACCTCAGTTAAGACTCAAACCTGCATTTCTCATGTTCTTCACTGCAGGTTTGGAGCTGCTATTGGCCAAACTTTTGACTATTATTAAGAAGACAAAGGAGCTTTAACAATCTTCACTATTAGTGCCTCATTGCTGGCACTCTGTTGGCTACCAACCATCTCCATCCATTTAGTTTTAAGAAAGTAAATACATTAAGCCAGTGTTTAAAAGTACCAATCCTGCAAAGCTGTGAAATCAGGCACTTCACCCAGTATATTCTTAGCTAACATTTTATACTTATTGGCCCCAAGAAGAGCATACTACACTAACAAAATTTAAATAAAATGATTGGTTTATTGAACATCCTTTATATGAAACAGATTTGTACCAAGACAAAGGTTTTGGCTAAAAAGAAGGATGAAGTAAAAGCCATTTGTTAACATTTACAGAAGTACTTTGTCCCTTACAACCAACTAGTATGAGTTGCATGAAGGTGTCAGACTACTTCTAATACAGAATCCTCAAGGCTACCTTAATGAAAATCAGTGTAAAAATGAAACTTACTTTCCAATAACTGGTACAGGTATTATACAAAAATAAAACTGCTGAGGAACTTTTAAACCTCTAGCAGATTGTTGCCCACGGCACTTACCCTTGATTTTCCTTCAGCATCCTTAAACAGCTCCACGTATGTAACCTCACCAACTACATAAGACATACAAAGGGAAAATACCAAGAGACAATGCATTTAAACACCAGTATCTTTCTTTACTGTGCCCCTGTGCACAAGTCTACAGAGAATCACCTATTATTCACCAACAATCAAAACCAGACCAACCATACCTCCTGTCAATGGCTATATAATTTAGCTATTTTCAGAAATATGCAGCAGCCACATTCTCAAAAGCTAAAAACAAACAACTATATTTAACCTAATTCATACTACAGATCATATTTTGGCCAGTATGATATAGTTGGTGAACAAATTCAAATATACACAGTCCCTTAACCTAACAAATGAAACGTCAATGTTCACTGAAAGTGTTACATTTATCATCCTACTCACAACACCTGTTTTAAGGTGACTTTCTACCTGAATATCTTCAAACAAAAGTTTGCCTTCAATAATAACCAAATTTACACATCAAATATTTCACAGCAAGCGACTCACTTTCTAAAGTAGGAAGTTTAAGTAAATAAACCAATCAAATAGTCACGTCACCTTACAACAGATAAGCCAGCAGTTACAGAAGGGGGGGTCTGGCATTTTTCACAGCCTAAAAGCCAAGTGTGCTTTGCATTACTTTTGAAGAATCAATTTTTCAAGGAAAACACAGAACTAACTTTTTACAAAATCCATATGTTATCATTATTTTACCCCAAATTTAAAATAAAATTTTTGGGGTAGTCAGGTTTCTCTAGCAGAACTACAACAATAGGAACAAGCTTTTAATACAAAGCTCCAGGCAAACAGTCATGGCAGTAGTGACAATGCAGACAAAGTTAATGCCACAGCCAGATTCCACCAAAGAAATACAAAACAACTTTTGAAAGACATCCCTTATTATTCAGGTTAACACACTTCATGTGTTGCTTAAATACAAAAGCCCTTAGAGAAAAAAAAATCTACAAGAACTACAACTAGACAAAACACAATCTCTTTAAGAACTCATGAGGTCATGCATATACTCTCTACTATCACACCAGAGTGGTAGAAGATTGTGAGCACTTCATTTACCCAGCCTACCCTGCGATGCAATTGTCTCGGATGAAAGAGGGGGAAGGGAGATAGATGTATCAAGTACAGCCCAAAACAAAAAAAGTCAAATCAAATCTGTGTGGCTCAAAGGACACATGGGTTGCATTTAAGCCCCACTGGTTCCTGTGCGAAGTGTATTACAAGGAGTAAGTTACCTTTCTCTCTCATCAGGTCTTTAATAGCTTGCCATTTCATGTCATACGGGATGTTGCTAATAAAAACTCTATTGCGATTAACAGCCTTCTTGTCTCCAGAGCCTGCATTCTTCTCCTTTGCATAGGGGTGGAATTTATTCTTGTTTCCAAGAGAAGGGATTGCCTTTGCTTTTGCAACAAACTTTTCTTTCACAGGTGCTTTCCCTTCTTTTGCTGTCTCATCATTATCCCTACATAAAAAACAAAAATCCAAACAAAAACACTGTTAAGTCTTGTGTTGGACCATTAGACTATCCCACTTCCAACTTATATAACTGAGAATTTCCTATGCTATTGGAATTCCCAGGATGTCAAATGCTGCTTTTCAAATTAGGAAAAATAAATTCATGCTATCAGAGTAATTCCAAAATACACTGCTTTATCAAGAACAAAAAAATGTTCCAATGCTAAGTAAAGAAAGTACATCTTACTGATTCACTTTCATTCCATTTCACAGAATCACAGAATTCTAGAATGGTTAGAGCTGGAAGGGACCTTAAAGATCATTTAATTCCAAGCCCCCTGCCATGGGCAGGGACACATTGCACTAGATCACCTTACTCAGGGCTCCATCCAGCTTTTAACACTCCCAGGGTTGGGGAATCCAGACTCTGGGCAACCTGTGCCACCACATCCTGTCTGTCAAGACTCAGAAAGATGGAACTGTGAAACTACTACAAAGACCAAAACAGAAAGAGTGAAAAATGATCTAAAATACCCATGCCTTGGTGCTTTGGTAATTTTCACACCTCAGTTGGACAAGTTACAGGATATTCACCACAGAAGTGGGAGTAGAAACAGTCTAAGCTTGAGAGCTGAAACAGCTCGGGATGCTTAATTCAATGGAATAATAATATATCAAAATCAACTCCAACAGGTTTTATATCAAATTATATATGGGTTTTATCTACCCCATATATGATTTTTATTCACAATTTGTGCCAGACTACTGTTAGAAATTAAAATCCAACTAAGAACAACAAATGTTTTTTCAGTTTCACTGTCTAACACTACTAGAATTTGAAAACTTGTTAAATGCATAGGAAACAGCTGTATTAAGCCATGCTATGAATCTAAGACTAATTAAGTAACTAATCCACTAAAAACAACAAAGCAGACACCTGGCCCTCAGTCTTTCAAAACTTCACCAGCAGCACTGAAATCCTCCTTTTAAAATATTATTTTTTTTAGATGAAAATACAAGAAAATTGGCTGCTTTTCTTCTACAGCAGTCAACTTCAGTAAGACCATACATTTTCAACAGAATGAGAAGAAGTATCTGCAACTCTTCAGCATTCCTGATATTGTTATTATCACAAGGTCATTTAGCATGCCAACAGAGGCTCAAGGAGCCTGAATTGTTACTTTTGAAAAGGAGAACTGCTGAACTGAAAGAATCCACTGAATAAAGCCACACAAATGTGATCCACTAAACAGATGCTACTTAGCATCTTCAACTACACATCACTGTCTATTTAAAGATAAACTTTAAAAGTACTTTTACAGAAACATGTATTTTTAAAAGCCAGAATTAGCATCTTGATTTAGAACAATTAGGAGGTGATGTCCTTCAGGACTGACAGAAGTGAATTATTGTGAACCCTCCTTCTTAAATTACATCACTATCTTTACTATATTTCTCACATCTCAGAAGGCTTAGTTTTTATCTCATTGAGACACTTTGGAAGGTTTCAGGCATTTCAGTTTTACAACCACAACATATGGCAAAACCAGTGATTCTGATTAACTGACAAGTTTTCAGCTCTCTGCATAGTTAACTAAACAGTGAGGAAGTGGCAGTCCTGCACTCAAAAGCACATGCAAGGAGCTTTTCATGAAGCTGAATGTATTATCTACTCAAGCCTGGGCATTTTTCAGGGAGGAGTACATTCAAAGACATCCATATTTCTCCCCTGACTTTTTCCCCAATTTTGAAATAGTCACATGGTATTAACTTCACAGTCCTTGTGTTTATATGTGGATTAAGAGTGGATTAGCAACTGGGAAATGCAGGGATACTCCCCTGGGGCAAGTATTTGTAAAATTTAAAACATCTCAAGCCAACAACATGTTATCTGGTTCAAGCTTTCTCCAAGTCCTTCTGCATCATCCCTCCTCCACACCATCCTGTGTGACAACACAATTTTTTGTGGCTGTGTAGTGAAGTGAAATGAAGGGAACAATGCAGCAACTGGAGGGATTCAAGGGAGGAGGCAAAGAGCAGAGTATCAGGTCTTCAGTCAGATCAGCTCCTTCCAATCCAACCCCATTTGCAAATGCAAAACTCCTGCCCAACGAGACTCCTAGTAAAAATCTGAGTTCTTCCTTAAGTTTTAGGATTAGAGCAATGGATTCTCTTCAGCCTTTTAAGCTCTTTCCTGCTTAAAGGATTATGAAACAGCCCCTTGGTGCTCAATGCAGTGCACAGGATGAGACAGGTCTCCAAACAGGGAAGCCAGAGGCTCTACAAAACCTGGCTGTACAAATCAGTAGAGAGCACAGAAGATACAAGCCGGGCATAAACTCCTGAATCTGGGAAACAAAGCCACCCTGCACTTGGTCTGGGAATCACTGCCAGGCTGCTGAAAATAGAGGATTAATTAAAGAAACAATCCTTCTTGCAAAACTCATCTGCCAAAACCAACACAGGCCAGGCTGGAGGCAGAAATCCTTTCACAACTCCTACCCTCCTTCTTGAATATTAACAATAATTTCAATCATAAATACATTCAAAGCAATGTCACATTACTCACCTACAGACCACAGAAAAGAGAGACTCAGAAATTCTAAACTAACATTTTCATGGGGGAAAACAATAATAATTTCTAATCTTTACTTTTTGTATGAGCTACATATTTCATACAATAAATTAATATTTGCCTGTGAAATCACAGACCACCACCATTCTTAGGACTGGAAAAATGATGTTTACAAGTAGTTTTCAAAAAAATAGTGCATAGAAAGTGCATATGCTCACTGATTTGAAAGATCAATTATACCTTTTGGAAAAGAAGAAGCTTTTAAACTTTCCATCAAGTTTTGAAGACAAAAGACAAGCTTTTCACATGCAAAACTAGAAGCCTATAAATAATAAGCACAAGATGCATCAACATGAAAGCCCTCAACTTGAATTTTTAAAAAAAAACTTCTACTCCTCCTCACAAGTGTCCATAATAAGATAAGCAGACAGAAATGGAAGAAGTTCACAACATGTGATTTCAAAGCACATGGATCACTTTAGCTTTTCTGGGCTGAATGGTTCCACTGCCCAATACAAAAAACTTGGAGAAGTGTGCAAACTGAGTCAGGATTCCTCTCCAGTTTATTGAATGCTAAGCAAACCAGGTTAATAAAATCTTTTTTTTTAAGTAATACATTTCACCCACAGACTCATAGTTTAATCCTTTGTAAACCCGTTTGGGGGAAGATTAGAAACTGTATGTGAAAGAATAAGATTTGAATCTCTGTTACCAAGACCCCTCATTACTGTCAAACTTCAAGTTGTGACTTCTACCAGGCAGAATGACTGGGATTTTTCATTTGCTTGTGAGGTTTTGGAGGGAAAAGAAGATACTGTTGACAGGAGGGATACACAGAAAATACCTCATTTCAACAGCAGCAACCTCAAAAGGCAATAAAATTTATACGCCTAAAAAGGACAAAAAGGGTGACAATCATCCTGTGAAATTCAGTTCTAATCTGTGCAGTTTGGAAGCTGAGGGCCAGACTAGGGAAAAAGAAAACAAATCCACAAATTCCATTTTACAGTAAAGTGGAATTTATATCTTGTAAACTAAACTAAATTTTACAGGGAGTCAAGTAAAGGAATGAAGTACATATTTATTCCTCCAGCTTTATATTGAAGATGATCCCATATGCATTTTTTAAAACACAACAGTATCAGAGCAGGGCTGCTTAGAACATGTCAAAACTTCACAGACGCCAGCAGCTTTGATGTACTGTAACAGTAAGTCTACTGTAAATGTATTTTCCCTCCAAGATCTGAATGAGATTGGAAGAGATATTGAAATTCCAACGATCTGAGGCCAAAATCTAGCTCATGTAAAGAGTGACAACCTTCCAAGCCTGACATCAAGAACAACCACGCACACAAAGTTATTCATGGTATTGTTCCAGAGAGCCGGTATTTCCAGCTCCCTTATTCTAAGTTCCTTTTAGACCTACTATACAAAGCACAATTTTACATACTCCGTGTATGAAAATGTTACAGCTTCCAAGAAAACTCCATGTATGCATGTGCGGGGTTTGTTTTTAGAAAGTAAATTACTATACGGCTGTCTTACCATTCTCACGTAAACAAAGACTAGTTCAACGGCTTTAAATAACACCGTTTCGGCAAGAAGTGGAAACGTAACCGGCACCAGAAGCGATGCAAACACTCCTGGACGGGTATCCCGTGGGAACCGGTGTGCCAGGTAGCAGAGCCCGGGGCTCGGAGCCCAGCCCAGCCCTGCCCGGCGGGGCGGCCTCGCACGCCCAGCCCTCAGCGGCGCTGCCCCAGAGCCGCCCCCTGCCCAGGCCGCGGCCTCCCCGAGCTCCCGGCCCGGGAGGGGCCCCCAGGCCCCGGCCCGGCGAGGAGGAGCCATGGGGGCGGGAGGGGGGGTCCGGCCACCTCCTCCCACCGCCGCCCAGCCGCGCTGCCCCCGCCGCCCTCCCGGCCCTGCTCTCACACACATTTTGACGCCATTTGCGCTGCCCGCGCCGCTACCGGCTGCCGCGGCCGCCGCCGCCTCCTCATCCTGCGGCGGCTGTTGCGGCGTCTGTTGTTGCGGTGCCGGCTGCTGCTGCTGCTGCGGCGGCGGCTGTGGCGCCTGGCCGGCCGCCTCCTCGGCTCGGCGCGGCGCGGCCGCCTCCGCCCTGTCGCTCTCCGCCATCTCGTGCCGGGCCGCGGCCCAGCGACCGCCGGTTTGAAACGGGCCCCGAGCGCCTCGGCCTCGCCGCGCCGCGCCAAGTCTCGCGAGAGCGCAGCTCGCGGCCGGGGGAGGGCACGCGCGCCGAGGCTTTGTGCGTTGCCATGGCGACGCGGGGCGGGCATGGCAGGCCCTGCCCCTCGCAACAGTCCTCACTGAGGCAGTGAATCACACAATCGCAGAAACAACTCGGTGGGGAAAGACCCCGAGATCTTCAAGTCTGCGCTTTATTATAGCACTGCTAAGTGCACCACTAAGCCATGTTCCCAACTGCCACATCTTAACGTCTTTTAAATCCCTCCTGCAATGGTGACTCCACCACTTCCCCGTGCAGCCTGTGCCAGTGATGGACGACCCATTCCATGAAGAAATTTTTCTTAATATCCAACCTAAACTTCCTCTGGTGGAAGTTCAGGCCATTTCCTATGACCCTATCACTTGTTTCATGGAAGAAGAAACCAAGTCCCACCTGGCTACATCCTCCTTTCGGGCAGTCAGAAGCGATAATGTCCCTCCTGAGCCTCCTTTTCTCCAGGCTGAACTCCCTCAGATGCTCCTCACAAGACTTTGGCTCCAGCTCTCTCCACAGAGAGCAGCAGGCATTGTCCTAGGGAAGGCTCTGAGAAGATCAGAGAAAAGAATGATAAAACAATGATATCTTCACTTGCTGC
Source organism: Camarhynchus parvulus (assembly GCF_901933205.1). Taxonomy (NCBI): domain Eukaryota; kingdom Metazoa; phylum Chordata; class Aves; order Passeriformes; family Thraupidae; genus Camarhynchus; species Camarhynchus parvulus. The sequence goes on from NC_044580.1 coordinate 9,699,781, forward strand.
ACCTGTTGTTGTGAACATGTGGAATGTGTTATGGAGATTTGTTTACCAAAGGGTGATTCAAAGCTACTGCAAAACACCCCAGTAACCTCCATTCCAGATGAAGGTAGAAAGGCATGTCCAGAGGTCTGATAAGAGATGTAATGCTGTTCACATATTAACCATAATTAGATAAATATCTTGGTATTTGTGATAATGATCACTGCTGGAATAGTTAATGTTTGCTTGATATTGCTGTCATTACATTTTACAGCTCTCACTTCTTTGGGATGAAGGGGAGTAATTCCCATGTTCAGGTTACCAGACCCTCTGTTTGATTGCGCTTTGCACAGATCATCTCAGGTGTTGGAATCCTCCACTCCCTAAAGCAATATTATGGCACCAAGCACTGAATTCCTGTGCTGATGGCCTGTGGATATAACAGGAGTTGCTGACTTTCTTACACACAGTTTTGCCCACTTGTTCTGAATAATCTACTGGCTGTTTCAATTGCTGCCTCCCCACTTTTGTATGCCTTTTGGGCCCGTGGGTCTGGCTGAGGCGAAGTCAGTTTTCCCCAGAGCAGCCCTCAGTGCTGTGCTCTGCACTGGTAGATGGAAAGGAGTTGGTAACACGTTGGTGTTTGCTGGGACAGCATCGCAGCTGTGTCTCCAACATTCCCCTCTCACCAGTGGGCTGAGGGTGGGCAAGATCTTGGGACAGGACATAGCCAGGACAGCTGACCCAAACTATCCAAAGGGATATTCCACACCGTATGACATCTGCACAGCAACAAAAGCCAAGGAGATGAAATGGTGGGGACAGAGGGCATTTGTTATGACATTTGTCTCACAGAGCAACTGCTGTGTGTACTGCTTCCCAGGAAGTGGCTGAACCTTGCCTGCTAAAGGGAAACAGAGAGTAAATCTGTTTTCCTGGCTTCCACACACAGTCTTTGCTTTATTCAACTGCCTTTATGTTGATCCATGAGTTTTTTCCATCTTGTTTTCTCCCATCCTGCTGAAGAGTGCTAGAGAAACTTGGCGGGCACCTCTTGGCCAGCCAAGATTGACCCAGCACAGCCCAGTGTGCACGGTTTTGTACCAGTAAACTGCTGTCACACAATGGGTTTTGCAGTAAATACACAGAACTGCACAATCCATACATCCAAAGATGAAGAGGTGTTCTGTATTAAGGCTGCACTGGGGCAAAGTGTGGCTAAAAGCCTGGAGGAGTTATGGTGGCTTTGCCCTGTCTCCCTCACACCACAACTCCAATTTAGAGCATTCTGTTCGGCTCAGTTGCTGGTGTCAGGATTTTTATGGGAGTCTTGCCTCCTATTCTACAAGTCTCACACACAATCACTTAGTATTTCTGTCTTCAAAGAACAATCATAAAAATGGGAGAATAATGCAACAAAGAGCTGTTAGGGACCTGACAGGGGTGAACTGGAATTAAAAAGTAGAATTTCTTTGGTCTACAAAACTGTGTTGAAAAATATTTAGGTTTTTCCCTAGGAAAACTCTTGAGTATAAAATGATTGAAATAATTTTTTTTTAATCTACTTACCATAGTTAAGTGAAAAAAAGGAACCATTGTCTTTCCATGACATTTCCTGTGCTGAGAAAGTCTCCTTTGTTACACACTACTGGTCCCTCCTGAGAATATTTTTAAATTATCTTTTGATATAAAGGCTTCCAACATCTCTTCTGCCTCTGTTCATGTTCTTACAGAAGACAGACAAGATTTCTGAGAAATGTTCCTATTAAAAGGGGATCCTTCATTTAGTACAACACTGTTACAAGTGTTCCTGATCTCCTGTCCTAACAAATTCCTCTTATCATTCCCTAACATAAATAGTGTTTCACAGTTATAGGTAGGGTGTATGGCATAATGGCTGTACAGTCTTGGCAAGCACAGAGTTGACAGCACTAATTTACACACAAAGCTGAGGATAATGGAGTATTATTCATGTTCTTGCATATATATGTAAATATATGAACAAATATGTATCGTCATCCTTTTAGAAAGGACCACTTTAATTCATCTTTTGTTTATCTCATTTTTTTAAATTTTGTTTCTGGTTAAGTCATGATCAAAAGCAATTTATCAATGCTTTATCTGGTGGAACTTGTGAAAAAACTCTATATTCCTGAAAGTCAGTTGGTACGGAACATCATAAAATGGGAACTTTGAGTCTTGTAGCTTTTAAATCCAGTTGACTTTTTTTTGGTAAATTACTGTTTTCAGTTCTCACCTATATGAGAGAGAGCAGAGCAAAATGCATGGTGGATATGTCACACATAATTTTTCTTCTTTTGTTTGCCATGGTACCTTAATGTGCTTAGCATTTTTTAGACCCTGTCCCTTCTCCAGGAAGCCCCAAGTACAGCTGGAGAAGGGTTCCTTTAGCAATATATTTGCTTTGTAAATATTTTTTACTTTCATACCTTATCTAAAGATTCCTTTTTGCACAGACACAAGTATTTCCAGACCAGTCTGCGCTGCCTAAGGCTGCACCCAACCTACACTGCTTTACTTTGTGCTGAAAAAAATAAAATTAACCCTACTCTGCAACTGGCACCCTCTTTTGCATACTTATAGTGGACCTATAGTAAAGCAAAATACGATTTTCCCCAAAGGCTCTCTTTGCATTTAAGCATTATCTTTCTGGGCTGAGAAACAGCATGGTATCAGTCACACAGGAGACCTGCTCTACTTGATCTGCAGGGACCTAACTTCTTTGTCCCCCATGGCAGGCTCACATCTCCCTAAGTGTCATAAAATTTTTTTTCAGTGTTGTGCAACCTTTGACCACAGCTTGAGTCTCAATCTTAATCACCTATTTTTTATCCCTAAAAGACTGCATAAGACCAGACTTTTGGTAGCACTTTTACTGTTCCTACATGGAAACAATTCACATTACCCCTCTTCCCCCAGACATTACTCTAGCTGCTGAATTATGAAAGAAAAAACTGAGCAACCTGCTTTTTTGTTGGTCCTTCTTCCACTGTCAGGCTGAGTGCCCCTAACACACCCACCACCTCTGCCTTTCAAGTGAGGCAGCAAATACCTCCCTGCTGCAGGTCTGAAGGGAACTCATCTTTCCCTTTGCCCTGTCCCAGCTGGCTGGGGGCTCGCCCCAGGGCCGGGGTGGAAGAGCCGGAGATGCACCGGGGGCCCTTCGCCTCCTCATGGACAAACTCTCCCGTCCCACCCACACAAGGTGGCACTGTTGGTTTTCACTGTATTCATGCACTCTTCCACCTTCCCCAACACTAGCACTGATTGGACTCGAATGGAATGATTTTCAACTTTCTTCTGAATCCCTACACTTTTCCTAATTGAAGAGTGGACCTACTCAGACGTTTAACATGGGGAGACTGCTTTGTAAGGCTTGTTTTTCAGCCCCATTCCCAGCAGTCACCAAAGCAGTGCCCTACAGACCCACAGGGCTGTAGACTCTATATTGCTGGTAAAGTCAGTATCTAGAAAAAGCACAGCCTTTGAACAAGCATATATAGAGATTCAGATCTTTTAAGACCATGTAAAAAAACCATGGTAAAATAGAGATGTTTATTCTTTTAAAAATGCTAAATACCTTGAAATAAATTACATTAAATAATTCCAAGTTGCAACTGTGATCAATACATAAATTAATATAGAATCCACCTGCTTTTGCTCACCTGCAATGTGAGCCTCTATTGCTGCTTTTATCCCCCCTATATACCTATTGCTTTCTGATTATGCATATTCTCAACTTGCTTAAATTTGCTTTCTGTGCACAATATTCTTCACTGAATGTACCCACTTCAGCCCATCTAAAATTTCTAGCAATTGAAGGGAGAGTTTGCTTGCATAGGAACATGCAAAGAGCTGTTTAAAGCTAAGCTGAAAAGCAAGTTACAAGGGAGTTAGTTATCCCTCAAAACAGTTACATTTTCTTGACACCTACACCTCTCAAGTGATCCTTAAACTTTAAAAGTATTGACCAGCTAATAGCTCTAAGACTTCCACGTTGCCTTTCACTGACTGGCACCCACTTGGCTTTAAGTGTCTTGCCCAACCTTAAACTAGGCCAGTTGAATTTGCCAACCCAACGTAACAAATTACTGGATCATTATAAAATCTCTATTTGTGATCAAGGGCTCTCCTTTGAGGAAACACAGCACTCCCTAAATAAGGATCAAATCAACAGCAAATATGATTGAAGTCAGATGAAAGTGAGAGTAACTGTTGGTTGAATACAAAAGATGGATCCTGATAAAGAAATTGAAAGCAAAGAGTAGTGAACACTCCCTTTATCCATATATCCAGAATGATTGACATACACTGCTATCCATTTGCCTTACCAAAAAATCTTCTCCCATGCAAAAGAAAAACTTGTGAATTTCAACTGAAAAAGAAATGAAATATAGAAAAATATTGTTATCCCATCACTTTTCTGTTTTAAAACAAACCATCTTGACCAGAAAAACAGTGCTACTTGTCTGCTGAAAACTGGTAGATGAAGAAGGAGACTCATTCCCTATTGCTGGCTGCCATTTTCTTTTCCAGTTTCAATTCCAGAGCAGATCTTCAATATAAAAAGTCAGAAGTCTTCAGAATAGAATGTGAGTGTCAGATTCCTAGAAATAAACACACGATTTCAGCAACTTCTGCCAAGCCAGAGTACAAGAGAGACAATTTTTTCAGTGTTAAAAAAAATTCTTTAAGTTCAATCTTCTAAGAATAACAAGACAAAAGGATAATGTATCAATAAGGAGTAATATCCCACAAGTAAACCTTTTCCAGGAAAATGGTAGTGAAAGGCCCAGCATCCATGCCTAAATTCTGGCAGAAGAGGCAAGAAGCACCCCCTCAGAATGTGTTTCTATTGTCAATGCTGTCCCTCATTCCAAGCCACAATAGTCAGAGTGGTCCTGGCTACACCCCAAGTGGTATTTCCAATAAGGTTCTCCAAGTATAGCAAAGCTCAGCAATTATTAGGAATCCCTGGATTTCTGTCACTCTCCCTGAATTATGCTAGGTTGAGGAGGCACTCTGAAACTCAAATCTTCTATTTGCTCCTCCCAGCTTTCAGTCTAGTGAGAGACCTTCATGGGCCCCCAAGCAAATCAGGGACAGGGCTAAAAAAGAAAACTAGAGCTCCTTAGGAACAGTAGGGGCTCTATATATATATTCAGAAAGCACAATCTTATACTATTTAAAACTATCTATTTATAAAGTCTTCATGGATCTTTAAATATGAGAGGCACTTCAAAAATTAGCTTGATTTACAGACATTGTTTATCACATGACTAATCATGCAGCATTAGAAAATCAAACCAATAACCATTAGCAAGTACATAGTTAACTATCAGTTTAACCATTAGTTTTAACAGCAGGAGAAAGTATTTTGACTCAGTGCTTGGAAGTTCACTGCAGTCACAGCAGAGGAATCAGGCATTAAAATGGCAGGCAAGGCAAAACCCTTTTTTTCCCCAGATCATTTCAAGAAGAAGGCTTAACCTACCATAGTGTTATTGCATGTAGCAAGAAACATGAGGAGTTTTAAAATTATTTTCCATAGAACCAAATCTGTTAGTAGGTCTACAGCAGTCCCATAAGTCTCATGACGCATGACAGTGTGATACAGTCCTGTTCCACTGACCCACGTGCATCCCTGCAGCGGCGTATTCACCCTGGTGATTTACACATATGGAATCACTATCATTTGAAACAGATTTGTGATTTATTAATGCAATATATACAGATCCAGCTTTGGGAAAATGAATCTTCTTTCCTAATCCAACCTAAACACCTGCTGTTGTTGTAAATAGAAACCTCTCTAATATATATCCAGCATCAGCTAAACGCGGCTAATGAAAGGATATCAAGCGAGGTCTATGCTTTAATCGCTATTACTATTAGAGCTGCTGGGAGGACCCGAGGCCACACTGCGGGCACAGCCTAAGAGGCTTTGGGCTCAGCACGGCGCACTCAGCCGAGCGTGCTGAAACCCTGCCCGCTGTTTCAGAGCGAACAGCGGCCGCGCCGCACCCAGCGCGGCTCCACAGGTCCCGCTCGGCGCCGGCGGCGGGGCTGCGCCTCTCGGCGGTACCGGGAACCGGGAGGGATGCAGCCCCTCCTGCGGGTACCGCAGCCCCGTTCTCCATCACTGCAGAGACCACCCGGCCTTCGAGGCCCCGGTGCCCGGCCTGGGCGGCGGTAGCGGAGCGGAGGAGGGAGGGCTGCTCCCGCCGCGCTCCGCAGCGGCCCCGGCCCGGCCCTTACCGATGCACCGCACGTAGTGTTTTGCAGGAAGTTTCCACGCTCCTGGGTTTAATCCGTGAAAAGCGGGGCTGGAGAGGAGCGCGGCTGAATAGCGATGGAAAGGGGCGGGCGAAGAGGTGGAGGAGGAGGCGGTAGCAGCAGCGGCCGTGTTTAATTTTTTAATTAGGGCGGTTTGAGCATCTCCCGGCGGGGTCGCATCGCCGGGCGGCGAGGGGAGCCCGGGCGAGCTGCCCCCGCCGCCCGGGAGCGGGGCTCCCGGGACCACCCCTTGCCCCGAGCCGTCGGGACTCCAGCCTGGACTTTGCGCAGCCGGCGCGGCGGGCCGGAGGCGCGGAGAGCTCCGCGCTCCGCCACCATGGGCAGCGCGGGCGCGCAGGACGAGGGTTCGTAGCGCGGGCGGCGCGGCGGGCGGGGCGCGGGGCTGACCTTGCGGGGCCGCCCGGCCCGGCCGCACTCCGGCGGGGCAGGGAGGGACCGAGGGAGGCAGCCGGGGCGGCGGGGGGATCAGGGCAGGGTAAGCCCCGAAATCTGCCTTCCCCGGACAGCGGGGCCGGTAAATGCGAAGGCTGGGCGCGCCAGCCTACAGCAACAATTGCTTTGCAGGTGCTCGGTCTCTCTCAGCCTCCATCCCCTGGGAAGCAGGCAACACTTTTCACATTCCCAAGTTAAGGATGATACTAGTAAACGTTTCATTTTCCTGCATCTCTATATTACTCAAATCTAGACCACGTATATGAATTCACAGCACAGAAGCGCTCATCCAATGAAGGCTCCAGGCTCATATATTTGCTACAGATAAAATCTTATTTTGGCAATTCATTCCCTGTTGGAAGGCTGGAAGTGTCACAGCTCGGCTGCTGCTTCTTTGCAGGGGAATGCTGTTTATGTGGAAAAGTGTTGCTTGCACCCAGACATGCTGCAAAAACACCGTGTGGGGCTCTCTTTGCAGAGCTGTAAGCCATGCCTTCATTTGCTGAGCATCCACGTCCTGGCCTTCCTACCTTCACCTCCCTGAATGGCTTCGAACCCATACCCTGAAGATACAGTGCTCTCCCCAGCAATTTAGAGAATACAGGCATGCAGTGAGCACATGAGTATGACAAATCAGCTGTGTGGTCACAGTGCTCCTTTTGCAGCATTTCTGGACATGTGTTATTAACTCAGGTAGCTCAGACTCTTCAGAGAATTCTGTATTCATGCTGATTTCTATTTCTAGTCTATTTTATAGGACTTCTCCATTGTTAATCTTTTCTTCTTACCACCTTCTATGACAAATTTCTGTAAAAGCATTTCTGGAACACAGTTTTGTTTCCCTGAATAGATAGTTAAGGGCAAATGAGGTGCTTCCAAAGCTCCCAGAGAATGCCTGTTTATATGTCCCTTTCCAAGATAGGTTTGCTGTTATTCAAGCACAAGCTCAGGACTGAAGCTATTCAAAGTACTTTCAGAATAACCAATCCATGAACCAGCAATTGGGCTGTAGACGTCCAAGAAGAGAACAGATGGCCACTAATGTGGTCAATTTTGTTCCAAACTGTCATTTAGGAAGTGAGTTTTTAGGCACCTGAGGCTTAGTCATGCCAAGAGAATGAATGCTCCCAGCTTGAGATCCTGTAAAGATACTAGTTTCCTGAGTACTGAGCCACTAGAAAAAAATCCTGTAGGGGGTTCTGTGGGAGAAGGACTGAAACCCAGAACACCAGGAAGATTATCCTGGTTATTTTCTCTATCTTCTTAAGTCCCTCTGTAAACCTGAGAGTAAAGGCTAGGTCCGGAAAAAATGACACCCTGTCACCCCAAACCACCAAATAGCCGAGGCTGGGATCTTCGCACCAAACATTGGTGTAATTGAGGTGGTGATTCTGCTAGAATAAGAATTTCAACATCTTCCTTCTAGCTGCCTCACAATACCTAGTGCCCATGGTGTTCCCCTTCATCCCCCCATAGGTGCAGCCAGCACCCCCAGCTCATACCTCTGTTTTTTTTAGCTCAGTATTAAGCTGTTTTCCTCATTCCTATTTTCTTGAGGATTTGATTCTGGCCTCAGAAGGACTTCCAGTGGCCTTTTATTTCACAGCAGGATGTTAAGGAGCCTTTCTTTTTACCAGTGTCTATATGGGTAACAAATCAAAGGAGGAGAAGAATCCTCACCTGTAAAAAAAAGATCAAGCTCTGTCTAGGGCTAGCCCCCACAAAATGGCTCTGCAGATTATAAATGATACAATGCCTGTCCCCATGATGCTGTCCTAAAGGCTATCTTGGAGGATTTTGGGATCCAGGCCAGGTTAGTTAGCATTCAGAGTCTTCTGACTCAGGACTTTGACAGATACACTGCAGCAAATGAAAAGGTATCTGACTAACTGGGAGAGGACATCTAACCTGTGTGCAGCACTGAAATGTGAAAGCAATGAAAGGTACTCAAGGTACCACGGGTTTGAGGATAAATAATTTGAACAAAATTTCCTTTGAACTTTAAGGCTGCAATTACAGTTTCTGAAATTCAGGACAAGGAACAGAAGAACACAAAGCTGCACATTAGAGTTTCCCAGAACCAATCCCCCCCAGGCAAAATACACAGTTTTCTCATGCAGCTTTTTCAGGCAAACTATTGTTAAATAAGACTAAGATATCAATTTCTCCACATTTCAGCATCAATCAAGCTTTGCACAGAGATTTGTTCCATAATGTCTCCTGACAAGCACATAATGTACAAACAAATCTCATCTAATTCCAGTGTGTAAGCTGCAAAATTACTAAGACTGGAAGTCATATTCTTGGAAAATTACTTTGTGGTGAAGAAATGTTATGTCAAACACAAACTTATTTGTCTGGACTCAGCTCAGATTCAGGGTTCTCCATGGCCAGTCTATCCCTAATGTTCTTCTCAACATCTTTCAAGACAGCAACTGGAATTTTTGGCTCTGGCTTTTCCAACCAGTGACTATGTTTAATTTTCCTGTATAAGATTTGTTTTTAATTTTTATAACCCATTACCCTAGGACTTTTGGAAAGTATTTTTTTTTCGACAGGCTTTTGCTCAAATCAACTGACTTCTAACATAAATTTGTGATATTGAACTTTCTGTAATTTTTTTTTCCCTGCAGAAGGTCAAACTTAATAGAAAAATTGGAAGTATGCCCAATGAAAATCCATATAGCAGGTGGGCTTTACCTATGATGTATTTTCAGAAAATAAATATTGGTTGTTGACATTATTTCTAATTCCTATAGGCTATATCTGGATCTTTCTTCCAGCTTAACAGGAATTACAACAGCATGACCTAAAGAGCAGAATATAATTCAAAACAAGGAAAGATCTCATACACAGGTCTATAGCTTAAACAGAACATTGGTTGTTATGCTCTGGTAAATGTGTAAAGACTAACAGGAAACATTTAATATCTACTATACTGAGCTTTATTGGAAAAAAAAGACATACTTGTGTTTTGCCCTTTTGCTCTTTGATCTAAAATTTTTGTTCTTTAGGATAACAGTCAAAAATCCACAAATTTTGAAGTGAGAAAGGAGACACCAAACAAGATAAAAGTTCTGTCCATTTCTGTCTGCTCAGGAATACCAAAAGTTATTTTTACTTTTTCTGTTGTTTTCACTTGTAGGCTGACTCAGAGTATGGCTCCTCTCAGCCATGGCTGCAGTACAGAGCACAGATACTGGAACTCCCTTTAACCTGGCTGAGCAGTGCAGGTACCTGAAGCAGTGTAGCCATGGCAGCACAGAGCTCTCAGTGGCCTAATTACTCTGCCAAGAAATAAATGGATACTGGCAATTCCCTGGGGAAAAAAGAGGTTGAATTGTTAATAAAAAGAGTTTCCCTTGAGGCACATTCGTTAAATAGGTGTTAGCAAGAGCCAGAAAGCCTCAAGTTCTAACCTTAGAATAAAAATGTCCTTTGGCACTTTTGATGTCCCAGCCTTCCAATTCTCCCACTGTCTATAGATACAAAAGAAAGATGTAATTTGCAATATCTGATGGATAACCCAAAATAAAGCAAATGATCCCCACCCCCAACCAAAATCTATAGGTAAAATCACCTTAAAAAGACACAGGAAGTTTCTCCTTTCTGGAAACATGCAGAGCTCTCCTGGTGGCAGCAGTGGGGTGGAGCTGCCTGAGCATCCTGCTTCCCTAGGACACATGTCAGGGTCAGCCCCCGAGGAGCACGGGCACATCTCCCGTTTACTGTGCCTGTGAAAATGGCAGGGTATGTATGGGGAAGACCAAGGAGAAGAAACAAATGAGAGCAAGATTTAGGGGAAAGGCATTTTATTCTGTTATCTCTTCTTACACCAGTCTTTGCTCATACACAAGAATGCATGTGTATAGAGAAAGATGAAGGGATTTTAGCAATCTGCTCACTTTCTTACAAGCTCAAAATACACCCAGCATTTTTTTCTGAAACTGGAGCCCAAGACTTCAGTAAAATTGCACACACAGTCTTTTATGTTACAAGTTGGATCTATTTACATAGACTCTGAGCTAAATCAAATGAGTAAAATCCACATTATTTAGCTGAAATTGCCTTTGAGGTCAATGCAAGTTTAACTAGTTTAAGCACAGAGATGTAAAGCCATTTCAGGAAACATACTGGCTTTCTGCATGTGGAGACCTTAGAGAGTATTGCCAAATCACAGTCTGTAGACTTGTGCCTAGTATGATAAAATGCTGTTTGCAACAACTGAGATTTCTGTTTTGAGGAGACAGAAAGCAGGAAACTGTGAGTCTGCTATCTCAAAACAGAGGCCAGTAAGTGAATGGTGTGTAGAGGCTAATAGTTGCAATTTTATCACATTAATTTGAACGTGAAAAAACAACAGGACACTTCTACAATCCAAGCTGGTTTTCATTTTCAAATGTTCATATGTTACAGCTCAGATATATGCATCCCATTTAGAGCTAACCACACTGATTTGACATTTCTATGCAGGCAAAGAAGCAATAGAGGTGAAAATCCCACAGAGCCACCAGGATGTGATGCCCAAGGATGAGCAGTAATTACTGCAGCAACACTTCAGCCAGTATGAGTGTCAACGAAATGCCTGCCTTCCCTCTGACTTTAGAACAAAAAACTGGCTTTGCCTTTGTGGGGATTTTGTGTGTTTTCTTGGGACTCCTAATTATCAGATGCTTCAAAATCTTGCTAGACCCCTACAGCAGTATGCCTTCTTCCACGTGGGAAGATGAAGTTGAGGGGTTGGATAAAGGAACATTTGAATATGCTCTTGCATGAAAACTCACAGAATATCCTGCCTTAAATATAATGTTGATTTCATTTTGGAAACCAACTGTTGTTACATTTGTTATACATACCTGCATTTTGGAGATATGTTGGTGGCATCCATTTTGTTAAATAAATATTTGTTGCAAATTCAAAAGGTACTTCATAGTGCTTTTATTTGATGAACAGTGGAAAGGTAGATAAAAAATGGCTAACAGCAAACAAATACACAAAAAATCACTAGAAAGTTACCACGGCCAGTATTTTAAGGATCAGATGACATCTGGCTCTTCAGAGGAGGATCTCATGTCTACTGTGTCTCATGACAGGCTGAAGAAAAAGACAGGCTCATGAATGGTGAATGTTTAGGTGGTAGCCCCCTGCCGTCCTCATCCAACACAACTTTCTGAAACTCAGTGTCTGTACTTGTAAACACTGAGGATACAAAAGTGGAGGACAACAAATGGTTGTGGCTTAGAGGAGGTGCCTGCAGGAGATGTGTGTCCATGTTTTTATTCCACTTGGTTACAGAAATGATTCACTTTAAAGTGGATCTTAAAACTGTCTGGTTAACAGCCCCCAGCAGTAATTACATCCTGGCAAGGCCAAAGCAGACACAATCAGGCTGCTTACCCATTTTTACCCTCAAGGAGGGATGGGGTCCAGAGCTCTGTACAGTCCAGCACTCTCCACAGCTGGTTCTCCTCCTTGTGCTTCAGTAGTTGTGCACAGTGTATGATCTGGACTGTCACTGATGAACTGGTCATGGGAGATCCTATCAAAGCAGAAGAGCAAAAGCAGAGGTTCAAATCTGGATATTCAAGGTCACCCTCATACACACAGCTGTTTAGCAAGCATGACAGTACTTGACAGAAATTCAATTCCGTTTTTAAGAAGGCTGGCATTAGAATTTTAGGCACTGTCACTTTTGCTAAACAGATCTGTTTGCAATGAGGAGCTAAGACAAGGAGATCAGTTATAGCAGTTGTTTTCTTTTTCCTGTATTCTGAAAAATACATGTTATTCCTTTTACCCTATATACTAGGCAGAGGCAGACAGTGAAACAGCAGAGCTCAAGTGCCATTTGGAACATAAAATACTCAATTGTACAGAGAAGGACATTAATCTCCTGTCTGAAAAATACAAGAGATGAACAGCCAATATTAATCTACACTGGTCCATTTAAATTATAAAACATAAACAATTTTTTGAATGTAAGGGCTTTCAACTGCTTCAGATTATACACAAGAAAAAATTCCAGACCCTCAGAGATTCAGTATATTGCATTTATCCTAGTTAATTTAGCCATAAAATCCAAGGTAGATATCAGTACAATGATTCATGTGATCTGTTATTGCTGGATAGGATCATCCACTGCAGAGACCTGACACTGCCATTCTTTTTATGTACATCTAATCAGCACAGCTGAGCTCTTGGTTGTCAGGTTAGAGTGCTGAAGGTACTTAAGCTATCTGGGTTAAATATAGTTCAGTCATCTCTAAACTACACAGCAAACACTGCAAACCTATCCAAAGAACCCCAATATTGTCTTAATATTTTTGTTCTAGACCCAATCTATTGCTGCTAGCAAATTATCTAATTCCCTTCTAATCACAAAGCTTCATAATTTCCTGCCTGCTCTTTTCTTCATCACAAAAAGACTAGGAAGTCAGCCTTCCCAGAAACAATACAGAGAACATAATTTTTCAAAGGCTTATTAAACATACAGAGTAAAACTTTAAATAGGGTCAGAAGTAAATGGTTTAAAACCGCATGTAGGACAAGAGGACCCCCTCAAAGAATGATCCCACTGACTTCTCTGAATCTTCTGCATAAAATTCACTGAGCAGATCCTGCCCTGAACTCTTGTTATCTGCATGACTATATATGCAGAACTGAAAGATAGAGAGTATGATCTGTGCAGAATCAGGCATAGCAGGAGGGAAATGGAGATAACAAAAGTATTTTCATGCCCCCTTAGAAATTTCGCAATGCCATAAACCCAGTAATTGTAATGGATAGGTACATTTGCTAGTTAAAAGTTAACAAGCTAGAATGCCTTTCTAAGTCACCATCTAGAAATGTTTTGAAAGAGAGGGATTGGATGGTCTACTCAGTATATTAAACAGGAGAAAAATCTGGCCAATAAGGCAGAGTCTGTAATGCCTCAAAGAGAGGGTCACACTATATGCATGAATAAAAGAGGCAGATTGTCCTTCCCTAAAAACACAGGATTGAATGGTAAGTTCAATTACCTGAATAAAGTAGACTTGATTATATATACATAATGCTGGAAAACTAAACACAAAGTTAATGGCAAATAACAGTTCAGAGCTCTCTGGAAATACATTGTGAAAACCTAAGTATTATTTTCAAGAACAGCAGAAAGGTAAGAGATTTTATTTTTCCTAGCAAAACAACAATATGGAAATAAGACAGTGAAATGACAATCATTTTACTTGGTAGCAAATGTTTCATTGTCATCAAAGAATCAGGATTTCATTCAGTCATGGAGATGGAAACAAACATTTTCACTGACCTCAATGACAGAGAATTTGTCTTTGCTCCTTCGTGCCTGAAGATGAAACACTTCCTTGCAACTTTAAAAGGCTGAAGGAAGCAGAATACTATGATCATAAATGTGTAATAATAATAATAATAATACAAAGCCAGTAGAAGTAAAATAAACTAAATAAATGTAATATGTTGTTGTGAGGCTTATAAAACATTAAGCAGGAAAACTAACATAAATATGAGGAGTGACAAAGCGGTGTCTTAGCAGAGAGGTGACAGCAGAATATTACCTATAGCTGATGGAAGAAATAAGAAAATATGCTTTAGCTGTAACTCATACTGAAGATGGAAGATATCTGATTATGAGCTCTTCAAATTATAATTTGGATATGTGATTTTGGAGAAAATTTACAGTGCTGAGCTATAAATATTGATGTAGTATTTTATCTTTCCATGCCAAAGGGCCAAATCATTGAGAAGTTTAAATTGAAAAATTCTTAGGGGTTCATCTAATCCAACCTCTTGCAAAAATATGGAACTTTAAAAAAATGTCTGTAATGGGCTTATTTATCCAGATTTTCAGGTCATATATTTGTTTATAAGATACATTTTGTTTCTAAAACTTTCTGCTTTTACAAATGCTTTCAAAGTTTCAATGTCTAAGCATGCTCTGGTTTTGAACAAGCTGGGCTCCTCCTGAATTACACAGGTCTATACAACCACACTCCCTAATCTCCTTAGACATATGTTTCAAGACAAATGATTGCCATCATTGCAATAGGTCATTTCAGGGCTTTCTAAGCCATACTTTAAATTGCTGCAAAGGTACTTAACCCACTAAAGCCCTTAAATATACATAGCCCTTCTTCTCTTGGAGTTGTTGTTTGCTTGTGTGTTTTCCTTGAGGAGAACTGTGTGGGAAAGAGGAGGTGAGAAGCAGATTATACAGCTGTGTGTTCACCTCTCCATGGGCTGCCACTCAGGGGGACCTAGGCAGGCCAGAGGAATGGGCCAGCAGGAATCTCATGACATTCAATAAGGACAAATGCAAATCCTGTACCTCAAGCAGATTTAACATCTGCACCATACAGGAAGCAACTCTCCTGGAAGGGACTGGGGGAGCAGGCTACAGAGGAGTGAGCCCCATGCTATTCCATGTGTTAATAGAATGATCATGTTCCAAGCTTGTGTACATGGATGCTCACCATGTCACCCTGCTCTTCTGTGGGTTTTCATAAAACAGATTGAAACTAGAGGAGTTCTTGTCCCATTTACAGCTCAGGCCTTTACCTCCTCTGGAGCTTGTGCCAAAATACTGCTGGTTTGGTTAGAGGGTCAACTGCATCCATCACAGACAGAACATCTCCACAAGCTCTGTCTTGGCTTCAACTATGTTTTTACTCAACAAGTCATAGGATGACAGTCTCAGGGATACATGGTGAGAGCTTGTGGTGGAACACTTGTCTAACCATGCAAGATAATAGAAATAGTTTATTTGTATCCTTTATAGCAGTAAACCTGCAGCCAACATCAGGAAGACTGCTTAGAGATTCAAGAGAAAATTCTCAGCCCTTCATTATTGGAGAAGCAAAGGTCTGATATGCAACAGCACTAAACCTTTTGCTGTATCTGCAACTGTGTGGCTGCAGCCACAGAAGAGTGCAGGGATCTAAGTCTGTGGCACCCCTGAAGATGTCAATGAACAATGCACCAAATGTATTCTTGGATCCAAACGCAAATCGATTTCAAGTTAACATCATTAATGAAGACCATGACAACAATGAAACAACCCAAGAGGATGTGGGCTCTGACCCACCACATTATGAAGAAACATCTTTTACTGATGAAACACATAACAGACTAAGAATCAGTTACAGACCAGGAAAAAGAGAATTATATGACAATTTCCGTCAAAATGGGGAGAAAACAGAAGCTAGCTTACATCCCTATGACACTCACAGTAAAATGTATTATCTACAAACTTTCGGCCATAACACAATGGACCCAGTTCCCAAAATTGATTATTATAGAAACACTGGCAGCGTCAGTGGGAATAAGCTCAACAGACCAAGCTTATTAGAAATTCATGAACAACTGGCAAAGGTAAGTGAAAAGGAAAGATATAATTTTTCTTTATTCCATTTCCAGACTGTTAATTCTGTTTATTAATAAGAGAAAGTCCTTAAATTCATGGACCTTGCCCAAGAGAAGCACAAGTAACTACTTACCATATTTCCTTTGGTAGCTGCAGTTTGTTCTCTGCTCTGTACCCTGCTCAAAGAAAAGATTTTTATTAAAAGGTATTTGTAATGTACTTGATAAGCAGAAACACATAGCTTAATCTTATCTAAAAGTATCGATCTACCAAATATCTTCTCTTTCACATAAGAGTTAGGATGGCAGATGGTGAATGTCAATTCATACTTTAACCAAGCTACACAATTCACACTTATTCTAAACTTGAATTTTACATCAATGCATACTAATTTTGACAGATTCCTCCATTTTACTCATTAACCAATATAAGCAAGACCAAAAAAAGAAAAAAAAGGTGAAACAAATGCAACTTCAGTTAATCAGATATCCAGAGCACTACCTGTTTGCTGCTGTGACAAATCCAAACAGCAAGAAGGAATCAAGAACAAGTGTTGAGGGATAGCAGACAACACTTCTCAGGTGCTGATTCAGTGAAAAAATTTGAGGTTAATAGGCACTTTTCAGGGCAGGGCTGGAAAGAGAAACATCATTGCTATAGTTAAACTGAGACTAAAAGTGTCAATATGCAGCAAAACCTCCCGTTCTTTTTTTGAGTTAGACAATTGTGAAATGAGACAACTTGAGCGAAAACAAGCTCTCATGCCCATTCTGCTCAGTTCTTCATACTTCTAAGGTCTGAATAATTTGGACAAGCTTCTGGTTTTTGAATGGTTGTCCAGATCTTGTTCAGACTTCTGTTCTCTGGCGATTCCTCTTTCCTATGGAGGTTAATATAAAGTAATGAAATCAAGGAAAAAATATAGCCATTAGTAAATCAAGACCTGATTCTTTAGGATCTTATTAGGGCAGTTTCCTAGTTTTGGCCTGACTTACTCAAATTAAGCTGTCCATAGACCTGTGCAAATGGCTTAAAAGGACAAACATTTCCAAAGAGGAAAACAAAGCAGATAAAAAAGGGAAACATACTAATTTAGTATCCCTACTTATTTGCAGATGTACAAACTGCTACTGAAAGGACTAAACACATTTCCATGCACAGAAGAAATATCCTCTTATAGAAATAATTTACTTCAGTAGTGGCCAGATAGGAGTAAAACTATATATTGGCTTTGAACATAATGCTGAATGAACGTGTACTGAACATCAGCATATTAAAGGATTTTCAGTTTTGATGGTAACCAGAAAATTCGGGGTTTTTTACTGTTGTATCTCTCAATGGTTTGTATATTTTAAACAAAAGATTTTTTTAGGGTTTTTTTTCTAAGGCTTCCTCTTAAAGATGATTAAAAAGAAGGCAGATTACATCACAGAGTAAAGTGAAGAGAAAATTGTTTAACATGTTGGGACTGTTAGAAAAAAGAGAAAGAAGCATAATCTAACTTAGAGATTTCCAGACTTTGTCCAGTATCCATCTTACAGAAAGATAATCTTATGCCTTTCAAAACAGGAAGGTGAATGTCATAGGTAATGGGATTTTTGTTACACTGGCAACCTGCTGTGCCCTTTTGTGGGTTGTGGCCCTGGCCTGGGAGCACAAGCACAGCTCTGGAACAAACGATGCCCCATTAGCATGGCTGGAGCCCATTCCTGCCTGTCCCATGATCTCACTTGGTGACCTTGGACAAATCACTTCTGTCTGCAGAGCTTTTGCTGAGGAATAAACAAGCACGAGGTCACCAAATAGCAGCCTAGTAGGCAGGGGAATTGAGATGTCTGAGAAGGCAGAGCTCCTCGCAGGAGGCACAGGCTGTGCGTGCTCTGGATGGGGCTCCAGCCCCCGGCAGGGAGGGAGGAGGTGCCACACTGAGTGTGGACAGGAGTTACAGTCATAGCCCAAGGTGCGCTTCTGAAGCGGATGCTTTATTCCTTTTTTACTCAACCACTAAAATCTGGGTTTACCACACCATACCCTAAGGCAATCCCACCCCCCTTGCCCCCGATTTGAAACTCAAGTTTTTGAAGACAACTGTTCTGTCAGAGCCCACTGCAAGATTCTGATAAGAAGTGGCATATGTTTGACTTCAGATTGCTAAACATCACATAAGCATTCCCATTGTGCTTTGATGCTGGGCTTAACATCAGAAGATAAATATTAATATTTAATACATTTTTAATATGTAATTTTTCAAATGTCAGAATGTAACACAGGCTGAAAGGAACTTCAAATATCTAGTTTCCACACTGCTGGAGTCAAATGTGTGTCATCTTTTAGCAAGATATGTCAGTTTTTGCACACATTAAGCCAATTAAATTCCTAAAAAATAGTCTAAGTGCTATTTCACAGCTGATGGCTGGTGATAATTACTTGGGCTTAATATTTACCCTACGTAAAAAATAATCTAACCTTTCTTCCTCTTGGCTATTCTCCACACTTGTTATGGAGATTTGATGAGCTCATCATCTTTAGCCCCAGGAGAGACAAAGACTAAGCCATTCTGAAACAAGGAAAGGAAAAGGTTTGGGTTAGGTTTTTTGGGGTTTTTTTAAAGCAGTAAACTTTTTATTTTAGTAGCTTTTCAAAATGTTCTGTCACTTTTATTCCACATCCTTAATGCATGAGTAGCACAGGTACAGCTGCTTGGTAAATAACCAATCATTCACTAAAGCACACCAATTTAAAATGCATTTATGGAAGGTTTAAGGCCATAATTTATGATAATGGCATAGAGAGCACAAATTAATTCAAACTACAGAGGAAACAACTTGTTTCAAGTACAAAGACCAAGCCCTTTTAATTTTTTTGTCTTTGAAATTCTAACCACAGTAGCAAAAGCCCGTCATATTATTCTGCTAATCTTCCTTCGTTGACTTCAATAATTTACTGTATTTTGAACAAACACAGACATTATTATTTCAGGGTAAGAATTGTCAAAATTATCTAAGTATCTCAAAGGAGCTCAAAGTCACAGGCTTTCAACAGATCTTGTATTCCCACTTTTCTTTGGGCCAGCAGGGTAATAGGCACCAAGCTTAGCCCATGTCAAAACATGTTATCCAGTCACTTATTTTTCATTTGTGAGCACAGTCTGGGAATTACTGTGTCAAAGGCATTCTAAAACCTTACATCATTTTGGCTAGAGCCCCCCTCCTTGAGGGGTAACTCTAAACATTAGTATAAGAGGCATATACAGCTGGTCTTTATGTCTGTTTTAGGTTTGCGTGTTGGCTGTTTTTAAATTTATGGACAAAATATAGAAACAACCTTAAAGTTAACCAAGATTTAAAATGTTTCACAGAATCACAGATATCTTTCCTCCTTGACCTGCTAAGTTAATCTGAAAATCTCTCATCACCCTCCAAAGCCTAAAAGCATCTTGATTCCTCTCCAGGAGTGGCACCCACTCCTGACTCTCTGCCAGACTATGGCAATGTGCAGGGTCCTTCCTGAAGGCCTTTGAGGAGAACCCAGAAAAATTAGGCAACTCCTAACCTAATGCCAGTTCCTCACAGAAACAGTGGGAGCTCGGAATAAAAAAAATCAAATTAAATTAAAAGACAATTACAATGAGTACAAATCTCAGCACCATTACTAATTCCTATTCAAGCCACAAGAAACATATCATATAACATATCAAAGATTCTGAGGCAAGAGAGCTGAAGAGATAAAATACACATTTATATCTGTAACTGATGTGAACAATCTAAAATTCTGGCCTGCTCACTCTGGTTGCACCATAAATATGGCAATTCCTAATCCTATCTACTAGGGTAACACCAGTTGTGGCTAAGCCACAGAAAAGATTATTCAATTTCTACATTCCACTGGCATTTCTCTAATTGCTTTCAGGAATATGTTACCCATGTGCTGCTGCAGTTATGTTTGTACTTCATTCAATAGGAAACACTACATTTCATCACAGAACTTGGCCAGGCTGCACTCAGTTAGGTCTCTTTTCACTGTTTGCAATTATCCCTGTTTCTACACTTAGTGTTATTCATCACTTGGTGCTAGAGCATGCAGAGGCCAGCCACAAGACCCTCATTATGTTAGACACTCTACTAACATGTCAACACAACATATATGTGGAATAGCTTACACTAAAAACAGGTTAGTAGCAGATCAGTTAATAATGTATTTACTCTGCTTAAGTGATTCTTTCATCTCCTCCCCTTGTCAGCAAGCCCACCTGCTGAAGCCGGGTGTGAGCAGAATATTGCTCTCTACTCCAGCGGCTGTAAAACGGGATCTTTGGAATTCTTTTCTATCATGTCTGCCTTATGTAGCCAGGTGTATAAGGCTGCCTGGCCCAAAAGATGTATTTGTTTTCTGTGTGATCCCTCAGAACATTGCTGTGAGCACTGGCTCCGTGGAGAGAGTGGCGAATGGAGAAAGCAGCGCTGGAGATGAGACAGCAGCCAGCAAGGAAGAAGAAAACAAAACAGGATTTGTCAAGTTCGGATGGGTGAAGGGTGTGCTGGTGAGAAACTTACCTGCATTTCTAAAAAAAAAATTAAAATAAAATCAGTTCTGTTACACTTAAATCATTGAAGAATTAAGAGAGGGAGGTAGACTTCAGGGATATTTGGGGTGAAATGCACTTTAGCACCCTTCTGGTTTTAAACATTACTTTCAACCTTGAACTAATGCAGTACTTTTTCTTTAAAACCTAGGTAAGATGCATGCTTAATATTTGGGGTGTGATGCTCTTTATTCGACTTTCCTGGATTGTAGGTCAAGCAGGAATTGGTATGTATCTTATTTAATATCATTTTCAACAGTGAAAGGGATAAAGAGGATAAACTATACATGATCATGATTAATATATAATCTGAGATGTGCATTTGCATGTTGAACTAAATAATGTTTTCAAATGCTTGCCAGAGTAAAAGACATTAATCCTCCAAACTATTGGAATTTTCCAGACTCGCAGCCAAATTACTGCTTAGAGGCATAGATCTGTTAACTATGCATATGATCATCACATTTGAATATTTCTGAGCTTTAGTGAAATTTGTATTTAGATCCTGTAACAGATGTAAACTTTATGACTCGAGCCAATTTCTAATATGTGCGTACAGAGTTAACCTTTAAGAGTTCACACTTTGCTTATCTGTGAAACCCAAACCTTGTCATCTACATATTATAAACAACACTTCTTCACACTTCTATGCCAAGATGAAAACAGAACTGGAAGGAGGTCTCATCTCATCAGGATTTTGTTATTTTTAACTACAGAACAGCACTTGATACTAGTGTACTATGAAAGACTAAGTTTTAAAAACTCTGCTACAGCTTTCATACAAACGAAATAAGTACAGCATTGTGTGCTGTATCTTTGCTTCTTGACCGTGCAATTTAAATAATCCAAATTCCAGATCCCTGGGAGACTGAGCCCCAAGGCCTCCATCCAGTATATTGCAGAGTGTTCAGTGAGACCAGCGAGAGAGGGAAGAGCTCCCAGCACTGCAAGAGCAGCTCAGTGAGGTGCAGTGTCCCACAGCTGGGTACTACAACTCCCTTTTCAGAGCTACTGCTCTGGGGAAGCACAGAAACCTGAGCTGCCGTGGCAGTGTCCCTCTGTGAGCCCTGATCATACAATTAGAGCAATGGGACCCTGATCTTTGACTGGCACCCAGCTGTTATAAAAAACAGCAAAGGCAGGATGGCAAATAGTCCAGTCTGGATAATCACAGACTGGAAATATTCAGTTATATTAAGAGGTGTCACCGCTGCTAGACTTGGATAAAAGTCAGTGCTCAAAATCAGATTGACTATAACTGTCACTTATGTCCTTGTCAATGGAAGTGAAATGAAACCTCTCCAAAATTTTTCATGGTTGAAGTCTCATTTCCAATAAAAAGCAGTAACTTCAAAAGAGTTTCACTTGAGCAAGACTGAGCTTCTAATAAAAAAATAACAATGAAACACTTATTAAGAAAAAAATCACAAACTTACAGAGACACAAATAGGAAAAGAAAAAACAACCCAGCAATAAAAGATCCAGAACTAAGCGGAAGAACTTTACTACTTCTGCCGTGCTCCATGCATGGCTCCAGCACCGTGCCTGACAAAAGGGTGCTTTCTGATTTTATGATGCATACCAAATGAGCACATACAGCCCAGGGCGCTCATAACTATATGCCTTGCCATGAAAATTCTGCATCTTAATATTGCCAAGACTTTGCTCTAGGGTTTCATGCAAAATTAGTTTTTAAGGGCAGTTTAGTAACTTATTGAGATCATCAAGAAGTATTACTTTGTTTTGAGGTGTGAGAATAGCCATGGGCAAGAGTAATTCATTTTGGAACAACTTACTTAGGAGCCATATGCCTGGTTTTCAATCTAAACTTTAATCAGATTTTAACATTAATTTGCACCAACATCAGTTACAACTTTCCTGCTTTCATTTTTAATTTTACCACTTTAACTCATTGATAAGCAGGCTCTTCTTTCTTACAGTTTATTGCTCTGCTGTTGCTTTTTTAAATTGCATGTGTTATGCAAGGAGGTTACTTTTACTTTTGAAAATGAGATGTCAAATTCCATTTGAATAATTTCTCAATGCATTTTTGGAATGCCTTAAAAGAAATAAGCTTTAAGTCCCCAGCCAAGCTGCTTA
Organism: Camarhynchus parvulus; assembly: GCF_901933205.1. Lineage (NCBI taxonomy): Eukaryota > Metazoa > Chordata > Aves > Passeriformes > Thraupidae > Camarhynchus > Camarhynchus parvulus. Next base: position 9,722,559 of record NC_044580.1, read on the forward strand.
AGGAGAACAGTGATGGAAGCTCATCATCACCAAGGCTCAGGGATTTCACTGGGTACTGCTGCTAACATGGAAATTAAATGAGACAGTTAAACCACCATCTGGGCACCACTTACATCCCCATCATTAGAGGGCCAAAGAGAGACAACCCAATTATTTTCATACCCTGATAGGCTGTCTTAGGCAAAAGCTCTTACAGGGTTAAAAAATAGCATTCTGCAAGGTTCTCTGGCTATCATCAGCTAGGGGAAAAAAAAAAGGGACAGAATAGTTCTGACAAGATTCCAGGTCCAAAACTAGTCTGCTATTTCCACCTAATATCTGAGGACTCTCTCAAATCTGTATTTGTACCTGTACATGGAATGGTTAGACAAAGGGAGGGAAAACCAAGTTTATGCTACCTACAAATCTGGCATCAAATATTAGAATTATGTTACATTACATTATATTACAATGATGTTTTGGTTGAGTCACTTCATTTTATGCACTTTTCTTCTTAAATGCTAAAATATTTTTTTAAAATTATCATTAAAGCCTTCCAAAGAAGATGTTACTATCAGATTAGCAAAATATCTGACCCTACAATATCACATACATGTTAAAAATATGAATTGTGAAATGCAATAGAACATCCTTGAAAAGTATCCTTAGGATGCACACAGAAAACAATTTTAAAACTGCTTTGAGAATTATGTGTCCAACTTACTCAATTTAAGAGTTAACAGCTCTTAAAGCCAGTCCCCTTCTCAGACACAAAATTTGCATGGTTGAACAATATCCTTCATAGCACATCCTGCTCAATGGTAGCTGACCAAAAGGAATGACCATTTGGAATTTTTTATACAGACCTGCACATAAAACACTTTCATGACCAGCTATAGTAAGAGCTCAGAAATCAGCAAGATAAACATGATTTATTAGAGGCTCAAATCACTTTCAATATGCTACACTATGTTATATATCATTTATGGCTCACACATTATATTGCTTTATCTTAAAGGATTGTGATAACATGGCTGTAATTTAAGCAGCAAGGAACATTAATTCAGGGACTAGATGTCTATAACCATCCAGTATGAACAGAACTCAGGAATCTGATCTGTAAGTCAGATGGTAGAAATACAGCAGATAAATCAATAAGTTTGTAGCACTTCTAGCTCAATGTCAATTGTAGGATCTAAGTTTCAATTTGGATGAGCCCTGGCCAATAAATACAGCTACAAGCAGTGTATATTCTCCAGTTTCACACTGAATGCCTATGTAACCTATGGAAACAATGCAGATACTGCATAAGCCTTAGCAAGTTCAGATAAAACTAAGAACTGTTTCCACACTTGGCGCCAAACCGTAATTACTTACTTTTTTTGTCCTGGTTTTCTCCCTCCCTTCTCATAGACAGAAATGAGAATAAAAGCAATAAAGTTGAGAGAAAAACATTATATTATTTCTTCACCTGACTTGAAACAAAAAGGAGATCTGGAACTGCAGAGACAAACTCCTCTAGGTAGTGCCAGAAATGTAACAGCAAAGGCTGCAATTCTACCTTGGGAGGTGCAGTTTGTACATGTTTTATTGGGCAGGTAGTCTAGCTCCCAAACATGTAATCCAAAGAGGATCTTTTGTGCGATCTTTATCCATGGAGGTTTTCAAGAGCCAGCTGGCCAAGGTCATCACTGATTTCATCCTGTGTTGGCAGTAGTTCTGCTATGACTGGGAGGTTGAGCTACAGACCTTCTGAAATCACTTCAAACCAAAGCTCCTATGATTCTAAATCACACAAAGCACATCCTGCCCATATGGTTTCTAGCAGTTTTACAAAGTTTAAAGAAACCCAGCCATATAGGCAAAGACTGGAAACATTATCAGATTTCAGTCTTACACTTAAACCCAGTTACCTATAACTAATCACCTATCACTGATATTTTGATATTTGATTATCCTTGTGTTATCAGCTAAAAAAAAATAATATCCTAAGTTCTTTATGATTATACATTACCGGTCACCTGTTAAAGTAAATGGCATCTAAAAAGCAGTATTTCCATTTTCAAGTGTTTGTTTTGTGTTAGAGTAAAACTACTTTTTGCAGGGAAAGAGGCAGAGCGCGGGAAAGCCCAGCATACCTTAGCAAGTGAGGATGTAGAAGGCTCCCACTCTTGTCTTGTCCTCTGCCTGACAGACTCCTTGTCCTCATGCACTTGAATCTACACAGTCAGTTTTCCTCTGATTCAACATTTCATTAACTGATGAAAGACAACAGCATTGCCACAAGAGCTCTGGTTCATGTGCCTCTCTTAATTTTAAACAGCCAGAATGTGTGTTAAAGGTAGATATAAGCATCCATGTCAAGGGATGCTTGTTTGTTTCCTCCATCCTTTGGAAATCATAAGAATTCCTGGACAGGGTACTCCTATCAGAAAGAATCACTGCTAGAAGACTGATGGGAATAATTTACTATGGTGACACAGACTTCATGAAAATGTTCTGCAAGCTGCAAGTGGTCCACAAACCATCTTTTCAGTTTACTGCTGTGATTCTGACCTGAAAATTCAATTTAAAGAAAGAATGATTTGTAGGAAACATGGAACATGAGTAAAATATTTTATCTTCTTATTACTGACAGGTCTTGGAGTAATCATAATTCTTCTCGCCACGATGGTAACCTCAATTACTGGGTTGTCAACTTCTGCAATAGCAACTAATGGGTTTGTCCGTGGAGGTAAAAATCTTAGGGTTACTAATGCTTTCAAGCCCCAGAAGGTATTTATGTATTATTTTCGTGTGAGACAAACCAGAGGGAGCATAAACCAAAGGACACAGCTAGTGGAACTGGAAGGTAACAATTCAAGCCACCTCTCATCACAATTTCAGGCGTGTTTGAGATGTCACTTCTAATAAAGCACAGCTTTCAGTTCAGTCTGAAAAGTACATTTCAGATGTTCCTGCCAACTGCTGAGCAAGGGATGGTTCTGGCTTTTCATGGAATTCTTTCACCTTTCAGCCGGTCTTTCCTATTCAGAGCATTCCAGGTTAGACATTCTTCAAGAAACTGAGCATGAGACATCTCTTCCGGTCATTTTGAAGACTGATGCAGATCAGTGGATATCTTCAGTTTAATGCCTTCTTTAAAACACTCCTTACATTTCAGCCCCTCCTTGGAAGATGGGTAAATAATTCAGCTGTAAAAGTCCATGTCAGGTATTTTGTGAAAAAAAAAGTTTTGGTGCATTTCAGAGCCTTTAAGTTTTAACTGGTCTGGTCTAAGCCCTGTGGAAAATGGAAAGTTCTTACTACATCCCTAAAGGAGAACAGGTACTGGAATACACTTGCATATACTTTCTTTTTCGGATCTTTCAGGTCTTGGAATCATAGTTATTGCTCTGAGTGTAGTAGTAACAACATTGACAGGTATCTCCATGTCTGCCATTTGCACTAATGGAGTAGTAAGAGGAGGTAAGTGAATATGATCTCATGAATATGATCTTCTCTGCAGATTTGAATTAGAAGAGTAAATGGAATTGAGATAACTATGTTATAAGCAAATAAAAAATATGTATATTTGCAGTGATTTCTCCCAGTGTATCAACAGCAAATGGAAATGTGTACACACTTAATGCAAAAAACATTACAGATTCACTGCATCACTATGATGCAGGAAGTTAAACAATGTACCACAGAGTGTGACCTTTCACATTAACATTGGGATAGACTCATGTAAGTTAGAACTTACATAAAAGTCAGTTACCTTCACTTTTCAGAAGTGAAGTTCTCTCTCCTTTATGTTACTATATCATGCATCATGAAAAATTATAACAAGTTCAGTTTTGCATGCTAATATGCACTAAAAAGATTTCTGGAATAGAAAGGCATACTGAAAAGTCTGAAGGCAGAACCAGAATCAAGCACATTGGTTTTCTGCAGTGTCCCCTATTAACATAGGGCAAAGATTGATTACATTTGTGAGATAAAAAGCACAGATTTCTCCAGTAACAGTTTAACAGTTACCCGGGGGTGGGGGGGGAAGCACAAAATCTGAGTGTTTAGTTGTGCTGAAATAACAATTATTTCTGTCTGCAGGTGGAGCATACTATCTTATCTCAAGAAGTCTGGGCCCAGAGTTTGGTGGATCTATTGGACTTATCTTTGCGTTTGCAAATGCAGTGGCAGTTGCCATGTATGTAGTTGGATTTGCTGAAACAGTTGTAGAACTTCTTAAGGTAAATAGGTAGATGTTTCATGTATATGATGGAATTGGCTCAGTTTTGTTTTTTGTGGCTTTTCTTTTTTTTGGGGGGGTGGAGGTGGTGATGGTGGTGTTTGTTTTACATAATGTATTTGCATTATTAGTGAAATTTGCATAAGTAGTGATATGTTTTGGTTAAGGCTTGAGGGGCATCTTTAGCAGAGAAGCTGCTGGTCTGTCTAAATATGCCACAGAGTTCTTCCTCATTATTTCTACCTTTTGAATATATTTCATACATTTCTTGACAAGAATCTCAAAATCAGAATAGGAACAGACATCCCATTAGCCAAATAACCCCAACTGCAAAAAGCCAGCTGGAACATGACATACCAACACTTGGTCTCACAAAGCTCTGAAACTTTGACAGCTCACTGCTTTCTATTTCACCTTATTACTTGATCCCACCAGCTGGGCAGAGAAACACTGGTTCTCATAACATTTCTAACCACTTTCAGGAGAGTGATACACTGATGGTTGATGAGTCCAACGACATCAGAATCATAGGGACCATCACTGTGGTGTGTCTTCTTGGCATCTCTGTTGCTGGCATGGAATGGGAAGCAAAGGTAAACTTTTAAAAGAATATAAAAGCAAGAAGTATATTAACCTGCTGTACAGCATTAGTGTGTGAGGAATGCTATTCAACAGATGGAATTTTCAAAAGCACTCAGTTTCAGTTTATGCTTAATCTTTCTAAAAGCAATAGCAGTTTAATCATTACATTCAATGAAAGCACAATTACTCTAAACTCTTCCTTGAACATACATTTAAAAGCAAAGAGGAAGCTTGGGTTTTGCAGACAACTTGGTTATATTCATTTTTATAATTCATGGTATCATTTAGAGTCTTGGCTACATATGCCCCTTTTGTCCTTATTTTTGGTGCAGCTTGATAGAATAAACAGTAGCAAAAACAATATATGATTTTATCACTGTACTCTATCAAGCTCTACTCAGCAGAAGAGCTCTATTTGTTACCCATTCTTTAATCTCTAATGATTTCTGCTATTCCTTCACCTGTGAAAAAGGTCACAATGCAAATTCAAATGGAAATACTTGAGAGTGGAATACAGCTATTGGAATCAGGTTCAGAAATCAGGTTCAACAGTACCCTTGTTTTTGCTGTGATGGAGACTGGAACAACTTGTAAAAGAGATCAGAAAACAAACTGATATTGTAAGCTTTGAAGTGAAAACCCCCTGCAACTAAAAAAAAAATTATAACAATATAAAAATGTCTTATAGTTGGTACTAATGCATTAGCTGTTCCATTTTGCCTTTTCTTGTAAGGAAGCTAACTTAGAATTAAATTATAACTCTGTATTTCATTACCCTCTCAGTAAAAATCATCTGCTGTTGTCATTAGCTGATTCAGCTATCTTGACTCCTGGTATTTTCAAAAACAATAGAAATTAATAACCTGTTATAGGGAACAGATACAGATAACTTATTATATAGCCGTCTCCACAGCAACAAAGTTAAAAACTACAGAAGAATCTCTTTGTTTCTATTAATAGGCTCAAGTTATTCTTCTAATTGTTCTCCTTGTTGCCATTGTAAATTTCTTTATTGGCACAGTCATTCCTACCAACACTGAAAAGAAGGCAAGAGGCTTTTTTAATTACCAAGGTAAGCGACCTTGCTATCTGTCATAAAATTATGTTTGCATTCTTTTGACTTAATAGTAAGCTAAGGATTCCACTGAAAAATGCCACAAGATCAGAATCTTCTGCCCAAGTTTAAGTGAGCTTGCAAACGAAGAGAATGGATTTCATCTCTAATTTTGAGTCTGTCTCTGCTGCTGCAGCTGACAGCACAGTAAGATGCAGCCTGAGTCATTTATACAGCAGTAGAGCACAGACAAACTTTAACACAGAGCTAAGAGCAAGTGCTGCAGGCACTTGTGTCACTTCAGCATGGATCTGTAGCTCTGAGATGCAGACAAGCACATCCTTCTGGGGAGCAGACTAAGGAAATCAAATTCACTTTCCTTCTGATGTGAGACAGATTCAAACCCAGTTGTCCAGATGTGAAAGACTGACTTACTTACCTCCTTCATTAAGTAACTTTGAAATCAAATCCTGTTGTTATATTTCATTCTCACTATATTTGCAGCATCAATATTTGCAGAAAACTTTGGGCCAGATTTCAGAAGTGGAGAAGGATTTTTTTCGGTGTTTGCCATATTTTTCCCAGCTGCCACTGGCATTCTTGCAGGAGCCAATATCTCAGGAGATCTGAAAGTATGTATTTCATGAACTTCATCATACTAGCCATAGGTTGGAAAAATAACAAGAAAGCCAATCATGAATCAACGCTCTATTCAGTTTTCAATCATGTCTTTGCTTTCCAAATTAAGCTCTCTCTTTTAAGTACCCGCTTTATTATTTAAAATCATCAATTCACAAATTCTCTCATAATGCATTATGGGTATTTAGAGAAATTACTGTAGCTACATTTGGGTTGCTATATAATTTAAAAACATGTTTCAATAACCTGCAATAGTATCTCATTAATGGTCCATTAGCAGCACATGCTATAAGAGAAATTATATGTGTATCTCTTGGAGCTCATCTTCTGTAAACATCAGCCGAAACATCAGCCCAAAAAGCATCCCTGGAAAGCTCATGTTTGTACTCACAAGAATCAGTGGAGACCAGCTTTTCATATTCAGGGTCATAGCAAGGGCAGAGCAAACAGAGCATTTAAAGAAAGCAAGTATGTACCAGTGCCAAGTCAGTATTGCTGCTTAAAGGAAAAGCTGCAACCTTGCAGCTGTGACCAAAAACAGAGTCTGAAGAGAAAGGTAAAGGAGGTCCAAGGGTGCCCAGTTGTCTTGCTGTGGCAAATCTGTCAGTTTACCAGTTATAGGAGATGGAATTTCTAGTATCTAAACATACAGCTAAATTAGAGACGGGAATTTAGTTTTGAGTACTCTCTAGTTTTCATGACAAAAACACTCAATAAACAACCAAAATAAATAAAGAAAAAAAAGTCACCAACAAGACATGGCTCACAGCTTGATAACCCCAGCGTGTCAAATGAAGTTATTTGGCCTTAGCCTATAAATCCATTGCCTTGCAAACCTTAAAGAATTCAACCAAAGGTCTTCTAATTCTGTACTGGCATAGCAGTCACAAGTTCACCAGATCCTACCACCTTTGAGAGCCAATTCTCCTTCCCTTCCTCACCCTGAGCTGCATGCCTCAGCTCCTTTGTTTTCAGAGGACTGCTTTTCAAGCCAAGCACAGAGAAAATACGCAGAACCTGAGCCACTGATAGCGTCAATGAGATTCCATTTTTAATTAAAAAAGCAAAAACCATTGTACTTCTGCCCAGTGAGACTGCACCAGCCTCACACAATCTCCATCCTTTTATCAAACAAAAATAATTCTTTTGCCATATATGGTGCTCTGTCTGCATGGCAGATTCCCAAAGCAGCAGCACTTCTTTCATCAGCTGTTTGAAACAGTCTGAGCAGACCTAGGGAAGCAGTTCTCCCACTGGATCTCTGCAGCCATTTCAGTCTCACAATAAGTGGACTTCTGTAACCAAGTCCTCCAGGCAGCAGATTCTCCTCTGAGCACATTTAGATGCATTAGAGAAGTCTAATTAAATTAACCAGCCTCTCCAGAATCTAAAATACAAGCTAAGGAGTGTTTAAAAAGTGTAAAATTTACCAATCAAACTGTTTTTAGAGCTTGCTGCAAACACCTTTGTCTGTGCTCCTGCAGCCACTACACTCTCAAGTTGTGTCCTACTCCAGAGCCTCCTTACAGGGACAGCTTCCTACTGACTTCCTACTGACTTCAGTGGGGCTTAGCCCCTAAAGTGCTAACAGCATAGTAAATATGGGTTTAAATTTTGAAAATATAAAACATAAAAGTTGTTAAGTTGCATGAATCTTTAACCTTAAGATGTAATGTTGCAGAGTTTAGGACAACCACAAGATTCCACAAAAACAATCACCTAAAACATGCACATCAGAACTGCATAAAGGTACCAATGTCTGAGTGCAAAGGCTCTTATGCAGCAGAAGTGACTCCACAATTATTTTCCAGCTCAATAAATCCTTACCTCGTTTAAAAATTTTATTAATTACTAATCCAGTTAGGCAATTCATATATGCCTCACAATAAACTCCAAATTTGTATTTTGGTTTTTTACCCTGCGACAAGCATAGTTACAAGAGTCTGTGACTTCAAATGCATTCAACAAATCTTTGATTTAAAAACACCACGCTAAACCAACTTAAGGAGAAAATTAATAAAAAATTCTTCCTAGCATAAACAAACACAACCTAAATTGTAAGGTTATCTAGCATTAAAAATCCCTTTAAAATGTACAGTGCAGATCTTTGGACTCTCACTTACAGTTGCATTATCAAAGCTGATGCTGTTGTGAGCCAGTCTGTAAGCATTATAACCCAGCCTCATTAAATTACCTAAATTAAGTCAATACAGTGAAAGAAAGTAGCTGTTTTGAAGACCCAACTAACAATTACTGGTTACAAAGCACAGAAGTGCTGCATTCTGTACAGGGTGACTCCATCTATCTTACCAATTAACCAAAAATGGTCCCATCTTGTCACCCACAAGGGTCTGATGGTTCAGTAACTATTTACCCACCACATCATTAAACATTAAGATAAAGCCAATTGCAATGTAAAGAGTTTGGAGTTCAAGAAATGCAGACCTCAGGACACTTCTGTTGCTATAAATGTGAGCTCTGCTCCTGCACAATATCCTTCCTGTGCGCAGGGTAGGAGTGCTGCACCACAGGAGCTCTGCTGTGCTGGGACCAGAAATGTGGCTCAGGTCAGAGTGATAAAAATCTGCTCTCTGGGGTATCTCCACACTGCAGTGTGGCAGAACTCCCAGCATGCAAATGCAATCAAGCTGCAGCACACAGCTCACAGTGTTTCTCATGTCACTGCTTTGTTTAAGGACCCACAAAGTGCCATACCCCAGGGAACAATGCTGGCCATTCTGATCACCACAATTGCTTACATTGCTGTTGCAATATGTGCAGGTAAGTACAGAACCTCTGCTTCACTTGTATAGTTAAGTTTGAAAGTTTGGCATGCAAATGAATGATTAGCCTCACTGCTTTTTCATGCCATGGATTTATTATTTAGAGAGACAGTAGTTTTGATTTTACTGTATGTCAGAACAATGGTTTTAAAAAAGCAGCAGTGGAAACAAAAGTCCCTATTTGGCAGCTGGACCTTCAGGTAACTTGTATGATTATTTTTGCATAAGTGACAAAGACCACCAGCATATAGTATCCATGAGCATAATAAAGATCAAAGGAACCTCTGATCAATCTGCTGATCTTTTGTTCCTGGTTCACATTGAAATTTCACATGGCTTCTGCTTGTCTTCTTACTGAACACTCATGAGAATCCACACACATTTTGTACATTATATGTCAAAAATAAAAATCAGTTGCCAGTCTCAAAGTAACTACACAACTACATGTTCTACAGTAGTGGGCTCTGAGGTAACAAAATGGGCACAAGTGAAAAGGAGGCCTGTACTGAAAGCTATGAAATGTGTTGGAGGATTACGCAGGTAAATTCTCATTACAAGCATACAAAAAATCCCTGCCCGACACAAAATGTTGCTCTTAGGGATGAATCTAAGGCAGCAGCTGTACAACAAGTGTGCAGTTTAGGAGTCAAAGTGTGACAAAAACATTCTTTCAATGTCACAATGAAGCAAAATAACAATATATCATTTTTTCCACAGCCTCCTGTGTTGTAAGAGATGCTACTGGGAACGTCAATGATACAATTGTACCTGGAATGAGCTGCAATGGATCATCTGCCTGTGGCCTAGGCTATGATTTTTCCAGATGTGCAAGTCAGCCATGTGATTATGGGCTGATGAATAATTTTCAGGTTTTAGTGATAATATGTATTAGCACATAAGCATACATTAGCATAATAAGCAATACCTGAATACATAAGTACAAACATGCAAAACTGTTGTTTGCAGACAACTACAACAGGATAACCACTTTTATCTAAAAAAGTAAACTATAGGAATGATGAAAGACAAAACTCCCCTGCAATGTGTGTTTACCTTCACACTGCCCATCACAGCCTTCCTAACTCTCTATTAAGGCCTTTATCTCCTCTTTTAACTGGTACCATGCAGCAGTATATGTTATAACAGCTTCAAACTGAAAGCCCAGACAGAGATCTCAGGAACTCCTGTTAGATGAGGAATTCACCCCACTGCTCTTGACACATGGATGTGATTTTACCTCAGGGGTGCTGTGGTCACAGTTAAAGGGTTGTGTCACAGTACAAAAACCAGAGTTCTGACTTCTTTAAAAAAAGTATCCAAAAATAGAGCAAAAAATCAAGTGAGAAGTAATGGAGTCTTTCTCCTAGGCCAGAGACTGTCTGCCATTTTTATTCTTCAAAATAAAGCTTAGGCTAAGCATCAAAGTAAAGCAGTTCTGCAGCCTGACAGCCACAGGTCCCAGATCTCTGTTCAGCCCCTGTGTTCCGTGGCCAGCGAGAGGAATTCACCCCCCACCTGCACAGGCTTTTCAACGAGTCATTTGTAGCTTTTAAAGTCACTCGCTTTTTTCCCAGCTGGCTCTGCTAAATGACAGGGCTGGGGAACCACCTTGAAAGGGATATGCTGTCCCTTTCATAGACTACTTTCCCTTCCTTCCTTGATCATTTACCATCCTTACTCCCACCTCAGTTCAGCTGTCCACACTCATGGGCACCCCTTAAAATCAGTAACCTCCCTGCAGCCAGACAAATTTTCACTTCTTGCATTTACTCCTGCCAGACTAGAGCCATAAAATGTTTTTCATCAGACTGCATCTGACAAATCTTCAGGATGCACAGGTTTCTCTCCTGAAGTACTGCCCACACACCACCAATCACATCCATCCATCTTTTACTTTCCTTGTCTGGTGCCTCTCAACAATCTTTTCCCTTCAGTAGGCCAGCCCAGCACTCCTGGGAAGGCTGAGGGAGGCCTGACAGTGACCATAATTACTGTTTGCAGCACTGCAGCTCCATCAGGCATTTTCTCTCATTTTCAGCCATATTAAATAATCAAGGGGAAAAAAACCCAAATAAAATAAAGTACCTCCAACCACATTTCATACACTGGGGCTTTTTCCTGCCATTTCCATTTTCTTGTCTCCTACAAGATGACTATTTACTCATCAAGTAGAGGCTGTTACTTACAGCAATCAGTTAGTAAAGGCAGCGAGGAAATCTCAGAGTACTCATCTGCCCCAGCAGACAGCTGCATATTTGAAGAAAAATTTGGCTTTGCCTCCATTGCTTTTAACTAAATCAGAAATAATAGTACAGTTTGTAGCAGATTAAATTTAGAACCATGAAAAGTAGAGACACATAGAGCACTTGAATGGGTTTGTCATTAAAAAGTGCATCCAAATGCAAGCCTATTCTTTTTACCTTTGTTTTTTTCCTAAAGGTGATGAGCATGGTGTCTGGCTTCGGTCCTCTCATCACAGCTGGCATCTTCTCAGCTACTCTGTCATCAGCTCTAGCATCTCTTGTCAGCGCACCCAAAGTTTTCCAGGTAAAATTAAACCATCCATTTCCTTATACTTGGTTTTATTTCAGAGACAAAGTTGAACTCTGTATGCCCAATGTAATGTACATTTAAGCAACATTGACATGTGGCAGGAAGACGCAGGGAAAACAATATGTAGAATGTTTTTCAGCAGAAGAAGACAAGTCTTATCATCATACAAGGGAGATAATGTTCCTCTGGTCAGAGCTCAGCTCTGCTGAAGGAGCAGGGGATACTCATGTGCATGTCATAAATAGCTTCGAGGGTGCTTTCAGGACCACTTCTGTCTTCTTATAAAAACCTACCCCGTAAGCACAGGAGCAGCAGGAGCCCTCAGGTCAATAAGATTCAGGTGCTGCCAGGTGAGCTCTTAACAGCCTGTCCAGAAGCTGTCTGGGCAGCAGCAATGTGGACAGACTGGGAGCAGAGGGCATGGGAGAGATAAGCTGTACAAATTACATCCAGCCGCTGATTTATGCTTCAACTTCTCCCAGTTTAGACTCTATTTAGCTATTTAATTACCTTTTCATTTGAAGCACTGAATAAGCATTAAATGCCTGTGATTCTATTTCCCATGATATAATAACATAGCAGCACATTGTCTTATCACCTTATTTAAATGTTCATATGCCACAGCAGTTGATGTACTTGAAGCACTGAGATTTAACTTTTGTTTAGCAAAAGCCTGGAAAGCTGCCACTCACAGACAGTGACTTCTGGTGCAAGAAAGTGCCGCTTAATAGAGTTATGTGCTGATTTTCTTACCAGGCTCTTTGCAAGGACAACGTCTACAAAGGGCTAGAATTCTTTGCCAAGGGATATGGAAAAAACAACGAGCCTATCAGGGGATATGTCCTCACCTTTGCCATCGCCATGGCCTTCATTCTGATTGGTTTGTATAATGTTACACAGCTGCTATAGTGTCATGCTCTGAAATGACACAAACTCACACTGTAATACAATCAGTAGCTGCAGTTTGGAAAATTTCCAGTCGGGTAAGCTCTGACATAAGCATACTCCAAGTCCTGGTAGCAGTTCCACTATTCCTAATGAAGGCAAAAAGAAAGCAGGAGGGATTCCAGCGACTTACCACCACCACCACAGCCTCATTCTCCAAGATGTGGAGTAGCTGCAATTCCTATTCACTCTGCTGGAACAGGACAGTGCTCAGAACTCTATCAGAAATGGCAAGGTCACAATCTTTGAAAATGGTTTTCCAGTTTATATTGCACATAGCTCTGATAATACTTAGGAAGCCTATTCTGCCCAAGCTTCTCCCACAGTCAGCTCCAGAGCAAATCCCAGTTTACCAGGACTGGTAAAAGAAAATACCAGCTGCCACATTTAGGGGTGCAGGGATTGTTATCAGTTTTTCTAAGATTTCAAATTCAATCTGTCTTACGCTAAGTAAATAGGATGTCTAGTAGAGAATTCAGATTCCCACTAAAGTTGTAACTACAAGTATTTTTTTTAATGCGTCCATCCTGTCAATGATGTATTTAAAATTCTGAACTTTACATCAGATCTACATCATTAAGAGAAAGTATGCTGAATCACAGTATCAAGCATAACACTGCATAGCACACAATATTATTAAAATCAGGATTAGCAGACATAATTCATATGAATGAAGGTAGATCAAGGTGGTCTTAAATTAGTAATACATGAAAATACCCAAGCTCTCCCTGGATGATAAATGCAGGCAATGTTCAGATTTAATGCATCATTAGGAAACAGCTAGCCAACAGCCCAGGAAACTGGTGCCTCTGTCTAACTTGTGTTTGTGTCTTGCAGCTGAACTGAATACCATTGCTCCCATCATCTCCAATTTCTTCCTGGCTTCATACGCTTTGATTAATTTCTCCTGCTTTCATGCCTCATATGCAAAATCTCCAGGTGAGTCTGCATTCAGCAGTGATTTAAATATGGGCTTTATAGTCTGATCTCTGGAAGGTTTAGACAGTATGTCAGAGAAAATTGCAGTATGTGTAAAGTATCTAAGTTATGTGATCTGATGTCTTATTGAATAGATTTTATTTATCGCCAAAGTATAAAAATAATGGCTCTAAGTCCTTACAACGCCTACAGTCATACAGGATGAGAAAGGTGCATCCCACTGGAGAAAAAATTCCTCCTCAGAGTGATATTTTTTTCCCCTCACTATTAAAAAATGTGTGGGTAAAAGCTTATGCCAACTCTGGCCAATGAAGCTGCAAGGCACAGTGGGGAATCATCACTCCCTTCTCCAAACCTACAGCAAAATGTTCAGGGAGATTCCTAAGCACAGTAACAGTGCTACAAGTGATGCTGCCTGGAGGGGAACATGCAGAGCAAAAGCAGGTCCATCAAACAGCACCAGCACAGCTCTGCAGTGCCTAGAAGCAGAACTGTAAAGCACAATTGTGAAGCACAATGAGATCCTGTTCAAGGGTAACTTGAGATCCTCCCTCTACATTTGCAGCAAAGGAACATTCTGGCTGTCAGACTTGTGCATTGCCACAGCAGAATGATTCTCACCATCTCATGAATGAAGGGGTGACACCTTCAGGAATAAAGTCAATCAGCTGAGCGACACTGGTTTGGCACAGAGGAAAGACAATTTCCTGCTTTATGAATTAGTTATTCAACTCAAGGAGCAAGGAATACATTTTTGATTTCCAGTGTGAAGAAACTGCAGTAGGACATAAATGCCTGCATCAACTTCCTTCCTAAAGATCTGCATAATGCCACTTGTTTAGAGGGCAGAAAAGATGAGCACTTCTGCTAATTACCTGCACAGCTGAACAAATGCAGATCTGCTCCATGTGGCCTTGGTGCTGAGCGACAATTACCTCTACAGATTACATCTGCCTACATCTGACTCTGCTCTGCCACTACTTCGCATTTCACACAGAACTGCAGCCATTTTCTTTTCTCATTTCCTCCAGTTAATTTCGGCCAATTCACAATGACAGATTACAATAATTGCAAGGCTGCAGGACAGAAAATTTCTTCCCAGCAGGTCCTTCCTATCTCCTCATTATAAAGATGATCCAAGATGGGGCTGATCAGCCTCTTGTATCTTCTGTGTTTTTCCCTCTCCAAAGTCTGCTCTGTGGAACACCTGGCAGAGACCTGCAAACCATGAAGGCTCAGTGCTTGCCTCATCATTTTAATTGGTAGCAGGGGATGGAATCAGTACTGCAGCTGAAAAGTAGCAGGAATAATATCTTTTTAAAGTCAACTGCAGATGATTTTATTTTTCTGCCACAAGGCCAGGCAATTTCCAAGTTTAAGACAGGTGCATTTACAGTATTGGGATAAACACTCCTCTCAGCAAGTGTTTAGCTACCAATAATAAGTTCTGTGTATATGCACCAAAAGTATACAATCATCAATTACCTGGAGTTACAGGTAATCTCCTTCTGATGTTATGAAATATTCTGAACCAATAAACTTTAATTTTGCAAAAATACATATAAACAGAATGGCTACCTCCGACAGAGCCTGAAACAAAATGTGCATGGGATTTTATCCACAAACATCATGGATCACCATTTTATCAATATTATTTTATGCTCTTCCAATTTCCTCAATTCTCTTTAAACAGGTTGGAGACCTGCATTCAGATATTATAACATGTGGGTGTCACTTTTTGGAGCCCTGCTGTGCTGCGGGGTGATGTTTGTCATCAACTGGTGGGCAGCTCTCATCACTTATGCCATTGAGCTCTTCCTATATATTTATGTAACATATAAGAAGCCAGGTAAGACCAAACCCCACTATAATTACATGTACATGTTGTGCTGTTAGACTAGATTTTAAAGGAATTAATTCTGCTAACAGAACTAGAAATTATTTTTCTGTGCTATCTTTATTTAGAGGGAAGTCTGAAGCATCCTGTTAAACTCCATGTAATACAGATTAAGTTGATAGTCTGGTGACTGCCTGTTTAACAAGCAGCTCAAGTGTGGTTCAGGGTTTTCTGTAAACATTCCAGCAGACTCGTTTATTCCCACCACATCTTTATGACATTTGGGCTTTTACTTGAGTAGCACTCATAATTTTTTCCACCCACACACAAAACCTTACCTGAATTTTGCAGTGCTCTTAAGCTGACTCATGCAGGGTCCTCACTCAAAATGTAAACCTGCTGCCCATTATACAACAAAAATGCAAGCTGAATTACTTATGAACTGATCATCCTCCAGCACCTCCCTATAATTCCCTACAAGACAGATGGGCCCACTTTACTGCTGGAAAAAAACACTCAGTAGCTCAGCAAATCACAAAAGCTGTCCTCAAAAACCTGTGTCCTGTTCAAGCCTAGCTATTCATATCCAGGAAAAAACTAACCCAGGTCCAGATTTTGGTGTTAACCACGTGAATTACTTCTGCAGCAGAAAACATAAAACAAAATCAACAAATAAAAGAGGCACAGTTCCCAGCAATACATGTACTTTTATTGGAGTTATCTTGGGACAGCAACAGCTGGTCTGAGACTGTGTTATTGCTTCTCTTGCTGTTGCCTGTCCTCCCTATCTGTGCTCTCTCACACCCTCTGGGATGGTCTGTGCTTCTCTCCCTGTACATATATCATCAGCTGCAGGAAAGCACACCCATCTCCAGCCAGTTGTCAAAAACATTTCAGGATTTCTACCCTTTTCTTGGATATTGCCAGGCTCCCTAACGCAAAGTAGCACATTAAAGCTTGGTTAAATTCACTGAAGCCGCTGTACAAAAGCCCTGCCTCCTGCTAAGACAGTGACTTTTGTTCAGCAGTAATTTACCAGCAACTGGAGGGTTCAGAAAAAACTAATATTCCTCGGAAAAGGTGACTTTACACAAACCTCCACTTAGTTGCACTTAATATTGCTTTGTATCCTGGCATAATGGGACTTGATCTGCCTTCATGTAGATCTCAAAGCATAGAAAGACATTTCTTATATGTCTGCAGTGACCAAAGAGCTGCACAATAATGAGAAAAGATGTATGTGCCAAAATGGGGTTTGGAGACCAATTTTTGGCCTATACAGTAGAACAGAGCAAACTGGCACCAGCAATGTTCCTTCCTACTGGTTTCATCTGCACCTCCTGGAATTCCCCACCACATACATGACTCAGGGCTGTCCATTTTCTAATGGGAGGAGGCCACAAAGTTAATGTAACAAATAAGAAAATAGTTTTTAAGCAGGGGAAGAACATTCCCTACAACATTTAAATAAAGAATGAAACTATTTACTTGCATTGGGTTTTCTGCATCACACAAGCAAAACCAATCCCTTCTATTATGAAGCACAAAGAACAGATCTGTGTCTATGAAGTACAAGAGAATATACTCTGCTCTTCATAGAGAACACCATTGCTCATTTTTGCAACAGAATGTAAGAAGTCTGTGGTTTAATATGCATTATTTATCTTTATCAAATGCAGAAGTAAACTGGGGCTCCTCTACCCAGGCTCTGTACTTTGTTAATGCCTTAGACAGCGCTCTGGCTTTAACGACAGTGGAGGACCACGTTAAAAACTTCAGGTAAGATTTCTAGTGAACAGCAGAATGGCTTGTCCTGAATCTGCACATCAGCCAATAATACACAACCTCTTTTTTCCCCACCAGACCCCAGTGCTTAGCATTAACAGGAGCTCCTATGGTCAGGCCTGCTCTGCTGGACATCACCCACGCCTTCACAAAGAACAACGGGCTGTGTATCTGCTGTGAGGTCTACACGGTAAGGGAACTCCCCCCACCTGCACACCCAGCACCAGGGGGGCTGCAGGGCTCTGTTCCACATCCCACTCTCACCCAGCACACAGTGCTCCCATGGGGCTGACTGGCAGCTGTGCACAGCACCAAAGAGATTTGCACTGAGAATCAATTTCGTCATAATTCGTGACACGAAAGCTATAGGCTGATACAAAGCCTGCTGCTAAATGCCTCACTGAGATACTGAAATGCATGTCAAAGTTCACAGTAGGTGAACCAAAAATTGGTTTGGAGGAAAAAAAAAAACATTACAAGGAAAGATTTTAGGCTTAGAAAACAGAAAACACCCAAACCACACAAAACACAAAATTTGAATGGTTATTGTGTGAGAGTCAAATTACCCAGGTTCTATTTTCAGCTTTGTCACTGATTTGCAGAGGTGGGGATTGGCAAGTAATTCAGCTCTCTTTGCAGTGGTTCCTCCAAAACTGTTACAATGCTCATTTTGAGGATCAAAATGCTCTTCTGAGATCTAAAGAGAGGAGCAAAGTGTATTTCTAGATACAAATACACAGCAAATGATGTATCTTAGAGGATGAAGACCTAGTCTCTCATTAGGACAGAACAAAAATAGATTTGTAGTGTAGGGAGAAAATGTATTTTAAATATTACAGTGCCCTTTTAATTTTGAGAGAGAGGAAAAAAACCAGAACAGCTCATGGCACTAAATGGGGCTGCAGAATTTAGATAATAGAATCAGTCCAGCCAAGATAATATATTCCTCTATAGCAGTAAAGGAATAATTCATTTGATGCTGCCACACTGCAGAAACAGAGTAAGGAAGAACCACATGTGATTCTTCCCAAATCAAATGAATCTATAAAGAATGAATGGTCCTAATTCTTCCCTATTATAATTACTGTTCGATTTCCCACTGAATTCACTAAGCATAGAACCAATCCCAACAAGATACCGAGACTATGCAGCTTCCTAAAGTTAAGTTTCAGCAAGTTTTCTGAATTCTTAGGCATGTTTCTCTGATACTAGTACTTTTTATGGAGAACTGAGATTTCATTTCTGTCGATACAAAAAACCCCAAAGACCATTTTGTTAGTATAAGCTTTGTAATTGTTTAGGGGGGCTTTCTAATTATTTCTTCAGCAACTTAAGTGAAATTTAATTTCCTTGGTAATAAAAGTGTGACAAAATGAACCTTTATGAATTGCAAAATTGTGGTAAAAACCAGATGATAAAATTCACAATCACATTGAAGAGCAGCCTGCAATAAATATCACAACAAATGCAGCAAGACTATTCAGCCATAAATGTAACACCCAGCACATTCTGCCTCAAAAGCTGACATGCTGTTAGCAATGCATAAAGTTTTGAAACACCATGCCAGAGAGAACATCTTCCATTCTTTTCTTCCAAAAGGCAGCAAGAAACTTTCCAGGAACATGGTGATACATAGCTCAGAAATGGACAAAATAAAGATCACAACAGAACTTAAAGATTATTTCAAGATTACTTGTCTCTGAGGCTATGGCTGAATGTTGGCCTGAATAGTCTGAGTTTTAGTAATAGGGACTCTTTCTGCTTTTACTCCCTGCCTTCATGTAAAATACTTTTTCAGGGTTAGTCCTCAGTCTGCAAATTCACTGGACTCCTTGTACAATTGCACAAACATTCCATAGGTGCAAAGAAGGAGCAGGGGAGGACACAGACAGGCACCTGGGAGAGGGGTGGGAATGGCCCCTGGGCCAGCAGAAACACATTGTGCAAGCCAGTTACAAAACCACCTTCAGGTGCTTTCCTTTGAGAGACAGGGAAGAAGGGCAAAGCTTGTTTGTTTCCCCTCCTTACTCACAATGAAACTTCAAGCTTATTGTTCAAGTTATTATTCCCAGCTCTTCATCCATCCAGCATCAAATCCTTCTTAAGTTATATCGATGTTTTGTGACTTGGATATGCACATGGATTTTTCCCCATTAAATTACCAGATGACGACAGAAGGAAAACTAGCAACAAAGGCATTTGCATCTTTAATTGCATTGCATCAACTCTTTTATGTCAGGAGACAGGAACTTTACCATGTATATTTAGATCTGCTGAGACTCTTTTACATGGAGCCAGGGAGGGACTTTATTCACTCTGAGCTGCTTTATCATACCTTAGATGTTTTTTTAAGATGTTACAATCCATAGTACTCCTTCTTTCTGTCAGAATCACTGCATTTAAGTAGCATTAACAGCCTTGGCCCTCTCAAACAGAATGTGAATAATGTTTGCAGCACAGATATTTTCAAAGGGCTGAATCTCTGTGGACCCTTTTTGGAAAGGTATTTTTCTGACTCTCTCCATTTGCTCCCACAGCAGACTAGGTAACTCCTTCAAAATCACTGTGTGATGTACAATACAAAGCCTCCATAATAATATTTTACTGTATCATGCAGGGCCCACGCAAGCTGTGTGTTAAGGAGATGAACAGTGGCATGGAAAAAAAGCAGGCCTGGCTCACAAAGAACAAAAGAAAAGCCTTTTATGCAGCAGTGGCAGCCGACAGCTTCAGAGATGGAGTCAAAAGTCTACTTCAAGTAAGCTTTTTGTTTACAGAACACACAGGAGAGTGTACATCAAAGCATCCCTTTATGTGAGACATTACTATTCGCTTGTGAAGGAGCTCTACATATAGATGGGTGATGTTATAGACAGAAAGGGGGTACATGTATATTACATTACAGATTATTTCATAAAAATCTAGTTCTGGGCTATGGATTATGAGACAAGGCATACTGATTCTCTCCTAAATGAACAAGACATTATTATGAAAAAAGAGAAGCATCTACAGGACAACATATCAATGTCTATGCAGCTGACACTTGATACACTTCAAATCAATTCTATTGTTTGGTATTACACAGCATATTAAATATCTGAGAATGTTTGGCACATTTTCTGCAAATAGCAAGGAGGTCATTTAAACAAAAGACTGCAATAATTTTCCATTACCCTAAGAATGCAGGGGATAATTTCCAACAGTCCATTTGAAATGGCCACAATGAAAGCACAAAGACACTGTTTTCATTTTTCCCATCTCCTTTCCTCTCTCATATATATGAATATTTAAACATATAGGTACTGAGGCAAAATATAGAGAAAATTAATATCATTTTCACAAAATACACTGCTGAAAAAACAACAGTGCCAACTGAGACAGTAGGGAGCCAACTAAAATACTCTGGGAAAGTCACCCACTGATGTCCTACCAGGGCTCTTTGTACACTTACTGAATGGACAGTACAATCGAGCGAGATGAAATGCTATTAATAAAGATCCCTTTGTTCTGTAAAAGCCTCACAAAGACACTTCATCTTGGGCTTACACATTGTCTCAGTAGGAGATCTTTGTGATGTTTTTGAGAAGTGCTACAGTCTGATGATCTCTTCCTTTCCACTACTACATAAGCACTATTGACAAAGTCAACTACTGGACCCCAAGTAATTCCCTTCCAGCAAACAGAAGGATAACCATATCATCACTATTGCAGCCTAAGAACATCAGCAACAATTGCTGATTTCAACATAAACAGTGCTAGTCAAAAAACCCACCAAGGTTCCAAGGTTCTTTTTTCTGTTTGCTAGAGGTAAAAAGTTGGCAAGTGTAACAACTTTACAAGCTGATGTTTTCTGTGTCTCCACCTAAAGGTTCCCAGTACACTGAATATTCAGATTTCTATAAACACAAGGTTAGCTGAATCTAGATCTGACTTGTCCAAGTTTTAGCATCCAGAACCAGTTTTGAAGGCAAACTAATATCTTGCCAAACCATTTCTTTTTCCTGGTTATAAACCATAATTTTATCTACAAAGCATGCTCAGTTGATTTTAGATCATCTTTTGAAAAGAACACAGCAAATGAAACAGCAACAGTTTCCAAATTCAAGGCAAAAAAACCCTATTCTTAGTAGCCTATGCCTTCTCTGTGTATCTGAGATGCATTAAGAGACTACAGACCCACTTCATCTACTGAGTATTCCAAAGCTGATTAAAGCTTTGTGACATTATATCAGAATGAACATACAAACAGTTCTTGAACTCCCTCTTGATTCCAAGTTATTGAACCATTTTAATGAGAGCATGTCAGAAGAAATGCAAATGAATGCTAATTTAGCAAAACTACACTTCTGTCATCTAAAATAATTTATAGTTGGAATGATTTAAAGCTAATCTTTCTGCTTTCTGCATGGGTATGAGCATGAAGGGCATTTATGAAATGCAATCTAGTTGTGTCTCCAGAACATTACTTCAGTTATCTTTTGCCATTACTTTTCATTTACAGTAAAAGCATGTATGTGTACCTCTCTCAAGCAGTGTTTTAATATTGGCAGGCCTCAGGCTTGGGTAGAATGAAACCAAACACCCTGGTGATTGGATTTAAGAAGGACTGGAGAAGTGCACCTGCCACTCAAATTGAGAACTATGTGGGCATTATACAGTAAGTCAGCTCAGTACCTCCCTTCTCACTCCTCTTAGACCAGATTAATGCAGCATTTCCACAGAGAGTTTGATGTGCAGAAACAATGCAAGGACAGAGGTACAAATCTGGGCTCCGTGGCTGAAGTTATTGCCCACCAAAAAAGGCTCACTGGTTTCCCACACCTTGTTGGATCAGCTTAGCAAACACCTGGCACCATCAGAGCTGATGTGGCTTGACAATGCTAAAGAAGCTGCACTGCAGTCAGCAGTGCTTTTCCAGAACTGTATTTTCCTATTTTTAGTGGCCAGGAGCTCAGACAAAAACAATGCTAATGTACATACTAAGGGAATAAGAGAACATCATGGAATTCTTCTTTTAAGCCTAAGAGACAGAGGAAGAGCTTTGCTTCAAATCTCATGTGTGCCTAAGGCTCAGCAGCTCTGTGCATTGGGATTTAGCTAGGAAACAGTCATTTTAGAACAGGCTTTTCATTGATGCTTGCTCAAAATTCACTTGTAAAGCTGAAGCAAGTTACAGAGCAACAAAACCCACCTTGGCTTTATTATTTCCTCAGAGAAGGGAGAAAAAAATTACCCCATAGCAACCTAGTTCCTAAAAAAGTGCTGTCTGAAAGACCCATTTCAGGAATAGCTGATGTGTTCCCATGCCCTTTCAACCATTTTTTTAAATGAGGGAAGAGGAGTAATGCAAATTCATCTGGGACAATTCCTTCTGCAATTTTACCTAGTCTGTCCTCTCTGTGAACACTTTCACTGATCTTTTCAGAATAGCTTTCCTCATCAACGTGCACGATGTAAAACCATGTTTACTTTTCCTTTTTTTTTCCAGTGATGCCTTTGATTTTGAACTTGGTGTAATTATCATCAGAATTAGCCAAGGATTTGATATATCACAGGTCCTTCAGGTTCAAGGTATGTAGTCACTCGACAGCTGAATATCTCTGCTGGTTAGATGCACAGCATAAGGACTCTGACACTCAGAAGAGTCACCATCTGCTTTCTAGAATGCTTCCTACACTCACAACTTCCACAGTTTGTCCTTGCTTGTGCAGTTTAAACCTGCATGAAATCCTTGCTGATCCCTGGCAGTGACAGAAGGAGTCCAAGCCTCACACATTAAGGGACTCTGCACACCAGAGAACTCAACTCCCAAAGCATTTCCAGCACAGGCACAGACCAAAGCAGTAAAATCAGATTGTGCCACAGCAACCAGTTACCCTGCTGCAGATTTCCTTCCTGTTCATGGCACACCTTTCTCTCTGCCTACCTGATACCTCTGGGACAGACAGGAAATGGGAAGATGCACTTTTGGTACCATCTCTGTGCAACTCTGAGTCCCATAGAGCTCCCACCCCTACAAAAATCTGAAATCCGCAGGAAACATCAGCTCTCTCTCCCCACTTTCCCTTCATTCTTCCTTAGGCTAGCAGCGCATATCCCAGGGGGAAAGGGCAATCCTTCCGCCATGCCACCACCATGTCGGGAGACATGCCTTTGTGCGGCCAAGGCGGAAGGGTTCCCCAGGTTGCCGGCAGGGCATCTCTCCCCCCTGGTCCTGTTTGCCCGGAGCAGCCAGGCCGGGCCGGGCCGGGCCGGGCCGGGCCGGGCGCTCCCGCTGCGGCGGAGGCGGGCCCGCGGCTCTCTGCTGCCGCCTGCTGCCCGCCCGCCGCCATCGCGGCATCAGGGGACGGAGCGAACCCCCCGGAGCAAATCAGCCGCAGAGGGAAAAGCGCCAGAGACTCCTTTAAAGACCAAGGGCAGATGAACACTCACACCGGCAGCTCGATGTGCTTGGGGACCCACGGGGAAAAACTGCAGGGACTCAGAAAATATTCCAAAATAATCAACCTTTTCTTCACCCCCGGTGATTTCTGAGAGGTATCTGCCTATCTCTGCCTGCTGCGAGTCAGAAACTGAGTGCTCAAAATGTACAGTCATTGGAACACCTGTAAAAACACAGTGAAAACAACTCTTCAGTCTTACAAATGAGCAAATATTCTCCAAGTGTTGTGACACAAGGAGTAAGAAAGAATTAAGGAGGGAGCCTCAAATACAAAGAAATGTTTTGAAGCAGATACAGAGTCATTGTAGTGGAAAAGAACGATCATTGTGTTCTCTTATACTTGGTACAGCATTCTGTTCAACAGAAAAACTGAAATTTTAGTTTTGAGTAACCATTAAGTTTGTAGCTATCACCATGTCTAATAATCAGAGGTATGAGACTGTCATTGGTTAAAATCTAAAAGTATAATGTTTCTGTTGGCAACTGAGTGCTAACAGAGCTAATAATATCTGGCTAGCAAGGGCTTATTCTACTTTTTTAATACAATGTCTTAAATGAACATACCTCATATTTCGTTAATTTATTACTCAAATAGAAGATTTCCTTATGAAAAAAAGTTTTCTGCAGGCAAATGCCTGAATCATATTAATTAGTGCCTCAACATAATATATTCCACAATAACACATGGTATCTTTTTCTCAGCAAAAGCATAATAATGCTAAGATTGAATTGTTCTTTTATATTATTAAGTCTACAAAATTAATTGGCTAAATCTTATATCTTTGCAACTAATGCTTAAAAAAAACCAATGAATATTTCTACATGGAGAATAATTGCATATTCAGGATCCTTATGTATTTCTGAGAATCTCAAAGTACAAACCATGAGACTTTGTTCTAAGAAAAGAGACCCACAGGCTAGAACTAAATACCTCAGCTTCCTCAGTGTAGGAAAACAGCTTTCCTTATGTCTTTTCAAATTCTTGGCTAAAGAAACCAACTAAACATCCATAAACATAACTCAGTATATAATATCTCATGCAACTGTAAAATGTCATAATACTGAATTGAATTTGGATGAGACAACCTGAGAGCTGTTGGCACAACACAGTGCTGTAGGCACAGGCACCCCAAGCTAGGGCTTCCAGAGGTGAATTTTGCTTACTTCTCCCTACTTGTTTGCAAAGAAAAAGCATTTTAAAAGAAATTTTCATACCGTGAGCTTTACATTGTCTACAAAGTACCACAACACCAATTACATCATCGCCATTAGCTCAGTAATGGATTTAATTTTAAAAAAACAGCAATGTCTTACCAGTTCTCTTACTTTTTCTAATATACAGAGGAATTAGAGAAGCTGGAGCAGGAGAGATTGGCACTCGAAGCCACCATTAAAGAAAATGATTTTGAAGAAGGAAAAAGGGGTATCTGTGGATTCTTCAAAAAAGCCAGCACACTGAATATCTCAAAACACGAAACAAAGGGTAAGTTCCAAAATGACAACTTATCTGCAACCCTTCAATGCATCACACTTTTACCAACATGAAAACTGGAATTTACTCCAAGCCAAAAACTCCTGAGCCACACAGAAGCCCCTGGAACAGAACCTCCCTTGTGCAAACCGTGGTGGCCAAAGCCTGTAACGCAGCACAGGACATCCTCTGCTCAGAGGACATGCTGTCTGCAGCACCCCCACTTGCTAGATAAACTTCTCAGCTCAGCTTACCTTCACTGCTACTTGACTAAAACAGAACATGGTTATTCAAGTTTGAGGAATTCAGAACAAGTTGGTTGAGGGGGTTTTGGGGTTGTTTTTGTCTTTTTAATAGGGTATTTTAAGCTTTTAAACAGAAAAAAAGCTTTTAAGCTTTTTTCCCTCCTCTCTAAAGAAAACATATGCACAATAGGCAGGGAACAAGCATTCTTACTTTACTTAATATACACACAACACCTCAGCACACAGCTGAAAAACAGGTAAAAATAGCACAACTGCTCTGTAGTCTAAGCATAATTTCATAAGAATGCACAAGTGAAGGTGGTAAAAAGTACTGAATGTACACACACAGCATACTGTCAAATAACTAACACATTGATGTGTAGGTGATGAAGTCAATATTATATTTCAGATATAGTGAAATGATACAGACCCAATTTAAGGTCTCATTTCACAACTGCTAGGCTGTAATGATAATGACCCACCTGAAGCCATGCTTGTACACAGACATGTATTTTGAGAGTTTGCACCTGCAGAGACAATTACATCTGGCTGTGCATGCAACTCCCACAGGTGCCAGGAAGAGCTACAGACTGGGAACATAAAATACCATTATTCTTCAGCTGGCAGGCTTCAGTTGATTTTGTTTCAGTAGAACATATTTTTATGACAATTCCAAGAGTGCCTACCCCTGTTTCAACTTCCCTTTTTGATTTAGTTGAGAAATGCATAAAGTAAATACATATTACACATTTTGGCTCTCTGTATTAGATAGATTGGGTTAATAAATAGCCCCACCTCTCTGTTTTGTTTTGATGTTCATACTCCCCAGAGTTGTTCCATCTCCCAGCAGAGATGCTGGAACTGTAGAGGAAAGCCAGTAACTGCTTTGGAACTATCCTGTACACACTCCAGAAACACAGGAAAACCAAACAAAGCATTTTCAGAACCTTGCAGATCAGAGTAAAACCTCTAAAGAAGCCTGTTTGTTCCACTTAAAATACTGCTCTGACACCATCTCTTTGAAATCATTGAAGGAGAAGCAGTAATAAAGCCAGAGGCTTTAAAAGGTCGAATGAGAGAAGGTATTGTTAGTACAGAGTTGAAACTGCATCTTTTCAAGCCAGCCAAGCAAACAGCAAGAACCAAAATTTATTTCCACTTGTCAGTGACCATGTCAGCACAGGGAAACAGCTATATGTGCTTGTGTTCTCTAACTTCCAGCTTCACCCATACTACCCCTGCACCCCATCAGCTCATTGCATCCACTCTGTACCTTTCAGGGAGCTCTGTATTTTACAACACAGATGAGCTTGTAAATGATGCAAAATGACACATTTACTTCTAAAATCTATCAGATATTTCCCAGTGGCTTTTTAAGGCCCCAGTGAATTTTATGGTAACTAAAAAGAGACAGAGAACAAATAGTCAGGTAACCTTTTTCAAAATGCTATAGTCTAGTAACAATGTGTTACACAAGCTTTGGTTTCTGTGTGTATGAGAAAATTAAAAGTCCAAAGCATCTACTCTGTACCTTCTTTTTCAGATTTAAAGGCTAGAAATTATGTCAGAAACACTTCATTTTCCTGAAGCTTTCCCTCCATTTGGCTCCCTAAAGCTACTTATTGCCTCACTTATCAGACATCCTTCCACATTTTTTTCTTTCTCATTACAGAGAGCACCATTAACACCATACAGTCAATGCATGTGGGTGAATTCAATCAGAGGCTGCTAGAAGCTAGCACTCAATTTAAAAAGAAGCAAGGAAAAGGCACAATTGACATTTGGTGGCTGTTCGATGATGGAGGTAAGGAATTTGAGTAAGAATCACAGAGAGAGAGATTCCTCTGTTACCAAATATAAAAACAGACTTGGGAATTTGCACAAAACTGGTTTTTATCAAGCTTACATAATCAATTTTCTGTCAGGATTAAATGTTTTAAAATTAACTTACATCCAACACTGCTTAAGTGAAAGATGGAAATTTTACCATACAATGCACTAATTTGACATTCCTCCAATTTTCTGTGTTCTTCCAGGTCTAACAATTCTAATTCCTTACATTCTAACTATCAGGAAGAAGTGGAAGAATTGTAAATTAAGGATCTTCACTGGAGGAAAAGTCAATAGGATTGAAGAGGAAAAACTAGTGTAAATATAACTTTGTTTGTCTCACTTGTTTAAAGAATTAGAATTGATGCTGAATATAATGCATATACAGCAGGAAGGTGAGACATTTTCAGCACAACTGGTTTGTTGTACTTTGGGCAGCATGAAAAAAAAATGTACTTGATTGAAAGATGTTAAAGCTTATGGCATAGCTCTTAAGGCTCTGCAAATGGTGATTACCAAAGGAAACTCACATCCAGCACTTTTTCCCATTAATAGCTCACATTCCCTTCTCTGAAGAGAAGAGCAGTCTGCACTCTCTAACGAGAATATAATTACTTTTATGGGATTTACATGAGATTGTCCAGGTAACAGGAAGTGAAATTGCACATGAAGTTCTCAGATGCAAATAGCATAGACAGATAACTCACATAAATGTGATTTACTGTGGTAAAATATAAAGAAGTTAAAGAGCAAGTTAATCAACTTTAAGGCCAAGTTGATTTTACTCAGTGTTTTAAAGAAAGTCTAGATTTCATAATCATCATTTCATAATCATTTGCCTTTGAGCAAATGAAAGGTACTAATACAAATTTATTCTTATCACCTTTGCATGTAGGACCTTTCCTTCCTAAGCACTTCATACATTACAGGCAGAGCCATTTCAGCACCAGTGGAAGCAGCTCAGTTTGGGATGAAAGTCAGTGACAGCTTAACAAAGAGCAAAAGCACCATGTAGAGAGTTAAAAACATGTCCAGCCAAAACTCCAGTGGCAAACAAGTGAGAGGGGTGCAAGGACAGGAGTTAGAATCAGCAGCTTCACTAGGATTACAACACAGTGCTTTGGAAAGGCAGCTGCCACAGGGTGTTCCCTTAAAGCAAAAGGGAACACATAGAATAAACTTTACTCCATTGTGGTGCCCTTGGTGTTAAATAGTATCCTAAAGTTAATGTACCTCTGCAGAAGAGATTCACAAGTGTATGCACAAACTACCCTTATAATTGGGTTAAAAAAGCCCTAGAGCTGTTCAAGGACCTGCTGGGGAGTGTTCTCTGTCCCCTGTCCAGAGTCTGCCCAGTCTTGGCTGCTCAGGACTGCAAGCAGGCTCCTGAACCTGAACCCCCTAGTCACCTGATTTTGCTGGAAGTAAGAAGTTTTCACACCAAATGGGATTTGTTAAAACATGAGAATTTCCACAGAGGCAGCTCTGACACCTGCATTACCCTGCTTGTCCCACAAAGGCCAGAGTAACCAGCACGATCAGGACAGCTGACAAAGACACAGCTTGTCCCCAGGAAAACATTATGTGTCTGCACTGCTACCTAAACACCAGCATTGCTCAGAACATGGCCTACCTGCCACCTGCAAAAGCCTTCAAAGAGACAAATCTGGGCCAGGTGATTCCCCCCTTCCCTAGGTAGATCTAATACTAAATCATCCAAGTACAATTTCAGCCAAGGATTTTGAATTCAGAATTTTACTAACAGGTAATTGCCCAAATACTAAAAACTTCACAGAAGTTGAGATTTGGCTCTTTATCATGTTCAAAACAGAGATTGCCACCAGGGACATCAAGGTTTATACAAGCTGTATGTTCTTTTTATATAAATACATTAAAAGAAAGAGTAAACTCTCAGGTCACAAACAAATATGTATTTCTACCGTGGTTTGCTCCTAGGAACTCTCTGACCTTTTCAAAATCCAAAGCTAGCTATTCTACCAAAAATAGAAACAAAAAAGGAGGTGGGAGAAGGAGGTGTGGGGAAGAACCACAAGATCCCAACCATGGTTCAAACAAGGGCAAAACTGACCTAATTAAACCTCTCTATCCTCAATGCAAACACACAAAAACCAATAAACTATTCCTTCTGCCAAGGAAAGGCAGAAAAGCAAATTATTTTTTTATGAACATGTGTAAAGACAACATGCAAGTAGATCAATATAAATTCATAAATGAAAAAAGATGAAGATTCTTTAAGCATTGGACCTTCTGGACCAAATTTTGACCAACACATTCACTACCAGTACTGTAAAAGCCCATCCACAGCATTCTGACAGTGACAGAGTAACAGAAGCCATCTGTAAGTACTGCAGAATTCTGACCTACTGTATATTGAATATTCTTCCTTTCTAACTCAAGCCTTTGAGAATACTTAAAGTACCATTGTTTTCCCAAAATGTAAACACCCTGCCCTCTGTCTGCTATTAATTTCTTTTTATTTTGTGATTTTCATCAATCATTAAATGAATTATGCTACAGCAATCACATTAATCCAGTTCTGCAATTAGAAATTGAAACACTAAAGCATTTAAAGTAATTTGTCATATAGTCAAAGATATAAAATGTAGTTGTCTAACTCATTTACAAGTGTTCTTTGATATAAGGCGCTCCAAAGTACAGTGATAAAACATTCTCTCTTTTGTTTTCAGGATGGCTTCACTCCTAAGCAAATTCAGAATAAAATTTGCTGATATTAATATCATTTGTGATATCAATATAAAGCCCAACAAAGAAAGGTAAGAAGCATTACCAAATCCACTATTTAGCAGCCAGCCTTTATCTAGAGCTTATTTCTTTTATGTTGAAAATTAAAAAAAAAAAAAAGCACAACACAAAATAACACTGTCACTTCATTGTAATCATTTTCTAAGTACCAAAAGCAGGAAAAAAACCTTTTAACAATCACAGCTTAAAGGGTCAAAATAATGTGTAGCCTTTTTCTTAATGTTGTAAAGACTAATTAGACACCATACTTATGGAGCCACTAAATTTTACATTTTATGATGGCTTCTCATATTTGTTTAGGTTACAATAGACTCCAGTCAGTCAAAATTCTCCTGTAAATTTGCCATCACTGTCAACTCAGCCTTCTGGGTTTTACAATAAATTCATAGCATTTTTCTGGTCAAACACAAGCATACTTCCTCTCTCCCATGACGTCAATATTATAATGCTCCCCTATCACTCAGATATAATGAAGGCTTAATAGTTTTAAAAATTAACGCTCTTAAGCAGAGGTTAGGAAGTTGGTAAAACAATGCTCAAAAAGCTCCACCTCCAACTGTGTTAGCTAAATTAAAAAAACAAACCAAAACATAAAATCCTTGCTTTCTAAAACATATCTCCATAGAAATCATCTATTTGTTCTGCTAATATAGAAAAAAGTATATAGCAGGCTGTTCAGGGGATACCTGAATCCTAAATTCAATTCACAGTACTGCTCTTAGTCTTAAAGCTCCTCTGAAAATGTGCCCCCTTGCTGTTCTCTCTTCCATCCATCCCTCACTCCAACCAAAGCCTTTCCTCTGGGTTCAAGTGCAATGCCAGGTTAAGCTCTTCATCATTCTGTGTTCCATTTCTACACACACACACAACTTTGCAAAAACAATATAGGACTCACCAGAGTTTCTATGGTCTATTGGAGATTTTGACTGAAGAAATGCAACTAAAGAATATAAATTTTTATAACTAGATACCTAAAGTCCCCTTTTAGTGCTCTCTTGATCTCTCAAGTAAAATCTTTTAATCATATAAAGAACTGTGCAATACAAATCTTGTTTTTACTCCAGTACAATGCAGTGATTTTACATACATAAATAAATATTTACATACATAAATAAAAGCTATCAAAAAGAATTAACATCTGGCATTAACATAAAAAGCCACACACATTTGCTGCATCAGCACTATCTGAACTGAAAAAGTGAGTTATATGCCAGACACTTGCTAGACAGACCATAGTATCTCTCTTCCAGCTGGCACCCCATCTATTTAATGAATAATAAGAGGATTATCACTATTTTACATACTGAAACAGACAGTGAGGATGTTGAAAAACAATGACAACTTAGCAACAGCAACACTAAATGCTGCATATCACAGCCTTTAACCCATCTCTTGGTTTCCTGGCCATACAGCCAAAGCCAGCCTGTTCCCAGTCTGCCACTTCACAACAAGGCATGTCAGCACCAAGAGCTCTGAGAAATACACTCACACCCACACAAAAGAAACTCCCTGAGGTCTCTGTGAGTTTTTAACAATGGGCAAGCAAGGAAGTACTGAAGGACAATAAGGTTCTCCAGATGAAAACATTCAAAAGTTCAAGAAACAACTTGAAATTTAGAGAGAAAATCTGAACACAATTCTGAGCCCACATACAGCAAAAATCCTACAGTGTTTCCTTCAGCCCCTTGTAACAGGCAATTTGTATCACCTGTTTATCCATTGCATTAAAACTGTATCAGTGAGGCGATTGGTCCAGCCACTGCTGAAACAATAAAATGTTCAGTATTTGTGAGGAGACCCATATTCATTGTTAATATTAGCAACCAATCTACTGCAGTTTGCAGTTAGTGTAAAATTCATTTCAGTATTTTTGCTATACAATGCAGAAAATTCTCTGCTAAATGCAGTGTCTAATTATCCTCAAATAACCTTTTAATTATTCTCAAATAACCCAAACATACAGAACTGGCACAGCTATAACTTGGGGCACAATGTAGCAAAGAATAGTTAAAGATTTTGCATGTTTTTCAGCTATAATTATTATCAGTGAGGCCCGTCATACACAGTGACTGTGAAATAAGTTAGTGAGTTCATACCCTGCAGCAAGGCCTCCTTTGTAATTCCTGTTTCAGCTGGAAATTCTTTGAAGAGATGATTGAACCATATCGCCTCCATGAAAGCTGCAAAGATATGACAACTGCTGAGAAATTAAAGCGAGAGACTCCATGGAAAATTACAGATGCAGAGCTGGAAGCATTCAAGGAGAAGGTAAAGCCTTGCCTACTTTTTACATATCTACCTTTTCTTACCCTCCAGATGTTTGAAGCGATTAGTAAGAAAAAGTGAAACAGCAGATATGGCATTAAAAACACGACGTGTACAAACCTGTATTTGATATTTACAGATTGGATTTATATTGTAAACACTGCAGAGGTGTGTTATGATTGCATTATTGAGCTCTCTCAGACCTTGGCATGTTTACACAGTATTTTCCAGGCTGATGAGAAGCTCTGCCCACATCAAAGCCAGCCAGATGAAAACCACCTCTGAACCAGAAGCCACAGTTACTGCACTGAGCCTGAGCTAATTGAGTCTGCTGAGGTTTATTTAAATGGTCCCACTGTTCTGGAGCTTGAATCTCTTCAAGGGCGCAGTTCCAAACATTCATCACTTTGGGCCATTTAGAACTGAATCCAGACACTTCAACTAAGCTAGAAATTTCTCCAAAGGCAGGGTTGAGCATGAATTCTTACCTCAGTGGCAGAGTGAATACTAAACCAGTCTACCATGCAGAAGCTCTCCTGCAGCTCAGAGGAACTTCAAGGCAGATGCTGGCTGATACACTGGGTGAATTACAGCCCAGTCTGCTCTTTACATTTGTTGGGAAAACACCTTTTTACCAATGAACCACCAGGATTCATCAGGCCAGTGACAAAAGGATGCAAACTCTTTCACCCTTAAGAGACAAGTTCTCCTGTAACTCACAGAGAATTAATCTAGCAATTTTAGTTATGGTTCCTGTGGAATTAACCTGAGTAGATTGGGAGTTTACTTATCTCCACTTTATGATGCTGGTAACTTCCTCAACAGAGCAAGGATTGCAACTCTGAGCTCAGAGCTGCCAGAAGTCACAGCCTGGCATATTAACATAAGCAGAAATCAATGATGATTTAAGATAACACATTACACTACTGACTGCAGGCTGACTGCTCACTGTGCTACCCTCATCATGGAGCTGAAAAGCAGCATAAGGTTATATGGTCAGCTATGGGCAGAAAACCTTAGAATTATTCTCACCTTAAATTATCAAAAAGTGAGAGTCAGAGCCCTTAAACACCTCAGTATAAAAGATAACAGGAATATAATCACAGACACTCACATGCAGAACTAGTGAGGATACAACAGGAAAAAAATACGTGATTAAGCTTAGTCCTGTCTAGGTCACTAATTCAGGAAAAAGAAAAATTCCTCAAAAGTTGAAGAGAGTCAGCAATATTAAAATACCAAATTACTCTGTAAAACAAGAACAGCAACAAAAAGTTTAGCTTACACATCTGGAAAGACATGCCTCTTATCTTCAGAAGTAGGGCAATTCTGGGAATTTTACAGAGGACATTAGAACACCTTTACAATTTAACAGAAAAACCTGGCAGCACAGATAAAGGGTGATGTTATAGGATGATTCTCATGAGGTAACATCTGGCTACATTATGAAGGTTCTTACCTATATAGTATGTACAAGAACAGTGACATTTCTGTAGAGAAGGAAAACTTAAGATCTGAATGGAGAAAAATCTGCTTTTTACTTTCTCTAGGGAAAAAGAAAATAATTTACAAAATCAGTTAAGATACATCTATCTTACATAAACCTTCCCTGGTCTCTTGTTCCCTGTGACTTGTGGTTAAGCCATAAAAATATTGAAGATTTGAGCTCATAAAGTAAGTTCAGTACAAAAATAATCCCTATCCCCAGGAAACCTTACACAGGAGTGAACCATTGGAGTGGCCCTAATATAACTACACCAATCAAAAAGTGTGGCTTAGCCTCATATTCTGCCATGGCTGAGACTCTGGACCCCAGAGCAGACCTGGCTTCCAGTGCTGCCAAAGCAGCAGCAGAAAATCTTGCAGGCAAGGGGGAGTGTGGAAGTCCCTAAGCCACCAGAGCTGAGGATCACTGACCTGACTGATATTTTTCTTTTCCTGGTGTGTTTAATCAGAGTTACCGCCAAGTCCGTCTGAATGAACTCTTACAGGAGCACTCGAGAGCAGCCAACCTCATTGTCCTGTGAGTTGCAACATTTTTGATTCTAAGAATAATGTGGAATGAGATTCTGGACTGGAGCTACAGAAACCCTTGTGTTAATTCACTGAGCACAAAAGTAATCTTTTAAGTACCTTCTGGAGGACTTGCATCTGGACTGATGTTTCTCTGGGACTGCACTGAATATGAATCTGTCCTGGTGATGAAGCAATTGTAAAAAGGAAAGGAGGCCACCAATAAAATTACCCAAAAAGGCCCTTTCCAGAATCGATTTTTATTTACAGACACATTTTTTGTGCACAGCTTCAATAAATTAGCTTGCACCTGTGATGCAGATAAACCTCTACGGTTCTATTAATTCAGTCTCAAAAAAAAGGGGTGGTCATATAGTGCTTACCACAAATTGACCAGATTTTAAAACTCCCATCTCACAGTAACTGCAGATAAGAAAATAGACTGATGAACTGCAAAACTGTGCATGTGTTGCCTTTTTATCCTTTTTTAAAAAAACATACTATGTGTGAGTTTTATAACCCCAAAAATAGTCTTTGCCAGTTTAAAGCTACAATCAAAAAGCAGTTAATATCCAGTACTATCAGGTGAGCAAGGGTTTGTTTTCATATCATAAGGCCTTAATTTGCAATCTTTTACAGTAATTATATCACAGCTGTATACGAACAGTGATGTTTTCTGCTTAGCATTTAATGAGAAGCCTGGGCTACCCCTGCCTTCATAATGATAATTTTATTTTTCCTCTGCCCAAGCAGGAGCCTCCCTGTGGCAAGAAAAGGAGCAGTGTCTGATTACCTGTACATGGCTTGGCTAGAAATTCTCTCCAAGAACCTTCCTCCAGTCTTAATGGTCAGAGGCAACCACAAAAATGTACTGACTTTCTATTCTTAGAAAAACAGCAGTGCCTGGAATATGCCTTGCTTGATTCCAACAGCTACATTTTTAATGGCAATGGTTCATCAAAGACACACTCATTTAATACAAATCTAAAGTTTTCATAATTAACAGGTTGTTTTTCAAAAATCCAAAGCAAAAAATTAAAAAAAAAATGTAAATGGTCCCTGCTGGTGTTACACTCCAGTACAGGCAAAAGAAGGAAAATCTACCTATATGTTACCTGAGACAGCAAATATTTTGAGCACACAAAGAAGAAATTCTTCTGATTTTATAAAGTATTGAAAAAGTTTTTGATATTTATCATAGAAAGCAAAAACTAACTGTGATAAAATAGAAAAGATTAAATCTCTAAATAATTTTTTCAAACTGCACTATCATACTTGCTAATGGGCACACAACACGATTCAAATGAAATGCACCAACTTGTGAGACAAAAACCTGTATGGCATCCATCAGGTGTAAGTCATGAACTGATAGAATGCAAGTAGAATATATGCAATGATTTTTGATTATAATATTGCTAAATTAGGATCTGCCTACAACAGATGCTTTTACCTAAAATGTTCTGCTAATTTAAATTAATTCAAACAGTTCTAATTTAGTCACAAAAAATTAGATGCATAAAAATATGGACTTTATTACAAGACTTGATAATGCATTTTCAAGCTCTGACATGCAATAGAATATGTGATTGAAATAATTAAATGTTGTAAGTAAATTTCACCAAAAAATTAGTAAACCACTAAATATTCTGACAATTTTTGCTATGAATGTTAGGGTTAATACAATTTGATATTATACATTGGGATAATATGTACAGTGATTTATGTGATTAGAAAACAAAAACTCATTAGCTGAGTTGAATGCCTTACTTTTGATTTATATAAAAGATTTCTCTCTTTTTTGACTTTCTAAATAATATTAATTACACACTAACTTCAAATAAAGGCAATTCATTAAGTTGTGTAATTTTTCTGTTTTCTACTCTGCAATGTTATGGTACTTTATAATTTCAGCTGTCAAGAAAAGCAGCTTCTCTTTTTAGTGGGTAAAGCTACATCCTATGTGTAAGCACTATTTAAATCAAAGACCATCAAGGAACATTTATTTATTTTCTGTAGTCCTGCAACTCCTTTACAGAGATCAATCAACATGAAAGCCTCATGAAAGCCAGGGAACCCTGAATTTCACTAATTGTATATTTTAAAGCAGGCCTCAGCTTCCATCTTGCTCAAATTATTAGAATTTAACTTGTAGTGGATTTAGCACTCCATCTCCAAAAATGACAAATATTTTATATTCATATTTTTCTGAGTTCAACGGCAGCAATTCAGCAGAACATGGTAATGTAGCCCAGTAAGCCATGCTTTATTTTCTCTATCTATTAAAGGCAGGATATTAAATATTGATATTTTCTCATAATGTTCTTCCTTTGCCTCTCACACATTTACAATCAGGCTGAAGGATCATTTTACAACCTAACTGCATTACACAGAAGTTTCCTCCATATACCAGACTTCCTGCACAACCCTGAGCAAACCAAAACACACATTCTGCACCTGCAAAACAAGGAGATTATTCTCACCCTTCACAGTGATGTCAGCAGTGATACTGGAGCTTGCTGCATGCTGCCAGGTCCTTGCGGCTCCTTGTGGAACCATAATGGTCACCATCCTCTCCACCTCACACAGACACAAACTGAACAGCACCCAGCCAAAGCCAAGCTTTTAGGGAGGCTCCATTTAGACTTTGTGGGTTTCTTACCACAACCTACACAAAGGCCTGGAGGAATTCTTCACCTCTGTTAAGTCCTTTAATGATGCACATGACTGGGGATTGTTTCTTAAATATTCCCAAGTACTGTAATTCTCAACCTGTAGGGAACATTGACCCAAACTGTGCTGGGGGACCCTAAGCAGGTCCAAAAAGAGAATGAGCACAAAATGAACCAACAATAGCACTTTCAACACTGCTCACACTTCTCTCTCACAAACACACTGCTGTGGGCATTGCAAAAATAAATCCCAAGAGATACCTTTCTAAATAAATAGTCATCAAAAACTAAGTACTGACATACATGTTTCTATAAAATTTCTTGCTTGCACTACAGTGACTAATTAGGACATGTACCCACATAACAGTGGAATGGGATAAACTCAGGAGGCAACAGCACTTAACTACCTGAAAGTGTTATTTCCACAAATTCACAAATAATTTAAACAAAGTATTTTCCTGTTCCTCACCATGATTTCTGAATGTTTGTGGACCAATTTGGAGAGTGTACTAATAATGAACTATCTTAAATTGCAACTTAGATGGCAAAATTTTGTTAGTCCACCTACCTCATTTCCAACTCCATAAGAGACAGTTCTGTTGCAGCTGAGAGAGCCACAATACACAGAGTAACACCATACAATTTCAGAGGGCTTCAAGCATCAGTCCTCCTTGTTCTTTAGCCACACCTTTCATCCCACCCATGTTGATGCACTGCACCTGTGTGCCCTCTGTTCCCTGTGTGGTTGGTCAGTGCCCCTGGGCACTCCATGGCTCAT
Source organism: Camarhynchus parvulus (assembly GCF_901933205.1). Classification (NCBI taxonomy): domain Eukaryota; kingdom Metazoa; phylum Chordata; class Aves; order Passeriformes; family Thraupidae; genus Camarhynchus; species Camarhynchus parvulus. The sequence goes on from NC_044580.1 coordinate 9,760,383, forward strand.
TGCTGTCAGTGCTGCTCACAGCTGTGCCCACTGGGGATGAGGCTGGGCCAGCCCCACTCCCAGTCACCACAAACTGTGTGCCTACACAGTTCTTTATGTAATTTATCCATAAAACAACTGCTGAATTTTAATCACCAAGTTAGTAACTAAACTAATTACATGTTTGACATCTCTAGGAAAAAATACAGCTCTAGTGCTGTCTAGCACATTTTTAGCTTATATCACACTACCAATTCCACAAGTTTATATAATTTAGGCCAGATTTGGTCAGTCATGACAAAAGCAAGCATGGTAAAGTGACCAGGGACATTTAAGTCTGAAAATACCATTGCTATGAAGCAAGGACAAAGAATATTCTGAATTTTGTTCAAAAGCCTAGGCATCCTGCACAGCTAAGCTTGTGCCTAAGGGCCTGTTAAAATGATCCACTATTGTTCCTCTCATCAGTGAATCTTACCTTTCCCTCCTAATGTTAGTGGAGCTCCAACAGGTATCACAGAAGGCATTTCATCATAGTTCAGAGCCTGCACTTTCCTTAAATCTTTTTACAACCACTGGCAAGCTGCCCATCTTGATCACATACCCCTAAAGCACAATCCAGATTATGCTGTCCAGAACAGTATTCTTCCAATGTTTTTTCACTAGATCACAACAGAGATTCTTTTTGAAGGGATTGTTTCTTTATTTTATTTTTAAATCTGCTATCCAACAGTGCAAGTAGAAAAGCTACCTAGCCAAAAAGGCAGTGAATTGTGAGGATTAACAACTGTAACTACACTGCAAAAGGCATGTTGTTATCCTACTTCACACTCGAAGGAGTTTCCACTCAATCTTCATCATCACAAACTACAAAGCTCCAGCCACCAGCATAGGAAATTTCATCAGTCTTAAACCTCAGCAATTTTCATTACATCTTTGAAAAGTCCTACCAAAAGCTTTCCTGACTGAGCAATACTAATCCTCACAAAACCTAGACACTTCTCATTTTTTCTCTCTTTCTCTAATTCCATGTGGGATATCAAGATCTTTTCAGCAAAAGCAGTTTCAGCACCTGATCAGTAGTTTACAAGCCAGAGACAGCAGCAGGTAACAGGAATCTGCACTGCAGTTGTACATACGGGGCAAACAGCTACAAGCAGTCTTAGCTACTACTGACTCATCTAACTCCCTTTAGATGTTTGTCACCTCCCCTCAGGCAGAGGTCCCTGACCTGCCAGCAAAGCTGTGGGGACAGCTGTGAGGAACCCTCAGTATTTTCAGCTTGAATTTCAGGGGTCTCCCTCAAACTTCTTCCTCTGGTGGTTTGGTGTCATTGGACTTCAAGGAAGTGAGTGTGGATCACTCCAAGATCCTGCTCTGTCTCCCTTGTTACCACTCCAACTCTTGGCAGCAGAACAAAAACCTTCAGTGCTGCAGCTCTTTGCTAAATGAGTGACTCATCACCTAAGTTACAGATGAGGAAAGTCAAGGTTTGCAAGTGTTGTGCTTCAGCAGAGGTCAGGCCACTGTTCAAACATCTCTTCATGCTGGTGCCCAGGGCACAGCCCCCTGGCAGCTGTGTAGGCCAGCACTGCTGAGGGAACACCTCACACTGGCCTTGACTCTGCAAGGAAAAATGGCAACAAACAAATACAGTGAGTTGCAGCTCACATTCTCCACAAACAAGTGCAATAACCCACACTCATGCCATTGGCTGGAATTTCATCAGAGGAAATTAAGTTTCAAACAAAATCAAACACTCTAAGGTTGTCTGGAACAGAGTAGAAAGCAATGGCAAAATTCCACAACCCCCATGCTGTGCTGCAAACATGCAATCAAAAATAGTTTCATTACAAACATCATAACAGCCTTTTTAAATTACAAACCTTCATCACTGGGAAAGAGACAGCTGTGCTAAGTAAGAATAGGGTGGGAAGTCACTGTTTTAAAGCCAGGGTTTTCTTCTAATAAAAATCTTCATTTTAACACCAAAACTTCAATGGGGAGAATTTTGTGGCTATTACCCCAAAAGAGGCTCTGTTTCTTTCTGCGTACAACAAGCAGCCTCCACTCCTGCTCTCAGTCCAGGCAAAAAGGCAGACGATTTCAGTTTATCTCAGGATTGTTTTTCAAAGGAGGAAATGCCCGATGGAGAGCAGCACTAATCAGCCATCAGGAATGCAGGAACGTTTACTGACTCTACAGAGCAAGGAACACCTTCCCAGAACCAAGGTAAACTTGGTTTTAGACTTCCAGCATAAGGCTGGGGGGGGGAGTTCCCCCTGTAAAGATCTGAAAAAAACAAGTGTCACTCAGCTGAGTCCTTTCTCCTTAATAATATCTTTGGATGAGGCCTCCTCTCTATTATTCATGGCCTTCCAGGTTACCTCAAGCAGAGTTTAGAAACCAGCCTGCTTCCCCAAGTCTGGCCACTCATAAAATTGGTCCTTTTCTACACTATAATGCAGTCATAAACTCCATAAAGTCCTGCTTGTATAAATAAACATTTACAATTAAATACTAATCTGATACTAATCCTATAACCTTCAATTTTTGGATAGTTTACATCAGAAGCCATAAAATATTTTAAGTAGCTTTTTCACATGGGTCTGTGTTATATATATATTCTCCTCCAAACAGTGCATACTATTTAGACTGAAAATACTGAACAGGAATCAAAGAAAGCCCAAATTGGGACATTCTTAAAAATACCTTTCACAACTGAACTGCAATGAGTAGTAAAGGTTTCACTGCCATCTGGCTGCATTTAGAAAACATAACATAGCAAGGAGACCATCACATACACTTAAGAGTTTAAAACAAAAATTACAGAGACTAGCTGACAAAATGTAGACCAGCAAAAAGAATCCAAAAGTCTGTAGCTATTATGCAGAGCCAAATACCTCCATTAGCCTCACCAGGGACAATTCTGAAACTATGAATCCAACGGATAGTCTTTTCAGCCCATAGCAGAGAGCCATGGGGGAATTCAGGAAATTCCCTATTCCTAAGGATATACATGTGTCCTGTAGAATATATCTATATGTAGATAGAAAGACAAAGATATAGGAAAAACAGGGGAAAAACTACATCATAAATTGAATGGCAAGATGGCAGATTGTATTGAAGACAATGAAGTAAGTCTTCTGCTCTGTATTGAAGACAATGAAGTAAGTCTTCTGCTCCAAGACAGAAGAACAGGGCAGGCCTAGCATTGACAGGTTTTCCCATCCACCTCACCATCAAGAACTGTTCTCCTCTCCTAAGGCAAACGCTTCTGTCGTGGCCTGACCATTTCTGTTGGAGTCTCTTTCTGCCTCTACTTTGTGCAACGTGTTTTAAGATATGCTTTAACAGCAGGATTGTACTGGATGCTCTCCAGAGGTCCCTCTCAGCCCCAAGCACCCCGTGACTGTGAAGGACAGCGGCTATTTGCCGGCCGCGGAGCAGCCCGCTGTGCTCAGCCCCCCCGGCTGTGCGGGGTGGGAACGGGGACGGGCCCAGGGCTCCTCTGAGGGCGCCGCCACCGCCGGCGCCTGCCCCTGCCCCGGTCTCGGCCCCGCCCGCCCGTGCAGCCGCAATCGCGTCCCCCGGCAACGCCGCGCGGCCCGCGGGGTCCGCCCGTCAGCCTGCGGCAGCGCCGCCGCCGCGTTCCGAGGGGCGCCGCGGGCCGGGCTGCTGCCCGAGGGGCTGCGCCGGCAGGTAGAGCCCGGGCACGGGGAGAACGGGGCGCCGGCACCTCCGCCCGCCCCCCATGAGCCGCGCGGACCGCGGCGGGGAACGCCTGGCGAGTGGTCCATGGCGCGCTTCCCACACGGCGGCGGCGGCGCTATGTTGGCCCGGTGCCTCCGGTGGCTCCGGCACCCCTGCGGGCGCTGTAAGGAGGGGTGGGGGAGTTGCGGGGCAGCATACACTGCCCAGCCCGCAGCCCTCGGGGGCTTTGGGAGATACACGCTCCCCAGCCGCACCGCGGGCCCGCTCGCCGCCCCTCGGGGGCCGGCCGGCCGTGAGGCGGTGGCCGCGGCTTGGGGCGATGGGTGACCCCGCCTGACACACGGGGCGGGACCCTCGGTGCGGGCGCGGGGTGCCCGGGAGGAGCTGGGCGAGGCCATTCTCACCGAGGGGGGAATGGGGTTGCGCCGCGCGCGGAGAGGCCGCGGACGGGCCGGTTCCCCCCTCTGCTCCCGCCCCCATGGGCCGCGCCGAGTTTTGGCGGGCTTTTGGCGTGCGGGTGGCCGTCCCTCACAGCGTCTCTGCCGCTCCCTCAGCCATGCCCGCCTCCGAAGCCGTGCCGCTGCCGTCCCCCAGCAAGAGACAGAAGGGCTCGGGGCCTGGAGAAGCCTCCGCACGGCTGCGCTTCACCAAGCTGTCCGAGAACGCCTTCGCCCCGTCCAGGGGCTCTGCGCGGGCTGCGGGCTACGATCTGTACAGGTGAGGGAGGGCGAGGGTACGGCACCCGCGGCGGGAGCTCCGCCCCGCTCGGCGAGCCCTGCGCACGGGGCTTCGGTGGCTGGGAGGGTTCTCGTGGCCTCTTGCCGAGCTGTCCCCGGACAGTCTCGCTGGCCGTGCAGGAGAGGAGGCCAGTGCTGATCTAATCATATCTCCCTTGCTCCCCTCATCCCTCACCATTTTCGGTTATCTGTGGTCCAGCCATGTTACAGCATAGATTTCAGGCACAGATGCAGTCGTTGGCTGAAAGTCAGGCTTGACAGAGCATCCAGAATTGCTGTTGGTGCTCACATTGGCCAGGTTGAGTTCCTCTTGAAAGGAAAATATGGTAGTGCACGTGGGCCCTCCTTGCCAGCACTTGTGCTTTTCTGCTTTCCTCTTGGCTCCGGGGCTGCTGCCTGCTAGAGGGCCTTGTGGCAGTTTGATAATGCTCCTGGCTGGAAACCACGTGGGTTCATGTACAGACTTAGTGAAAGCCATTGAATAAGGGCCATTATTAATTCAAACCAAAACCTAAGTTTTTGTTTGTTCAGGAATACCTGTAGCTAGACTTGTGGTTGTTTGCATAGTGCTTCTGCAATCAACTCACTAGTTTTGAACAAGTGAACTTTGCTGCTGCCACTTCTAACTTACCTTTTTTAGTATTACGTAGAATAACCAGCCTTTTTCTTCCTTCACCTCTCTGACTTCTTTCCTGAAGATTTACTGCACTACACCTTACCCTTTTTTCTTTTTATCCTTTTCATCTCACCAGGTTTGTTTTTGTTCCTGTTCCAATGTTGCACTGTAGAAAAAGTTGCACCTGGAAAAAGTCTGTTTTATAGAAAACCTTTCAGTGCTTCCTAGCATTTAAAAACCAGCTCTTTGTCAAGGTCAAGACATGACAAGTATTGTCACCACTGCTTTTCATTAGGGCTCCAGTTGAGTAGCTTCAGCCAGTTCTTAAAATCTCTGTAGTTCAGAGTTTCCAGGAGAATCATGTGAATCATGAACTGTCAGACTGCTCAGAAAGAAAACATTGTTGCCTAAAAGTTAACTTAATAAATTATTAATTTTGATTAAATCTAGTTCATCTGCTGTACAAAGCGTAATCAGACTGTATTATTCATAAAGTTTCTGCTATTGCACAAAAAATTTACAACCATGTTCACCTAATGGTTATTTTAAACTTGTATTTTTTTTAATATCTTACTAATTAAAAAACTGGCAGTTGCAGGAGTATGCTGTTCAAATGACACTCCTGGAATCTTAAACTAGCACCATCAGAATTGCAGCATCTTGTGGTTTAGGATCTGCATTCAATTTCACTAATCTGTAAATATTTATTGTTTAAATTTCATGGTATAAATTCTCTGGCAGATAATTCTGGGTAATTTTGTACCTTAAGTTACAATTAAGAAACTTTAAAAAATA